>NC_052948.1:44968636-45568636 GCF_013358895.1 Oreochromis aureus
CATATTAACATTTCTGCTGTATTACAACACTTCTGCAATGTTGTACTACTTCTTCCAAGTTACTATGTTTCTGCTGAGTTACAATATTTCTGTAACTAAAATAAATTTTAGCAGGCCTCAACCCACCATGCATGTTAACCAGGTAAAATAAATATTTATGTAGATATTTTGCAAATATTTATTATTCATTTTTAGGAGCATAGTGCTTTTTCCAAATTCAGGTGAAGGCCCTTTATGCGCTGAAAGCCCAAAGGTGATATAAGGATCAGTTTTTGTTTGATACATGGACAATTCAAGTTCAGCTTTTCAATTCATTTAAGAGAGACCTTCAACTGGATGTTTTTACTTTTGTTATTTTTAAGAGTTCAAAATGTGTCCATTACATAAATAAAATTTCATTTACTTTGTAGCATTTCATGGATTTCATAAGCAACACAGTATAGTTGTTTATACAGAGCATAAAGGTAAAAAAACAATGTGTGAAGTGTTATCTTCATTTCAGATGTCAAAAAGTATTTGTGGCTCCCAGTGTTTTCTTTTTTCGTGCAAATCGGGTCCAAATGGCTCTTTGGGTCTTAAATGTTGCTGACCCTGGTTTAGATGGTTGTCTTTAAAACCTTCACTGAAGAGTCTTGTTGGAGAAAGCCACACCTTTACCTCACTGCAGCAGGGGTGAACAAGTGGGTGCAAGTCTATTTAGGTTAGAATCCATATGATTATAACCAATATGTATTAGAATAAAATAAATAAATGTGCAATGAACATGTCAGGAGTCACTGTTGAAAACCCTCATGGCAGTGGGGTTAAAGTACCTCCTGAACCTCTGATTCCTGCAGTGCAGCGAGGCGAGCCTCTGCAGCTCCTACTGTCCTGTGAGGATGCTTAGGTGAACATCAACACCAGCCCCTTGGTTTTGTTGTTCAGGAGAAGACTGTTCTTATTACTCCAGCCAGTTAAATAAATATATCATAATACAGTACATTTTAACATAATGACCTTATATTTATTCATGACTTTTAACCATAATTTCAAATTAAAATAATCATGTTTGAAATATTTATTCAACTTATAGAATTAAATCTCTGCTAGTTGTTTTCTGTTCCAAAAATATCTAGTTTAATACTATTTAAATTTACATATATTTTTGTAAATTACACAAAATTGGCATGGCGGAGTTTCCCACTACCCGTGAATGCCTCTTATTTTATGTCTCTGGCTGACTCCTGAATCTCCTCCCACTCTCTGCTTGATCCCTGCCGGTAAGCGCTGCTTCTCTGTCTCTCTTTTCTGAAATAAAATGTCTATAAGCTGTTTGAGTGATTTACCGAGTTGTTGTTAGTGACTTATAAAGCCAGTCGAAGTATAAGTCATATTAAAGTAACACAATGGCTGCTTTGTTAGTGAAACGTTGTAATTTTAGTATTTAAAAGGAGTGTTTGGTAAGCTAGCCCTAACAACCAAGTGCTAACGCCTAGCCTAGCTCCTATAGGCCCAGTGCAAAATGTATTTGGTTCATTTGATTGTTTAATACAGTTATTGTGTTGTATTTGGTTCATTCGGTGTGTTAGTGTTTCTGAGTCTCTTAGGGAAGCTGAAGTTAGTTCTCCTCTTCACAAATCAGTCAGTTAAAACGGCCTCATTCTATAGGTTGTAAGGTAATAAGCCGCCATCTTAGAACCACTGATAAGCTGCTGAAGCAGCAGGGTCGGTAACTTCAAAGGAGCCATTTTACCGCCTCTGACAGAAGGCCGAGAAAAGAGTCACGTGCCTGTGCCGGTGTGTCTGTGTTGTGGGTTAATTAACAGAAGGAGAGAGAGAGTGAGGATAAAACACATAATATAAGAATAATAACATTTCTTAACAAGAAGAAGTTTTTTTTTAATTAATCAATTTTAGTTTTTAGTTAAATTTTAAGAACTGTTTAACAAACACTAGTTTGTGCAGACTGGTTTGTTTTTAAGTAAAACCTACACCTGCAGCTCTGTTTAATTTTTTCACAAAGTGAGAAGTTAATAAAATATAAAAAGGCCACCTTCAAATAAATAAAATGCTGCAGTGCGCCATTAATATTATTAATATGATATGTACATATTTAAAACAACAGCATATTAAATGATACTAAATGATACTGTGTGCAGGTGATAATATTTTTAGGAAGCAGAATTTGAATGCAGACCAACTGAAATGTTGAAGCCTACAAATATATCATCCAAGCTTTCATTTATGATTGTTCATGCTTTTAAATTAAACTTTATCAATTTGATAAAGTGTGCAGTGCTAGGTGTAGCAAATCATTGCTTATTAAATCTGTGTTATCTAATAGCACCAAACTAATAGAGCTATCACATAACTGAGAAACTTGTGTGGCTTATTACAAATGGATGAAACCACATTTTACCTTAATGAAGACAGTAATCTTTAATAAGGTGTAGAAAAAAGAGGTGAGTTGTTTGTTGCTGTGGTAAACAAAGAAGTGTACTGAATCTTTTGGACTACACAGATTGATGTAGTATTGATTGTGATGCTGATCTGAGTTGTCTCATTCTGTATTTTTGTGCTTTGTCTTTTGTTACACAGAGTGAAGCGAGATCTTTGGTTTTGCCTTTTGCTGGTAAGTAAACAGTGATTGTAACTGAAGCAGTATGAACCTGGCATTGCGTAGCACATTTGACGACTTACATACAATAGTTTGACCTTTTGTGATATGTTTCCATTTACTGATTGGCAAACACACAGGATTTGTGACCTGTAGCAGCAAAGCCCCCACACAGGACCCTCTGACTCTCCCTGAAAATGTCCCTGAAGTTTAATAGCCCATTTATGTATGATTTAAATTTCTTATGGCTTATCAAATCTAAACATAACTAAATGTCAGATGTCTTTATACAGTTGTTCATTTCTCCTTATGTTTGTGGATTTAAGTAGCAGACAAAACAATTAAAGTGTTTTAGGGGAGTCAGTATAAGTGGTTGCTCAAACACTTAAGAGCTGCACAGGTATTGATTTATATTGTCTCTCAAATTCTGATGTATTACATTAAAGTCACAACATTGTAGAAGTATTTTGCCTGACTCGGTATAAGTAATAGCTTTAACAGTAATAAAAGCGAAGAGAACCAGAGGTGTGAGTGGACATTGTTAGGTAAATTACAGCCAGTGTGTCTAATTAGTTTATTACTTATTTAGTGAATATAATGTGTTTTAAAATTAGATAGAAAAGTTGCCAAAAGGTACACTGCAAAATTCATAAATATTCCTAGCAACGGGTACAATGAAATGACTTTTTTAGTGTAATATTTTAAGACATTTAATTTTAATTACAAAACATGGTGCACCTCTGCTATTGTAACATGTTAATATTTAAATGTATTTTAAGATTTACATATTCATGTCAGACATGATGAGGTTTTCTGTTGCTTCTGATTTATATAATTACTTTGTATCTAACATTTTTAAAAGTTTTGGTTTTTCACACTTTATTAGCACTGACCTGTTGTAGAAAATGTTGGAGCCACAAGGCTTCTGTGTAGGAAATATTTGGTATATCCTGCACTTGTGCCAATTGATGGCTATTCTTTGCATTTCTGTAGTAATGAATGCTTTTATTACACATGCCATGTGAGACGCTGCAGTTCATTTATCTCCTCTTTACACTACAGTAAGCTCATAAAGCCTTAAAGTAATTGAGGATTTTACTAGTTAATTTGTGTCACAGTAAATTGGATTGTGTGTGAAGAGGCTCAACAGTCTGAATCATCAAACAGTGATCTGATGAATTGTTTCCTTTCTCTAGACTGCTGATCTGATCGTCTCAAGTCTGGTAAGTAAAGGTTTGTCTGATGTGCAGTGCTGGGAAATGTTTCTCATTATAGGAGATTCAGTTTAGTGCTGTGAGTCAGCACAGCTATTGGCAATCATCAAATAATAGAAAAGTCTATGAAAACATTTCCAGACTTACAAATCTCTCTTATCATCATACTACATTTTTAATTAGGCCCTAATATCGGCCATGCTAAGTTTATTGTAGATTTAGCGGGGTGTGTATTAAACATGCCCCATATTTGACTGAAATATGTAGAAACTGCTGTATAGGAGTCATCTGTCTCCAAATTTTTCATTTTGCCAAAAGTCATACTGAGTAAATTATTTTTACTTTTATGTTAACGGCTCCCCAGACATTATGATATAGTGTTGTACCAGGTAAGTACACACAGAATCGGGAATTTGAGACCTTTGGGCATTTAGGAACATGTGATGTGTTATAAGTTTGAGTTGAGTGCATGTGAAGTGTTTAAACCAGGTGGTCTGAAACTGTCTGCTCTGACTTCATTGTGTGGGTTTAGCTTGACCATATAATGTTTACAGTAAGTTACTGTAGCACCACATCTTGGTTTACAGACTCTGTTTTTGTTTTTATTGTGTTAATAGAATGCAAAAATGTCCTTAGAAATGTTCCACCACCATATGTTAAACATTTTCATTCAGTTGAATCTAATAATGTACTGTACAACTCTTCAGTGTGTAATGATATATATGTTCTGTATTTTTCGGACTGTAAGGTGCACTAAATTCTAAGGCACATTAAGTCAAACAAAACAGATAAGTCAAACTTTATTCAACTCATTTACAATAACTCTCAAAATTGTTCAGTTGTAAGACATAAAATACAGAACAATTCACTCACTTTTCAGGATTTGTGTATTGATGAATGTGGATTGATCAGTTTGAAATCTGCTTCATAAGCATGGCTCTCAACAGGTGCCAGGCCCTTATACACACACACCATATTATGTTGAAGCACAGTACGAATTACTCTACGAGGGTGCTGACTATGGTAGCCATGCTCCGACAATACATCAAGTGGTGCTGCTTTGTAGCTTACCAAAGTCATACTAAAACATTTGACAGATGCCGTGAGTGCCGTGTACCACATAGAATTGGTTTGAAATCAGTAAACACAACCATACATAAGGTGCACTGTCTATTTTTGAGAAAATTAAAGGCTTTTAAATGTGCCTTATAGTCTGAAAAATACAGTAAAGCCAGGTTTATTGGAAGTGTGTCTAATTCCACTTTCTTTCTGTCTTACAGGTGACCTGCTGCAGAAAACCTCTCCCTCTATCATTAACAAGCAATTCAGTCTGTCCTATCACTCTCCTCTCCCTGCTCCATCTTTTTGACAAGCCATTCTATCTTCTATCATTTCTCCGCCATGAGCTCTATCTAAGTTGACAAGCTTGAACCTGAGTTGAAACGCAATCCTGTGACTTGAAATCAAGTTTTACCAGAATCTAAGTTTTTGGAATTGAAGTTACCAGAACTTCGTCAATCTGTTTTCAGAATTCTGAGAGATCTCCGCCTCACTGCTCCATCTTTCCTGTCGTTAAACTCTCTCACATCCAGTCATTTTGCTGGAAATTACAAGTAAAAGTTGAATATACAGTAATAGAATTACAGTACAGTAGAACTCACTGTAGAAACTACTTACAGAGCCCTACATTTGTCATTTTAATTTTTACATTACACTTTGGAATTAACACTGATAGTTTGGCTTACGGGTGCTATTACTTTGATAAATTATATAAAATACACACCTTTTTCAAGGTTTATTTGTAATAAGATAATCTGGTTATTTTGTAATACATACATTCAGACTTATATTCACATAAATAATAAATTGGATCCAAATATATTTTTCAAGTCTGTTTCATTGGCTATAACATTTGACTACAAGTTTATACTATTATTATTTAAGGGCAAACCCTTTTTGTCACTCAGTGTAAGTATTCAGTTACAGTTGTCATCTAGAGGCTGCCCTGAGAACCCAGACTTCCTGTTTCCTGACTGCTGCAGAACGTCCAGCTGAAGAATCCCCATAGCCTGTCATCTGATCACCACACCATCACAGCTCCTTATATTTGCTTTAAATTTTAAATATCTGAAAGATTTACACAAAGTCTACTTAAAAGCTAAGAGTTTAATTATAGCCTGTTGATTGTTGAGATTTATTCTGCATATTACTTTACAGAAGTATAGACCAATTTGTTATCCAGTCTGGTTAAAAAAATAGAAGTAATAATATACAGTTTTTGAAAAAGGTACAATAAAACAGACCAAAGTGTTTTCAAAGAACTTTAAATAAGTTAAACTAAATATTGAGTTTGTATTTAAGTGAGCCTTTTACATCAATTCTGATAAAGCTCTGATTTAAGAGAAAGTTGAGGAATCAGTTTTTCAGTGTTTACAGGTTGAGTTTTGTTTACATTTGTGTATAAATACATATAAGGTCCAGTTTGTACTTGCACAAAATGCCAAGAAAAGTCAAAGGTCACAGTCCCAGAAGCTTAGATGGCAAAGCAGCAGAAAGAACAGGTAAATGTTTCTCAGAGCGGTGAGGAGGTAAAGGTGTCTGTTACAAGTATTCCCAGTCCAGAAGTGCAGAGCAGCGTTCAGACAGCCGCAGTGTCTTATGCAGATGTGGTAAAGAGAGGTGTTCCCTCAGCATGTGTGCCAGATGCTAAAGTACAGCAGGTAATCCAGACTGAACCCCAGGTAACTGTGCAAACGCAGCATGATGGAGAAGCTCCAGGACCGTCTCATGTACAGGTTACAAACAGTGAAAGTCGTCCACGAGTGAGTAGCATCTGTGCGTCCCCAAGCCAGGCCGCTGCTAAGTATGGAAAGTACAGGAATCAGCAATGCATGGCGAACAGTTTGGTTTTCCTGTCATTCTTACACGAGGATGAATTCATTACCAGAGCAGATCTTAACCGTGTGTTGGACAGAGGCCATGCCGTGTATTCAGATGCCAGAAAGAGGTTTGTGAACAGCGTGTTTCTCGCCTGTGATGAGCTTCCCACAGTGGTCACCAGCCGCAGACACGAGTATCAAGTGGACATGTCTCAGTTTGCTCATTATGGCACATTTGATGGTACAAATCATCTTCCGAGCCTTGAACAGGGACTACAGTGTTTGGCTTCAGCGGTTCGCTATGCTTTGCTAGTCATGGAAGGAACCGTCATTGCAGTTTGCAGGCTGACTTCAGGTGAATACGCATATTTTGACCCTCACCCACGTAAGTCTACAGGAATGCCATTGTCGCTAGCTGTAAGTGGTGGAACTGCAGTTATGTTAAAATTCACACGTCTTAACGACATGATTGACAGGATCAAACGCTTGTACCGAATGTTTAGCATCGCGCCATCCTGCACTTATGAGCTACAGCCTGTCGAGTTTCACAGTGAAAACCCTGCTGACCAAAGAGATGCTGATGAAAACAGACAAACAGCTACAACTGTTCCAGCACCAGTTTTAAATGAACCTGAATTTGAAACCCCAAAATCCACTGAGCAGACACAGAAAACTGTGACCGACACTTTAGCCACTGAAGTGATGTCATCCAGAGTGGATTATTCAAATGAGCCAGCTGCTGAGCTGAACAATCGTCCTTATGATTATTTAGAAATAGAAACCCCTGCATCTTCTGTAAGAGACACTCAGGTAACAAAAGAATCTGTTCCTCAGAATGATTTAAACACTGCCTCCTGTTTGACTGAGACAACAGAGGAACTCTCACATAAACTGTTGAAGCTTAATAAACAGCAAAGGAGAAAGATTAGGAGACGATTATTGGTCCAAGAAAATCTTCCACAGAGAAAGGAAAATCAGAAAAAGAAAGAAAGACAGGCGTACACTTTTGATGAAAGCTTTAAGGCAAAGAAAAAAGATTCTAGTAGAAAGTCTCATGATTCTGATCACAGTAAGAAAAAGAGTGTGTACAAAAATAATCTGTATAAACTCAATGCTACATATAGAGAGAAACAGAGAGAACATTTTAGAAAAATCTATAGAGATAGTGCTAAAATTAGAGAGAGAAAAAGAGAACGTGTCATAAGGATGTATAAAGAAGATTCGTTATTCGAGAAAAGCAGAAGGAGCGTATAACAAGAACATATAGAGAATCTCCCATTTTCCGAGAAAAGCAGAAGGAACGTATGAGAAAAACATATAAAGAATCTTATAGACAATCTCCTATGTTCAAAGAACAGCAGAAGGAACGATAAGAAGAATATACAGAACTTGTGCTGGATTCAGAGAGAAACATAAAGCTTACATGAGGTCATATGTATATAATCTATATAAAGAAAGTGAAGAATTTAAACAGAAAAAACGATCTTACATGATTAAACGTTATGGAGAAGAGAGACAATTTCAGCAGAAACACAAGGACAATATGAGAGAGCGAATGAGAGTAAAATATTGGAACGGTTTTTCTTTTAGACAGATGCATAATATCAGATGTGCAATGAACATAAAAAGAAAATATCGTCAGATGCATCGACCAGCTGAAAGTTTACAGTGTCAGTCAGATAACACTTTAATGAATGAGGCCATATCTCGTTTCAGATCAAACATTAAATCAGCACCGTCTTATGTTTGTACTGTTTGTCTAAAAGCTTCTTTTCCTAATCAGGTGAAAATCTGCAAAAGAAACAATTACTCAAAACACGAAACTGTAGCTCAGCAGTGTCTAACTGGTAAATTTGTTCATGTGTGTGATGAAGCATGTAATGATCACTGCAGCTTTCCTGTTGAGAGAGAAAACGGAGTATATCTGTCACACGTGTCACAGTTCCTCAAAAGTGGACGCATGCCAAGGCTTGCTGCTGTTAACGGTTTAGAATTGCAGGATATTCCAGCTGAACTCTGTGATCTCAACATTCTGGAGAGACATCTGATTGCCAAATGCATACCATTTGCAAAGATTATTCCACTTCCAAAGGGCAGACAAAGACTCATACGTGGTAATGTGGTGTGTGTACCATCTGAAGTCCAACAAACAGTTGACTGTTTACCGAGGCTCAGAAGCCAATCACAGATAATGAGGATCAAGCTGAAAAGACGACTGTGCTACAAAGGCCATCAGCTGTTCCAGACTGTCACCTGGTCTAAACTCATTCAAGCCCTGCGTAAACTGAAACAAATTCATCCGCAGTACACAGATATTGTTATCAGAGATGATGCATTGCTTTGTGATCCAACGTTACCTGATGATGACAGCAGTGATGAAGCCAGCATGGGAAGTGATGATTATGATGAAGCAGATTTAATGGAAATTGACAACTATGAAAAGATGCCCTTTTGTGCGAAAGTGAGTCTGAAAGTGAACAAGCTATTAATATGCAATCCTGTGATGAACAACCACAGGAACAAAATCCAGATGAACCAGAAAGTGATTTGAACAATGGAGGTTTTGCTCTAGAAAGTTGTCTGCAGCCTGTAGACATTTCAGAAGAGATTCTCTGTTTCACTGATAACACATATTGTGTGGCTCCTGCAGAAAGAAACAATCCTGTTAGCTTCTTCAGAACTCCTCATTTGGAAGCCATGGCATTTCCTGTGCAGTTTCCTACTGGTCAGAATACACTGGATGAAAAGAGATGTCTTAAACTCACACCAAGTGCTTACTTCAAGTCAAGGCTTTTCAACATTGATGCAAGATTTGCTAAAGACACAAATTACCTGTTTTTCTCACAGTTTGTCACTGAAATACACTTGGCTAATTCCAGCATGACAATACAGTTAAGGAAAGGTAAAACTATGACCAAAGATGGACGCAAAATCACATCAGGAATGTTACAAAGTAAGACAGAAGTAGAGAAGCTGGTAAGAAATAAAGATGCAATCAGATTTATGCAGCCACTCAGAGGAACTCCAGCTTACTGGCAGAAAACTACCAGAGATCTATTCAGTATGGTTCGTCAAATAGGAACACCTCAGTTCTTTGTCACTTTCTCTGCTGCTGAGATGAGATGGCCTGAAGTGATTCAAGCTATAAAGAGACAACAAGGTGAAGAGGTTGATTTTGAAGCCCTGGACTGGTCAGAAAAGTGTGAAATTCTAAGATCAAATCCAGTAACCACCATGCGAATGTTTGATAAACGTGTTGAGGCTTTGTTCAGAGATTTGCTTTTTCTCCTGCACAGCCCCTTGGTGAAATCATTGATTACTTTTACAGAGTTGAGTTCCAGCACAGAGGTAGTCCGCATATACACATGTTGCTGTGGATTCGAGAAAAGGTAGAAGTAGATGTGGATGATGACCAAACTGTCTGTGACTTTGTGGACAGATACATCTCAGCTCAACTTCCTGATCCAGAAAAACAACCTGAACTGCACAAAAAGTCGCTGAACTACAAAAGCACAGCAAAAACCACACAAAGACATGCTTTAAGAGTGTAAACTCTGGTTGTAGATTTGGGTTTCCAAAACCGCCATCCACAAGAACAATGATTGTGAGACAGGATGAGGATTCAGACACTGAAGCTGCAAAAGCCAAACTCAGACCTTTGTTGAACCTGCTGAAGGAACCTGAAGCTGCTTCTCTCACCATAGAGCAGATTCTGTCACGATGCAACTTGACAATGAATGAGTATGAGCAATGCCTCCAAGACATAAACAAGAAAACAGCACTGATTCTGAAACGTGACCCAAAGGACTGTTGGATCAACAATTACAACCCACACCTGCTTGAAGCCTGGAACTCTAATTTAGATGTCTCGTTAATATTGAATGCCTATTCTTGTATAGAATACCTCTGTAAATATATAACGAAGAAAGAATCTGGCCTCTCTGAATACCTGAAGACAGTTATTGACAACTCTGATAAGAACACGGTCAATGAATGTGATGAAATGAGAGCTGTGATGCAGGCTTATTCAAAAAAAGAGAGAAATCAGTGCACAGGAGTGTGTGACTCGAGTCTGTGGCCTAAAAATGAAAAAATGTTCCCGCAGTGTTGTATTTGTACCAACAGATGATAACCCAGTAAAATGAGTCGCCCGATGAGCTACCTGGAATCCACAACACACGACAGTTGTAATATTTGGATGACAAGTTTGAGTGATAAATACAAATGCAGACCTGAGACACCAGAATATGAGGAAATGTCACTGGCTGATTTTGCTGCCTTGTGCCGGTTGGTGAGTGGTCCAAATGAAGGAAAAGATGTGCTTCCTCTTCTAAACCAGCTTGGATTTGTACAAAGGCGAAAGAATGATAAACCAGCTATAATCAGGTATTACCACTGTTCACAGGAAAAGATCCTGAGCAATATTATGGACGACTGTTGAGACTTTACCTTCCACACAGATCAGAGCAGGAACTGAAACCACAAGGGTTCCAAACCTATCAGTCCTTCTACAACTCAGGTTTTGTACGACTTCCATGTTCAGACCACAGTGAGTCCGTGAAAAGGGTTGTGAAGAGAAATAAAGACAAGTATGAGAAGAACTCTGAGGATATTGAGAGTGCACTGGAAGAGTTTGAACAAAATAGGGATGTTGTGATTGATGAATGGTGTAATCTGGCTCCTGAATCTGAAGTTGTGAGGTTGCAATGTGATGAGAATCTTCCTGAGAGACATTCTGATGATGAGAACGAACAGGAGAATGTTCCCGACTACAATCGTCAGTCTGATGCTGTAACAGAGATCAGAGCCGTCAGAGAACAACCTGCAGTCGATCCAGCTGTGGTACGTGTAATGTATCAGAATCTGAACCAGAAGCAGGCCTGCGTGTTCTATGCTATAAGAGACTGGTGTATTCAGCGCGTTTGTGGTTTGAACCCAGATCCATTTTTTCTTCTATATCAACGGTGGTGCAGGAACTGGAAAGTCACATCTGATTAAATGTATTCACTCTGAAGCATCAAAGATCCTGAACAGACTGCCTGCTAATGCAGAAGAAGCTGACATATCAAATCCAACTGTTTTACTGACGTCATTTACTGGAACAGCAGCTTTTTCTATCAATGGCTCTACGTTACATTCCCTACTGAAACTACCCAGAAGTCTGAAACCACCCATTCAAGGACTTGGTAACCAGCTGGATGAAGTCAGATGTGAGCTTATAAATGCTGAAATTATTGTTATTGATGAGATTTCAATGGTTTCAAAACCCCTTTTGCCTATGTGGATGCAAGACTGAAACAAATCAAAGGCACTCAGAGACCTTTTGGTGGAATGTCAGTTTTAGCTGTTGGAGATTTTACCAGCTGCCACCAGTGCGACAGTCTAAACCTCTCTGTGTTTATGATCCAGAACAGATTGACCTATGGCAGGAACATTTTCAGATGATCACTCTAACGGAGATCATGCGTCAGAAAGATGATGTTGCCTTTGCAGAGATGTTGAACAGGATTAGAGTGAAAGAAAAGACAGATGAGCTTTCTCAGTGCGACAGAGATTTGTTGTCACAGGCCGTGACTGCACCAGAAGAATGTCCAATCGAGGTCTTACACATTTATGCCACCAACAAGAATGTTGAATCCCACAACACAGATACGCTCAAGAAGCTTCATTCAAACATTATAATCATCAGTGCAGACGATTTCCAGAAGGATAAATGTACAGGCAGAATGGCACAAAGAGACAAACCATTTACAGGTGGGAGAAATGATTTACCTGACACCCTGAATGTTGCTGAAGGAGCTCGAGTTATGCTGACCAGAAACTTGGACACACTAAACGGTTTGGTCAATGGTGCTTTTGGTATACTGATAAAGGTGGTGAGATCTGAAAATGATGGACACATAATTAAACTGGGGCTCAGAATGGACAACCGGCAGCCTATGAGACACAACCGCAGTTCTAATGCAGCATCTGATGATCTGGTTTACATTGAGAGAGCAGAGGAGAGTCTGAAGTTTAAAGGAGCGGTACGCAGACAGTTTCCTGTAAAGCTCGCATTTGCCTGCACAATTCACAAAACCCAGGGTCTTACAACACAGACAGCTGTAGTTTCAATGAAGAACATTTTTGAACCAGGTATGGCTTATGTTGCTCTCAGCAGGGTGACGTCTCTCAGTGGACTCTATTTGCAGGACTTGGATGAGAACAAGATTTATGCCAATTCCGAGGTAACTGCAGCGCCCAAACCATGAGACAAGCCAGTGTTGAGGAAATGATGCCTCTTCTTAAGGTCAGAGAAACAGCCAACAGACCTGACACTCTTACACTGATCCATCACAATACGGAGGGTTTACCATCTCACATCAGTGACATCAAGAGTCATCATGAAATGTGTTTAGCAGATGTTTTGTGTCTCACTGAGTCTCACCTCCAAGGCTCCTTTGTTGCAGACAGTCTTCATTTGGACTGCTACACCATGTTCAAACGCAACAGACATGTGTCCTACACAAACTTTCCTCACATGGCCAGCAGAAGTGGTGGTGGAGTTGTTGTGTATTTAAGGAATCATTTTCAGGTTCAGGTAAAACAGTATCTGCATAATGTCACTGATCTTGAGTTCTTAGTGTTAAAGGTTCAGGCTCCATTCCCTGCGCTCATTGCGGTTGTGTACAGACCTCCAGACTACAGTTTGACACCGTTCATGCAAAACCTGGTAAGTCTTTTAGATTCACTTGAAATAATGGACTGTCACCCAATAATTGTGTGTGGAGATTTTAATGAGAACCAGTTACAGAGTGGAAGGAAACAGATTCTGGAGCAGTTTCAGTCGAGAGGGTATTCACAGCTGATCACTTCTGCCACTACAGACAAGAACACCCTGCTTGACCTCATTTTTATTTCTCAGCCACAGAAAAGTCTCCATTCAGGTGTCCTGAGGACATATTACAGTTACCACAACCCTGTGTTTTGTGTCCTGTCCTCCAGCCAATCATGAAGTCGTCTGGTGAGTTTTGAAACAATTACAGATCATGTTTGTTACAGAGTTTACTGATTGTAGAGCATGAAAAAGATTTTCATTGAAAAATCATATTTCTTTATATTGTCTTCCCTACTCTGTCTGTAAGAAGACCCTTTCTTAGCAATGTTATTAATCATTTCACCAAATCATGGCTGAACTTCATGCAGAGCCGGAGATCTGCTTTCTGTTATCATGCACCTCAGATCTGAAATATGCTGCAAAAAGTATTAAACGGACATAATTTATTTTTATTCTCATGTTTTAAATGACTAAATCTACTAATGCATTTTTTCATGGATGTTAATTGTCATCTCCTTTTTGATACTTTTTACTCTGATGTATGTATCTCAACAAACGAGAGCTTCCCTCAAAGGGCTTTCAAATATGAAATAGTAAATAAATAAATCCCAGATAAATGCAAGTATTTATTATGGGTACATGAATAAATACAGACAATTATATTTTCTTGATTATAGTAAATTTTGTAGAATCAAATGTTTTGGGATGAATGAGGTTTTGCTTATCATGTTTTACAGGTAAAAATGTTAAAAGTTTTAAACTATCTTTAGGCTACCAGAGATGTCTATAATGATACATTATGTAGAAAAACATTTTACAGCTTACAGAATATGTATTAAATCTGATTTAGAAGTACATGGAAAGTTTCTGCATCCATTTTCTGACTTGGCCTTTATCCGGGTGGGTTTGGGTTTGGGTGGATAAAGGCCAAGTCAGAATTCTCTGAGCAGCTGGAAAAAGCTGCTAATAAACAAAGACATCAGAAAGTGGGGGCTTTAGGTGTAGCCCCGCTTTCTGACGCACTAATTAGATTTAGCAACTGACACCCCATACCAGCATTACATAGACACTTGGGGGCTGAGATGGGTGGGTGGGAGGGTGGGTGGTGTTAAAAGCACTTTATGTTTTGTAGATGTATTTTTTAGACAGGGCACACGCAGTTCTGTCTCCTTTGTGGGAAAACCTTCGAACTTCACCATCCTCAGCTGAAACAACAACATCTTAACACCATCTTCATGAACTGCTGAGTCGAACCTGATCCATCAGTGCTGGACTGCACAGATAACTACATGCTACACAGAGACTGCTGTGTTATGAACTGCCATACCAGTGTGTCTTCAATGGAGAAGATGACACACCCATCACCTGACCTCCTGCCTGATCTGGAGACCATCATCATGCTGCCACACTACACACCTCTGAGACCATCAATGATGACTGATACTGAGGATCCTCAGAGAAGAGAGAGGTATGATTCTTTACCTTTGTTAAAAAAAATTTCAGTGTTTTTAATTCAATTAATTAATTTAAATCCTGTTCATTGAATAAAAACACACACTCAAATGATTATACTTGTTGACACTTTTGAGTTTTAATTCACATTATGGATTACAAATCTATGCTTTTTCTACTCTGTCTCTCTGTGCAGGTATTGCTGTCTTCTGAGTTCTTCAGTGTCCCAACTGAGACATTCAAACCTCATTGCAGAGCTCAAGTCTTTCCTCACCATCATGTGAATGTGAGATTGCTCTGGATTCTGGTTATGTGGACTGCAGCACCTATAAGGTATTTCAATACTGTTCATTGTATAACTTATTTGTAGTTTTTAGGCCTTAACACAAATAAAATGTTCCTTTTTCTGTATTTTTTAGAACAAGCTCGTCCAGTGTGCCTGCATTCCAGCTTCTTAGACTCTCACGCAAGTGGACAGAGTATCAGTGCTTGGCCACTCTTACAGACACCGACTTCTGTCAACTCACTGCTACTGAGCAGGCACCTCACTCCAGGAAAACAGAGGGCTGCAAGCCTGTCATCGTTTCCAGTGTGGCTTTGTATTCTTGGGGTAGCATCAGATTTTTCCCACAAATATTCAAAGGTAACACTTATTTTAAGCTTAGTTATTAAATCAAAAGTCTTCCCTTGTGTTAATTACATTTTATTTGTTTTTGTTTTCTTTTAGATTTATATGCAGTTATTGGATGTGGTGGAGCTTTCTTAACTGTGTGGAAAACATCTGTTTGTGATGATATTTACAATGAGGCTTTAAGGTGACAGTTTCCATGTAATTTCAATCCTTTTACTAAGCAAAAACATGTTTGCAATTAACATATTTTTTTCAGTTTTGTCTTTTGGATTTATGGTTAACATTCCTCTGTGACAGCAAATACTAAACTGGTCCAAGTAACTAGCATATCATTGGTCAAAGGCAAAAAGGACCACATGTCACACTAGCAATGTAGTTTTGACTGTGTTTGTGTCACCAGATTTAACAAACAATATCAGACATATGAAACTGAACTCTGGATTAATGTGCAGATATATTGTTTTTTGTGGGGTTTTTTTTATTGTTGAATAATTATTTTGTTGATTAAGCCCAATCTATTTACCCAAACCATATAACTTGTTTGGGTAAATAGTGGATTAATATATCTAAGTCTATAAGTATAGCACGCTGAATTCATACAAACACACAGCTCTAAATCTTGAATTGTAGGATGTACAAAAGTGATCATGTGATTATTATGGATATTTAAATAACTATATCTATTGAACCATTACACGTATTCTTTATAGAAATTGCACAATCTCAAAATGTAAAAAAGAAAGTGTTTAAGAGAATAAATAATGTGTGTTTGTATGAATCCTGCCTTAGTATGGGGTGTCAGTAACTACATTAGTATAGAGTAGGTCTAACAGTGGTTTTCCACATCTGCTCTAATATATATAGATAATGGGTCAGACATATAAAGTGATTTTGAAAAGTTCATAAAGGTCACATCCATTTATATGTGTTCCTCTTTATCATTTTATATCAGGTCACACAGCTGACTTGAGTTTTGATCAGAGTAGAACCATAACATTCATGCTAATGGTTCTACTGTTTACAGTTACTTTATGATGGATTTCATCCTGGTCACAGCACTATGTGAAAAGCTGTTAGAGGTAAAGTTAACCCAATTAATACCTGATCATAAGTCACTCTTTAACATAAAGCAGTGATTATTTTTCACTGTAATTTATTCCACAATAATGTTCTTTATTTGATCCCTGTTTCTTTAAATATGCACATCGATTGTTCAGCTGTGTGACTCTCCACACCTGAAATATATCACAATGTGGACTTCATTTTGACAGTATTTTGTAGATTGGTACCATATTTATCATCAAATCAGGAAACTGTAAACTAATTGAAAAAATGAAGCTTATGAAAATTTTAATGTGGCATTGGAACATGTTGTTTATCCTTGCCAAATGGTATTTACAAAAACTCCAGCAAATCAGAGGATATATTTTTGTCTCTCAGTTGCTGTTTATATATATTTGGGGCGACCGTGGCTCAGGGGGTTGGGAAGGGCACCTGTAACCACAAGGTCGCTGGTTCGATCCTGCCTCTCTGTCCTGGTCGTTGTGTCCTTGGGCAAGACACTTTACCCTACCGCCTACTGGTGTTGGCCAGAAGGGCCGATGGCGCGATATGGCAGCCTCGCTTCTGTCAGTCTGCCCCAGGGCAGCTGTGGCTACAACCGTAGCTTGCCTCCACCAGTGTGTGAATGTGGGCGTGAATGAATAATGGCATTGTAAAGCGCTTTGGGTGCCTTGAAAAGCGCTATATAAATCCAATGCATTATTATATATGTATATATTTTGCAGTTAATAGCCTATCATGTGTCTGTGCATCTTAAGGCCATAAACATAAACATGGCAAACAAGAATATGTTCACAATTCCAACAGATGCTTCAATTGTTTGTATAGATGTTAGATTCATTTGATTTGCATTTTCTATTAATATTTTCTGTTTGTCCCAAATGGGATTTTTATTTCTGTATGCCATTATTGTAATCATTGGAAATAACTGAGTAAATATTTTGTATCATATGTTTCTAAAAATATTTGTATATATATTTTCTACTTTTCTACTACTGCTTTTCTACTTTCTAAACTTTCTGCCACTCTTTGGCATTTCAATAACATTATTTTTGGGTGGTTTTATCTCTGACCACAGCATCTTGTGCATTTATTACCTAAATGTTGTTTGTGTGGTTTTGTTTTTTTTTTTTTTTTTTTTTTTTTTTTGCCATTTTTAGATTTAACCAGCTGTGTAAACTCTGCAATTATACCTTGGTTTTGTTCCATATCACTTTATCTGCTGGCTGGTTTTCTTCCTTTTCTAATGTTTCTGGTAATTTTTCACAGTTAAACAAGTAACTTTGAGGTTATTTCAGCCTTTTCAGCTGTTATCTGTTGACAGTTTTGCCTAATTATTACATTTCTGCAAAATTATAGCAGTTCTGATAAGTTGTAATATTTCTGCCAAGTTTTTAATTTTCTACTAAATTATATTATTTCTGCTAGGTTACACTACTTCTTCTAAGTTATGTTATTCTAAATTATTTCATTTCTGCTAAGTTGTAGCTTCTTGTAAACTACAACATTTCTGCTGAATTGTTAAGTTTTTTCTAAGTTATTGCATTTCTGCTAAGTTATTACATTTTTGTTACCTTGATGTTGTTCTGTAAAGTTATTAAAATTTCAATAGCTTTTTAAACACTGACTTTGATTTCTTCAGCTTCTTCAGCTATTTTTAACTATTTTCAGCAGACAGCTTCAGCTTTACAGCATCCACACTGCATTTTCGCAGGAAATGCAAATTTTTCTAGTTATTTTACTAGTTGCTTCCGTACGTTTTTTGGCACTTAACTACTTTAACAATTTTCAGCCGATTTTCACCGTTCAAATTTTAAACTATTCTGCTATTTCTGCTAATGATGGCTATGACTTTTGGTATTTTATGCTATTATACTTTTTAAAATATTAAGCTTTTTATGCTTTTTTTTGTCCCATTGAAGTGAATGGAAAACTTCCACAATTCTGCTAAAACTTGCTTGTTTTTGAAACTTAACTACATTCTCATACTTTCGCCTAGAACAACCATTCAAACTTTAAAATGTTCACAAATTATTGGGCTATTCATTAATGATTCAGCTTTTTCATATCTGTTACCGTTTTCATCTTATCCCTCTTTAAGTTTTGAGTTTCATTTTTGTGATTTTTCAGAAAATACATGCGTTGTTATGGTTGCTATGCACTTGGCTTCCAGTGTGCCACTGTAGGTTTCGCAGTCTTCTCTTCATGTCCGAACAACTTCTTGCTACTTGCTCAATTTTCACTCAACTTCCACAAATTATACATCAAAACGTAGGTATTTTTGCTGGCTTTCAGAAAATGTCACCATCATTGTTGTGAGATTCATAGAATTTTGGCAAATCTCCTCAGACCAACACAAAGTCGGAAAACTCTCCATAGAAAGTCAATGGAGAGTTTGTTCAAAATCACCGCTTGATTTCTGTAATGAGAGGCATATTCGAATCGTCATATCTCCTTAACGAGCGAAGTTAAAACATGAGGCTTGTCCCGTATATCTTCAGACACTCCTGACGCTCACAATTCAAGAATTTTTTTCTCACCTATTACCGTTCTGAAATGAGTTAGACTTGTTTGAGGGTAGGAAATTCGTCCTTCGCTCAGATTTCTTCAGATTTCAAACTCTGGAAATGAACCACTTTTTTTCTCTCGTCATATCTTTTAATGGATTTCCACAGAGACCTGAAAATTTCCATGACTGTTCACCAAAGCCTGCTGTCTCTCTACGGTGAAAGAATGATATCTATACTCCAAATAGATTTAGAGTTAGAAAGCGTTGTTTGAGGGCAAGTCAAGGCAGTTTTCGCTTGCCTCTACTCAGTTATGGTGCATTACAAGTCAAATATCTTTAATAATTCATATTTTAATGATAAATTGTCAACACTTGAAGATTCCCCATCTCTTCTGAACAAAGCGGTGTAAGAATGACCGTTCTAGCCCCTACGGTTAGGAAATTATGGTCATTTGTTTGAGAGGAATCCTCACTATGAGAAATACACTGCAGAAATCCTGTCTCTCTCTGTGCTGAGTGTGTGTACAAAGGGCTGCACCTGTTTTGGCGGGAAAAAGTACACAGCCTCTCTGATTGGTGGATTCAAATTTAGCAGCTCCCAGGCTGCTTGACTGACCTAGAAACTTGCTCCTCTCTGTGTGTGTGTGTGTGTGTGTGTGTGTGTGTGTGTGTGTGTGTGTGAGACAGAGAGAGAGAGAGGAGAGAGAGTTTTATGGGAGCATCTTATTGTATGATTTAAATTCAATATATTTAGACTGGTTGACTGAATTTGATCCTGTGTGTGTCTCTCTGTGCATGTGTGTTTCCATATGTGTCCATATTTGTGATTGTGTGACTGTTATACTTTTGCTGATTTCTTTTTCTTTTAACAATTACATTTGAGGGACCCTTTGCATGTTCAGGATTTTTCAGCTGTCCATTTTGCTTTTCCAATTTTTCTATTTAAGTTATTACTATTGTGCTGAATCATACTATTTCTGCTATTTTATAAGATTTGTGCTAAATATAGTATTTCTGCCCAGTATAGTATTTCTGATTAATTATAGTTTTTCTACCAAATCATATTACAGTATTTTTGCTTTTTATACCATTTTATAGGATATTTATATTGCTTAATATAGTATTTCTGCTTTTATAGGATTTGTGCTTAATACAGTATTTCTGCTAAATGTAGTATTTATGCTTAATCACACTATTACTATATATTTCTGCCAGCTTCCCAGCCAGCCAATCATATCTGAGGTCTGCAGTTTCTTCTCTCGTCATATCTCAGCGACGGATGTACAAAGAGTAATGAAAATCGCAGTCAAAGTACACCAAAGTCCGCTGATTCACCCAGTACAAGAATTATGCTCCTAGTCCACCTAGTTTTGGAGTTACACGACGCTTTGTAACTCCAAAAACGGCGCTCTTTGCCTCACACCGCGATCTAATTCTGACTGCTCATCACCCTGTTTCCCAAGTGCTCACTGTCTTTCCCAGTGGCGCAGCTGATAATGACACAGGTCTGCAACCCAAAGGTCGCGGGTTCAACTCCACCTTGGACAACATGTTTCTTGCCCTACAAATTAATACACTATCACAGACCACTAATTCATATTCATCATTTATTACAATTCTGAAAACTTTTACCAGCTTTTCTAATATGGACCTCACATTCTTCTTAACACTCCATGGCACAAATACTCTTCCCTTTAGGCTCTGTGAATGTGTGTGTGTGTGTATCAATATTTCTCCCATTTTAAAGTATTACTCCTCCATAATTGGATTTCTCTTAAATCAAAGTACTTTTACTACATCTTAGTACTTCTGCTCAATCATAGTATTTCTGCTAAATCATGTTTATTGGCCAAGTATATGTGCATACAAATACAAGGAATTTGGTTCCGGTAGATGGTGGCTCTCGAGCACAGCAATGTAAATCTCACACACACACACACACGCACACACACACACGCACCCACACACAATTATCTTACCGTTGAGCAATGAATTACGTTTGTTTGAGGGGTGGAAATCTGTCCTTCTCTCAGTCTTCAAACTCTGGAAATGAAGCCGTTTCTTCTCTCGTCATATCTCCGCGACGGAGGTAGAACGAGCTATGAAAATCGCAGTCAAAATACACCAAAGTCCGCTGATTCACCCAGTACAAGAATTATGCTGCTAGCCCTCCTAGGTTTTGAGTTACACGACGTTTTGTAACTCCAAAAAACGGCGTTTTTCGCCTCTCACCGCGATCTATTTTCTGACTGCCCAAGTATCTGTCTTTCAGACCGCCGCCCCCTTTCCAGGTGGCGCAATCAGTAATGACACGGCTCTGCAGCTCAAAGGTCGTGGGTTCAATCCCACGTTGGTCCACCGTTTTTTTTTTTCACTACAAATTTATACACTATCACAGACCTGTAATTTATATTGCTAATTTATTACAATTCTGCAAAGTTTTATGATTTTAGCAGCTTTTCTAATATGGACCTCAGATTCTTGTTAACGCTCCATGGCAGAAACAAGTACACAGCCTGATGAAGCAGACTGAGGCAGTACCTCTGATTGGTGAAAATGAGCAGAACCAGGTTGTTCTTTCATTTCATTTCTTTATTTATGTCACACATGGTTCAACAGTGTTTCTTTTTCTACATACAGAACCTTCTGCCTCTTTTCAGCAGAAATTCTGCTCATTCACCTCATCTCTTGTGTTGGAGTGCCCTCTTGTGGCGCCTTTTGGGTAGTGCCTTAGTGAACACTGCAAAGAAGTGGTATCAGACTGGTTTGTAGTGGAGGAATTTGTTGCCAGTTTCTTTCATCTTTAATCCGTATTCATGTTGTAATGTAGTAACTTTTGTGGCACAAATACCACAATATGGCAGAAACACTATGTTTTGGCACAAATAGTTTGATTTGGTATACTTTACCTTCTTCACCCCTTTTCAGCAAAATTTTCATTTTTTTCACCCCTTTTCAGCACAAATTCCATTTTTTGGGGCTGTTTTCAGAAAAAAAAAACTCTTTTCAGCAGAAACTCTGCTGATTCATCTCTTTTCAGCGCGTTTCTGCTCCTTTGCCTCTTTTCTGCAGAAATTCTTCTGATTCACCTCTTTTCTGCAACATTTTAAGCCTTTTCACCTCTTATCAGCACAATTCTCAGCAGCTTCTGCTCATTTCAGCAGAATTGTCAGTCTGTCCACCTCTTCTCTGTGAGAATGTGTTTGGGTCAGTGAGATGAGAAGCTGCTTTGAGCCTGGTAGTATATCTGTTATGTTATAGTATTACTACTAAATCACAGTATTCCTGCCAATTCAAGGAGGCTGACTGTTACTAAGTGCATCAGTGTACATAGGTCATCTCTTGTGTTGGAGTGCCCTCTTGTGGCGCCTTTTGGGTAGTGCCTTAGTAAAGCGTGAACACTGCAAAGAAGTGGTATCAGACTGGTTTGTAGTGGAGGAATTTGTTGCCAGTTTCTTTCATCTTTAATCCGTATTCATGTTGTAATGTAGTAGTACCACAATATGGCAGAAACACTATGTTTTGGCACAAATACTTTGATTTAGTATACTTTAGCTTCTTCACCCCTTTTCAGCAAAATTTTCATTTTTTCACCCCTTTTCAGCACAAATTCCAGCTTTTTGGCTGTATTCAGAAAAAGACAACTCTTTTGAGCTGAAACTCTGCTGATTCATCTCTTTTCAGTGCAAGTTTCTGCTTCTTTGCCTCTTTTCTGCAGAAATTCTGCTGATTCATCTCTTTTCAGCGCAAGTTTTATGATTTTAGCAGCTTTTCTAATATGGACCTCAGATTCTTGTTAACGCTCCATGGCAGAAATACATACAAGTACCCACCTGATGAAGCAGACAGAGGAAGTACCTCTGATTGGTGAATTTGAGCAGAAACAGGTTGTTTTGCCTCTTTTCAGCAGAAAGTTTGCGTTTTCACCTCTTATCAGCACAAATGTCAGCCACTTCTGCTGTTTTTATCAGAATTTTCAGCTTTTTCACCTTTTTTTTTCAGTTATGTGAGAACCAGTTTTACTCAATGAGTAGCTGAAAATTTTCAGCCTGTTCTGCTCTTTCAGAAGAATTTCTCACATCATATCTCTTGGTGGGACAACAACTGCTTTGGCTCAGTGAGATGAGCAGCTACTGTGATTGCTTCTTTCCGTCTTTTCAGCAGAAATTCTGCTGATTTACCTCTTTTCAGCGCAATATTCTTCTTTCCATCTTTTCTGCAGAAATTCTGCTGATTCACCTCTTGTCTGCAAATTTTTCAGCTTTTCACTTCTTCTCAGCACAAAACTCAGCAGCCTCTGCTCATTTAGCAAAATTGTCAGTTTCTCCATCTCTTGTGTTTGTCGGAACAAGTTTAGTTCAGTGAGATGAGTAGCTACCTTGAGAACAGAAGGGCCAGGTTCAAATCCTGGTCATGGGATTTGAACACCTGTTTTCAGCACAAATCTTAACTTTTTAGCTGTTTTAAGCAGAAACCTGTTTTACGCAGAGAAACCTTTTAACTCAATTTCAGCTTTTTCACCCTTTCCAGCAAAATTTTCAGTTTCCCAGCTTTTTCAGCTATTTTCAGCAAAACATCTTTTCAGCAGAAATTCTGCTGATTCACCTCTATTCAGCGCAACGTTCTGCTTCTTTGCCTCTTTTCTGCAGAAATTCTGCTGATTCACCTCTTTTCTGCAAAATTTTCAACCATTTCACCTCTTATCAGCACAATTCTCAGCAGTTTCTGCTCATTTCACCATAATTGTCAGTCTCTCCATCTCTTATCTTGTGAGAGTGAATTTGGCACAGTGAGATGAGTAGCTGCTTTGCACCCAGGAGGTCCAGGTTCGAATCCTGCTCAGGGTGACATTCTTTTTTTCACCACCATACAACTTTTTGCAACTTTTCAGCTTTTTCAGCTTTTCAGCAGACAGCTTCAGCGTTAAGGCATCCACACAGCATTTTCGCAGGAAATGCAAATTTTTCTAGTTATTATTATTGTGTGGATGCTGGAGGCATCCACACTATTGAGTTCCTGTTTCTCTTTATTCTTTATACTTTATTATTATTATTATTATTATTATTATTCCAGTTGCTTCCGTACGTTTTTTGGCACTTTTCTACTTCCACAATTTTCAGCCGATTTTCACCGTTCAAATTTTAAACTATTCTGCTATTTCTGCTAATGATTGCTATGACTTTTGGTATTTTTAACTCTTATACTTTTTAAAATATTACGTTTTTTTCCTTTAATTTGTCCCATTGAAATGAATGGGAAACTTCCGCAATTCTGCTAAAACTTACTCTTTTTTGAAACTTAACTACGTTCTCATACTTTCGCCTAGAACAACCATTCAAATTTTAAAATGTTCACAAATTATTGGGCTATTCATGAATGATTCAGCTTTTTCATATCTGTTACCGTTTTCATCGTATCCCTCTCTAAGTTTTGAGTTTCATCTTTGTGATTTTCACAAAATACATGCGTTGTTATGGTTGCTATGCAGTTGGTTCTAAGTGAGCCACTGTACCTTTGGCAATTTTCTCTTCATGTCCGAACAACTTCTTGCTACTCGCTCAATTTTCACTTAACCCACACAAATTATACATCAAAACGTAGGTATTTTTGCTGGCTTTCAGAAAATGTTACTATCATTGTTGTGAGATTTATAGAATTTTGGCAAATCACCTCAGACCAACACAAAGTCAGAAAACTCTCCATAGAAAGTCAATGGAGAGCTTGTTCAAAATCATCGCTTGATTTCTCTAATGAGAGGCATATTCGAATCGTCATATCTCCTTAACGAAGCGAAGTTAAAACATGAGGCTTGTCCCCGTATATCTTCAGACACTCCTGATGCTCACAATTCAAGAATTTCTTTCTCACCTATTACCGTTCTGAAATGAGTTAGACTTGTTTGAGGGTAGGAAATTCGTCCTTTGCTCAGATTTCTTCAGATTTCAAACTCTGGAAATGAACCACTTTTTTTTCTCTTGTCATATCTTTTAATGGATTTCCACAGAGACCTGAAAATTTCCATGATTGTTCACCAAAGCCTGCTGTCTCTTACGGTGAAAGAATGATATCGATACTCCAAATAGATTTAGAGTTAGAAAGCGTTGTTTGAGGGCAAGTCAAGGCAGATTTTGCTTGCCTCTACTCAGTTATGGTGCATTAGAAGTCAAATATCTTCAATAATTCATATTTTAATGATAAAGTGTCAACACTTTAAGATTCCCCATCTCTTCTGAACAAAACGGTGTAAGAATGACTGTTCTAGCCCCTACGGTTAGGAAATTATGGCCATTTGTTTGAGAGGAATCCTCACTATGAGAAATTCACTGCAGAAATCCTGTCTCTGTGCTCTGTGTGTGTAAAACGGCTGCACCTGTTTTGGCGGGAAAAAGTACACAGCCTCTCTGATTGGTGGATTCAAATTTAGCAGCTCCCAGGCTGCTTGACTGACCTAGAAACTTGATTTTTCTCTGTGTGTGTGTGTGTGTGTGTGTGTGTGTGTGTGTGTGTGTGTGTGTGTGAGACAGAGAGAGAGAGAGAGAGAGAGGAGAGAGAGTTTTATGGGAGCATCTTATTGTATGATTTAAATTCAATATATTTAGACTGGTTGACTGAATTTGATCCTCTGTGTGTCTCTCTGTGCATGTGTGTTTCCATATGTGTCCATATTTGTGATTGTGTCACTGTTATACTTTTTTTGCTGATTTTTTCATTTAACAATTACATTTGAGGGACCCTTAGCATGTTCAGGATTCTTTCAGCTGTCCATTTTGCTTTTCCAATTTTTCTATTTAAGTTATTACTATTGTGTTGAGTCATATCATTTCTGCTGCTTTTCAGTATTTGTGCTAAATACAGCATTTCTGCAAAATCATACTATGTCTGCTATTTTATGAGATTTGTGCTAAATACAGCATTTCTGCTAAATCATACTATTTCTGCTATTTCATAAGATTTGTACTAAATATAGTGTTTCTGCCAAATATAGTATTTCTGCTTAATTATAGTATTTCTGCCATTTTATAGTATTTGTGCTAAAACATAGTATTTCTACTAAATGTAGTATTTATGCTTAATCATACTATTTGTATATATTTCTGCCAGGACCCCAGGCAGCTAATCCTCTGTGAGGACTGATACATATAAAATTTACATATCAGGGCCTGCACGGCTTCCCAGCCAGCCAATCATATCTGAGGTCTGCCCTTTCTTCTCTCGTCATATCTCAGCGACAGATGTACAAAGAGCAATGCAAATCACAGTCAAAGTACACGAAAGTACGCTGATTCACCCAGTACAAGAATTATGCTTCTAGTGCACCTAGTTTTTGAGTTACACGACGTTTTGTAACTCCAAAAACTGTCTTTTTCGCCTCTCACCGCAATCTAATTCTGACTGCTCATCACCCTGTTTTCCAGGCGCCGCTCTCTTTCCCAGTGGCGCAGTTGGTAATGACACAGGTCTGCAACCAAAAGGTCGTGGGTTCAATTACACCTTGGGCAACATGTTTTTTTTCCCTACAAATTAATACACTATCACAGACCAGTAATTGATATTCATCATTTATTACAATTCTGCAAACTTTTATGATTTTAGCAGCTTTTCTAATATGGACCTCAGATTCTTGTTAACACTCCATGGCACAAATACTCTTCCCTTTAGGCTCTGTGTGTGTGTGTGTATCAATATTTCTCCCATTTTAAAGTATTACTCCTCCATAATTGTATTTCTGTTAAATCAAAGTACTTTTACTACATCTTAGTACTTCTGCTCAATCATAGTATTTCTGCTAAATCATAGTATTTTGCCAAATTATGGTTTTTGTGCCAAATCATAACATTTGTTTTATGTTACAGTATTACTACTAAGTGGAGGAATTTCTGTCATGTTACAGTATATGTGCTGATTACAGTATTTCTGCTAAATCATAGGATTTCTACTATATTATATTTTTCTTTCTAAATATAGCATTTCTGCTATATAATTGTATTACTGCTATGTTATAATATTTGTGCTAAACCAGAGTATTTCTGCTGAAACATAGTATTTCTGCCGAATGATAGTATTTCTGTCAAATTACAGTATTTTTGCTAAAACATAGTATTTTTAAAAAAAAATTTCAATATTAATAGTAAATTACAGTGTCTCTGGTAAATCGCAGCATTTCTGCTATGTTGTACTGTTTTCTAAATCATAGTATTTCTGTAATGTTTAAGAATGTTTGCCTAAATATATTCTTTCTGTTATCTTATACTATTTCTCCTAAATTCTTGTATTTTTGAGAAGTTATCGTGTTTCTGGTAAGTTACAATATTTCTGCTAAGTTCTGCTATGCTATTGTATTTCTGCCAAGTATTATGTTTCCTCTAAGATATTGCAGTTCTGCTAAGTTACTACATTTTAGCAAAGTTCCTTTTCTTCTGCAAAGTTTTTACAAATTCTGCAACTTTTCAGCTTTTTCTGCTTGTTTCAGCAGACAGCTTCAGCATTACAGCATCCACACTGCATTTTCGCAGGAAATGCAAATTTTTCTAGTTATTATTCCAGTTGCTTCCGTACGTTTTTTGGCACTTTTCTACTTCCACAATTTTCAGCCGATTTTCACCGTTCAAATTTTAAACTATTCTGCTATTTCTGCTAATGATTGCTATGACTTTTGGTATTTTTAACTCTTATACTTTTTAAAATATTACGTTTTTTTTCCTTTAATTTGTCCCATTGAAATGAATGGGAAACTTCCGCAATTCTGCTAAAACTTACTCTTTTTGAAACTTAACTACGTTTCTCATACTTTCGCCTAGAACAACCATTCAAATTTTAAAATGTTCACAAATTATTGGGCTATTCATGAATGATTCAGCTTTTTCATATCTGTTGCCGTTTTCATCGTATCCTCTCTAAGTTTTGAGTTTCATCTTTGTGATTTTTCACAAAATACATGCGTTGTTATGGTTGCTATGCAGTTGGTTCTAAGTGAGCCACTGTACCTTTGGCAATTTTCTCTTCATGTCCGAACAACTTCTTGCTACTCGCTCAATTTTCACTTAACCCACACAAATTATACATCAAAACGTAGGTATTTTTGCTGGCTTTCAGAAAATGTTACTATCATTGTTGTGAGATTTATAGAATTTTGGCAAATCACCTCAGACCAACACAAAGTCAGAAAACTCTCCATAGAAAGTCAATGGAGAGCTTGTTCAAAATCATCGCTTGATTTCTCTAATGAGAGGCATATTCGAATCGTCATATCTCCTTAACGGAGCGAAGTTAAAACATGAGGCTTGTCCCGTATATCTTCAGACACTCCTGATGCTCACAATTCAAGAATTTCTTTCTCACCTATTACCGTTCTGAAATGAGTTAGACTTGTTTGAGGGTAGGAAATTCGTCCTTTGCTCAGATTTCTTCAGATTTCAAACTCTGGAAATGAACCACTTTTTTCTCTTGTCATATCTTTTTAATGGATTTCCACAGAGACCTGAAAATTTCCATGATTGTTCACCAAAGCCTGCTGTCTCTTACGGTGAAAGAATGATATCGATACTCCAAATAGATTTAGAGTTAGAAAGCGTTGTTTGAGGGCAAGTCAAGGCAGATTTTGCTTGCCTCTACTCAGTTATGGTGCATTAGAAGTCAAATATCTTCAATAATTCATATTTTAATGATAAAGTGTCAACACTTTAAGATTCCCCATCTCTTCTGAACAAAACGGTGTAAGAATGACTGTTCTAGCCCCTACGGTTAGGAAATTATGGCCATTTGTTTGAGAGGAATCCTCACTATGAGAAATTCACTGCAGAAATCCTGTCTCTGTGCTCTGTGTGTAAAAACGGCTGCACCTGTTTTGGCGGGAAAAAGTACACAGCCTCTCTGATTGGTGGATTCAAATTTAGCAGCTCCCAGGCTGCTTGACTGACCTAGAAACTTGATTTTCTCTCCTGTGTGTGTGTGTGTGTGTGTGTGTGTGTGTGTGTGTGTGTGTGAGAGAGAGAGAGAGAGAGAGAGAGGCGAGAGAGAGTTTTTATGGGAGCATCTTATTGTATGATTTAAATTCAATATATTTAGACTGGTTGACTGAATTTGATCCTCTGTGTGTCTCTCTGTGCATGTGTGTTTCCATATGTGTCCATATTTGTGATTGTGTCACTGTTATACTTTTTTTTGCTGATTTTTTTCATTTAACAATTACATTTGAGGGACCCTTAGCATGTTCAGGATTCTTTCAGCTGTCCATTTTGCTTTTCCACTTTTTCTATTTAAGTTATTACTATTGTGTTGAGTCATATCATTTCTGCTGCTTTTCAGTATTTGTGCTAAATACAGCATTTCTGCAAAATCATACTATGTCTGCTATTTTATGAGATTTGTGCTAAATACAGCATTTCTGCTAAATCATACTATTTCTGCTATTTCATAAGATTTGTACTAAATATAGTGTTTCTGCCAAATATAGTATTTCTGCTTAATTATAGTATTTCTGCCATTTTATAGTATTTGTGCTAAAACATAGTATTTCTACTAAATGTAGTATTTATGCTTAATCATACTATTTGTATATATTTCTGCCAGGACCCCAGGCAGCTAATCCTCTGTGAGGACTGATACATATAAAATTTACATATCAGGGCCTGCACGGCTTCCCAGCCAGCCAATCATATCTGAGGTCTGCCCTTTCTTCTCTCGTCATATCTCAGCGACAGATGTACAAAGAGCAATGCAAATCACAGTCAAAGTACACGAAAGTACGCTGATTCACCCAGTACAAGAATTATGCTTCTAGTGCACCTAGTTTTTGAGTTACACGACGTTTTGTAACTCCAAAAAACTGTCTTTTTCGCCTCTCACCGCAATCTAATTCTGACTGCTCATCACCCTGTTTTCCAGGCGCTCGCTCTCTTTCCCAGTGGCGCAGTTGGTAATGACACAGGTCTGCAACCAAAAGGTCGTGGGTTCAATTACACCTTGGGCAACATGTTTTTTTTTCCTACAAATTAATACACTATCACAGACCACTAATTCATATTCATCATTAATTACAATTCTGCAAACTTTTATGATTTTAGCAGCTTTTCTAATATGGACCTCAGATTCTTGTTAACACTCCATGGCACAAATACTCTTCCCTTTAGGCTCTGTGTGTGTGTGTGTGTATCAATATTTCTCCCATTTTAAAGTATTACTCCTCCATAATTGTATTTCTGTTAAATCAAAGTACTTTTACTACATCTTAGTACTTCTGCTCAATCATAGTATTTCTGCTAAATCATAGTATTTTGCCAAATTATGGTTTTTTGTGCCAAATCATAACATTTGTTTTATGTTACAGTATTACTACTAAGTGGAGGAATTTCTGTCATGTTACAGTATATGTGCTGATTACAGTATTTCTGCTAAATCATAGGATTTCTACTATATTATATTTTTCTTTCTAAATATAGCATTTCTGCTATATAATTGTATTACTGCTATGTTATAATATTTGTGCTAAACCAGAGTATTTCTGCTGAAACATAGTATTTCTGCCGAATGATAGTATTTCTGTCAAATTACAGTATTTTTGCTAAAACATAGTATTTTTAAAAAAAATTTCAATATTAATAGTAAATTACAGTGTCTCTGGTAAATCGCAGCATTTCTGCTATGTTGTACTGTTTTTCTAAATCATAGTATTTCTGTAATGTTTAAGAATGTTTGCCTAAATATATTCTTTCTGTTATCTTATACTATTTCTCCTAAATTCTTGTATTTTTGAGAAGTTATCGTGTTTCTGGTAAGTTACAATATTTCTGCTAAGTTCTGCTATGCTATTGTATTTCTGCCAAGTATTATGTTTCCTCTAAGATATTGCAGTTCTGCTAAGTTACTACATTTTAGCAAAGTTCCTTTTCTTCTGCAAAGTTTTTACAAATTCTGCAACTTTTCAGCTTTTTCTGCTTGTTTCAGCAGACAGCTTCAGCATTACAGCATCCACACTGCATTTTCGCAAGAGGAAATGCAAATTTTTCTAGTTATTATTCCAGTTGCTTCCGTACGTTTTTTGGCACTTTTCTACTTCCACAATTTTCAGCCGATTTTCACCGTTCAAATTTTAAACTATTCTGCTATTTCTGCTAATGATTGCTATGACTTTTGGTATTTTTAACTCTTATACTTTTTAAAATATTACGTTTTTTTCCTTTAATTTGTCCCATTGAAATGAATGGGAAACTTCCATAATTCTGCTAAAACTTACTCTTTTTGAAACTTAACTACGTTCTCATACTTTCGCCTAGAACAACCATTCAAATTTTAAAATGTTCACAAATTATTGGGCTATTCATGAATGATTCAGCTTTTTCATATCTGTTGCCGTTTTCATCGTATCCCTCTCTAAGTTTTGAGTTTCATCTTTGTGATTTTTCACAAAATACATGCGTTGTTATGGTTGCTATGCAGTTGGTTCTAAGTGAGCCACTGTACCTTTGGCAATTTTCTCTTCATGTCCGAACAACTTCTTGCTACTCGCTCAATTTTCACTTAACCCACACAAATTATACATCAAAACGTAGGTATTTTTGCTGGCTTTCAGAAAATGTTACTATCATTGTTGTGAGATTTATAGAATTTTGGCAAATCACCTCAGACCAACACAAAGTCAGAAAACTCTCCATAGAAAGTCAATGGAGAGCTTGTTCAAAATCATCGCTGATTTCTCTAATGAGAGGCATATTCGAATCGTCATATCTCCTTAACGAAGCGAAGTTAAAACATGAGGCTTGTCCCCGTATATCTTCAGACACTCCTGATGCTCACAATTCAAGAATTTCTTTCTCACCTATTACCGTTCTGAAATGAGTTAGACTTGTTTGAGGGTAGGAAATTCGTCCTTTGCTCAGATTTCTTCAGATTTCAAACTCTGGAAATGAACCACTTTTTTCTCTTGTCATATCTTTTAATGGATTTCCACAGAGACCTGAAAATTTCCATGATTGTTCACCAAAGCCTGCTGTCTCTTACGGTGAAAGAATGATATCGATACTCCAAATAGATTTAGAGTTAGAAAGCGTTGTTTGAGGGCAAGTCAAGGCAGATTTTGCTTGCCTCTACTCAGTTATGGTGCATTAGAAGTCAAATATCTTCAATAATTCATATTTTAATGATAAAGTGTCAACACTTTAAGATTCCCCATCTCTTCTGAACAAAAGCGGTGTAAGAATGACCGTTCTAGCCCCTACGGTTAGGAAATTATGGCCATTTGTTTGAGAGGAATCCTCACTATGAGAAATTCACTGCAGAAATCCTGTCTCTGTGCTCTGTGTGTGTAAAACGGCTGCACCTGTTTTGGCGGGAAAAAGTACACAGCCTCTCTGATTGGTGGATTCAAATTTAGCAGCTCCCAGGCTGCTTGACTGACCTAGAAACTTGATTTTCTCTCCTGTGTGTGTGTGTGTGTGTGTGTGTGTGTGTGTGTGTGTGTGTGAGAGAGAGAGAGAGAGAGAGAGAGAGGCGAGAGAGTTTTATGGGAGCATCTTATTGTATGATTTAAATTCAATATATTTAGACTGGTTGACTGAATTTGATCCTCTGTGTGTCTCTCTGTGCATGTGTGTTTCCATATGTGTCCATATTTGTGATTGTGTCACTGTTATACTTTTTGCTGATTTTTTCATTTAACAATTACATTTGAGGGACCCTTAGCATGTTCAGGATTCTTTCAGCTGTCCATTTTGCTTTTCCACTTTTTCTATTTAAGTTATTACTATTGTGTTGAGTCATATCATTTCTGCTGCTTTTCAGTATTTGTGCTAAATACAGCATTTCTGCAAAATCATACTATGTCTGCTATTTTATGAGATTTGTGCTAAATACAGCATTTCTGCTAAATCATACTATTTCTGCTATTTCATAAGATTTGTACTAAATATAGTGTTTCTGCCAAATATAGTATTTCTGCTTAATTATAGTATTTCTGCCATTTTATAGTATTTGTGCTAAAACATAGTATTTCTACTAAATGTAGTATTTATGCTTAATCATACTATTTGTATATATTTCTGCCAGGACCCCAGGCAGCTAATCCTCTGTGAGGACTGATACATATAAAATTTACATATCAGGGCCTGCACGGCTTCCCAGCCAGCCAATCATATCTGAGGTCTGCCCTTTCTTCTCTCGTCATATCTCAGCGACAGATGTACAAAGAGCAATGCAAATCACAGTCAAAGTACACGAAAGTACGCTGATTCACCCAGTACAAGAATTATGCTTCTAGTGCACCTAGTTTTTGAGTTACACGACGTTTGTAACTCCAAAAACTGTCTTTTTCGCCTCTCACCGCAATCTAATTCTGACTGCTCATCACCCTGTTTTCCAGGCGCTCGCTCTCTTTCCCAGTGGCACAGTTGGTAATGACACAGGTCTGCAACCAAAAGGTCGTGGGTTCAATTACACCTTGGGCAACATGTTTTTTTTCCTACAAATTAATACACTATCACAGACCACTAATTCATATTCATCATTAATTACAATTCTGCAAACTTTTATGATTTTAGCAGCTTTTCTAATATGGACCTCAGATTCTTGTTAACACTCCATGGCACAAATACTCTTCCCTTTAGGCTCTGTGTGTGTGTGTGTGTATCAATATTTCTCCCATTTTAAAGTATTACTCCTCCATAATTGTATTTCTGTTAAATCAAAGTACTTTTACTACATCTTAGTACTTCTGCTCAATCATAGTATTTCTGCTAAATCATAGTATTTTGCCAAATTATGGTTTTGTGCCAAATCATAACATTTGTTTTATGTTACAGTATTACTACTAAGTGGAGGAATTTCTGTCATGTTACAGTATATGTGCTGATTACAGTATTTCTGCTAAATCATAGGATTTCTACTATATTATATTTTTCTTTCTAAATATAGCATTTCTGCTATATAATTGTATTACTGCTATGTTATAATATTTGTGCTAAACCAGAGTATTTCTGCTGAAACATAGTATTTCTGCCGAATGATAGTATTTCTGTCAAATTACAGTATTTTTGCTAAAACATAGTATTTTTAAAAAAAAATTTCAATATTAATAGTAAATTACAGTGTCTCTGGTAAATCGCAGCATTTCTACTATGTTGTACTGTTTTTCTAAATCATAGTATTTCTGTAATGTTTAAGAATGTTTGCCTAAATATATTCTTTCTGTTATCTTATACTATTTCTCCTAAATTCTTGTATTTTTGAGAAGTTATCGTGTTTCTGGTAAGTTACAATATTTCTGCTAAGTTCTGCTATGCTATTGTATTTCTGCCAAGTATTATGTTTCCTCTAAGATATTGCAGTTCTGCTAAGTTACTACATTTTAGCAAAGTTCCTTTTCTTCTGCAAAGTTTTTACAAATTCTGCAACTTTTCAGCTTTTTCTGCTTGTTTCAGCAGACAGCTTCAGCATTACAGCATCCACACTGCATTTTCGCAGGAAATGCAAATTTTTCTAGTTATTATTATTATTCTAGTTGCCACTTTTTGCACTTTTTTTGGCACTTTTCTACTTCCACAATTTTCAGCCGATTTTCACCGTTCAAATTTTAAACTATTCTGCTATTTCTGCTAATGTGCGCTATGACTTTTGGTATTTTTAACTATTATACTTTTTAAAATATTACGTTTTTTTCCTTTAATTTGTCCCATTGAAATGAATGGGAAACTTCCACAATTCTGCTAAAACTTGCTTATTTTTGAAACTTAACTACATTCTCATACTTTCGCCTAGAACAACCATTCAAACTTTAAAATGTTCACAAATTATTGGGCTATTCATGAATGATTCAGCTTTTTCATATCTGTTACCGTTTTCATCTTATCCCTCTTTAAGTTTTGAGTTTCATTTTGTGATTTTTCACAAAATACATGCGTTATTATGGTTGCTATGCACTTGGCTTCCAGTGTGCCACTGTAGGTTTCATGAGTCTTCTCTTCATGTCCGAACAACTTCTTGCTACTTGCTCAATTTTCACTCAACTTCCACAAATTATACATCAAAACGTAGGTATTTTTGCTGGCTTTCAGAAAATGTCACCATCATTGTTGTGAGATTTATAGAATTTTGGCGAATCTCCTCAGACCAACACAAAGTCGGAAAACTCTCCATAGAAAGTCAATGGAGAGTTTGTTCAAAATCATCGCTTGATTTCTGTAATGACAGGCATATTCGAATCGTCATATCTCCTTAACGGCGAAGTTAAAACATGAGGCTTGTCCCGTATATCTTCAGACACTCCTGACGCTCACAATTCAAGAATTTTTTTCTCACCTATTACCGTTCTGAAATGAGTTAGACTTGTTTGAGGGTAGGAAATTCGTCCTTCGCTCAGATTTCTTCAGATTTCAAACTCTGGAAATGAACAACTTTTTCTCTCATCATATCTTTTTTTGGATTTCCACAGAGACCTGAAAATTTCCATGACTGTTCACCAAAGCCTGCTGTCTCTTACGGTGAAAGAATGATATCGATACTCCAAATAGATTTAGAGTTAGAAAGCGTTGTTTGAGGGCAAGTCAAGGCAGTTTTCGCTTGCCTCTACTCAGTTATGGTGCATTACAAGTCAAATATCTTCAATAATTCATATTTTAATGATAAATTGTCAACACTTGAAGATTCCCCATCTCTTCTGAACAAAAGCGGTGTAAGAATGACCGTTCTAGCCCCTACGGTTAGGAAATTATGGCCATTTGTTTGAGAGGAATCCTCACTATGAGAAATAGACTGCAAAATCCTGCTCTCTCTGTTCTGAGTGTGTGTAAAACGGCTGCACCTGTTTTGGCGGGAAAAAGTACACAGCCTCTCTGATTGGTGGATTCAAATTTAGCAGCTCCCAGGCTGCTTGAATGACCTAGAAACTTGCTCCTCTCTCCTGTGTGTGTGTGTGTGTGTGTGTGTGTGTGTGTGTGTGTGTGTGTGTGTGTGTGTGTGTGTGTGTGTGTGTGTGACAGAGAGAGAGAGAAAGAGAGGCGAGACAGAGTTTTTATGGGAGCATCTTATTGTATGATTTAAATTCAATATATTTAGACTGGTTGACTGAATTTGATCCTGTGTGTGTCTCTCTGTGCATGTGTGTTTCCATATGTGTCCATATTTGTGATTGTGTGACTGTTACACTTTTTTTCTGAGTTTTTTTCATTTAACAAGTACATTTGAAGGACCCTTAGCATGTTCAGCATTTTTTCAGCTGTCCATTTTGCTTTTCCAATTTTTCTGTTTAAGTTATTACTATTGTGCTGAATCATACTATTTCTGCTATTTTATAAGATTTGTGCTAAATATAGTATTTCTGCCCAATATAGTATTTCTGATTAATTATAGTTTTTCTACCAAATCATATTACAGTATTTTTGCTTTTTATAGGATTTTTATAGGATATTTATATTGCTTAATATAGTATTTCTGCTTTTATAGGATTTGTGCTTAATATAGTATTTCTGCTTTTTATAGGATTTGTGCTTAATATAGTATTTCTGCTAAATGTAGTATTTATGCTTAATCACACTATTACTATATATTTCTGCCAGCTCCCCAGCCAATCATATCTGAGGTCTGCCGTTTCTTCTCTCGTCATATCTCAGCGACGGATGTACAAAGAGCAATGAAAATCGCAGTCAAAGTACACCAAAGTCCGCTGATTCACCCAGTACAAGAATTATGCTTCTAGTCCACCTAGTTTTTGAGTTACACGACGTTTTGTAACTCCAAAAACGGCGCTCTTTGCCTCTCACTGCGATCTAATTCTGACTGCTCATCACCCTGTTTCCCAAGAGCCCACTGTCTTTCCCAGTGGCGCAGCTGGTAATGACACAGGTCTGCAACACAAAGGTCGGGGTTCAACTCCACCTTGGACAATATGTTTTTGCCCTACAAATTAATACACTATCACAGACCACTAATTCATATTCATCATTTATTACAATTCTGCAAACTTTTACCAGCTTTTCTAATATGGACCTCAGATTCTTCTTAACACTCCATGGCACAAATACTCTTCCCTTTAGGCTCTGTGAATATGTGTGTGTATCAATATTTCTCCCATTTTAAAGTATTACTCCTCCATAATTGATTTCTCTTAAATCAAAGTACTTTTACTACATCTTAGTACTTCTGCTCAATCATAGTATTTCTGCTCAATCATAGTATTTTTGCCAAATCATGGTTTTTGTGCCAAATCATCAGAATCGTGTTTATTGGCCAAGTATATGTGCAGACAAATACAAGGAATTTCGTTCGGTAGATGGTGGCTCTCGAGCACAGCAATGTAAATCTCACACACACACACACACACGCACCCCACACACACACGTATCTATATATACATTACACATGCATACACATACATACACAAAGCTGTGTAAACCAACTATAAATAACTAATCTAAACGTATATATACATAAAATACAGAAATGAAATGAGGTGGAATGAATACTACAGAATGTACATAAGGTGCAGTTGCAGTCTGGCAGTGGGGAGCAGTGTGACAGTTCAACTGTTTAGAAGGGAGATGGCGAGGGAAAGAAACTGTTCCTGTGTCGGGTGGTCCTGGTCTGCAGGCTTCTGTACCGTCTGCCAGAGGGCAGCAGATCAAAAAGTCTGTGTCCAGGGTGTGAGGGGTCTGTGATGATTTTCCCTGCCCGTTTCCTGGTTCTTGAGAGGTACAGATCCTGGATGGAGGGCAGGGGGCGCCGATGATCCTTTCTGCTGCCCAGTACAGTCCGCTGCAGTCTGCACCTGTCCTGTTTAGTGGCTGCACCATACCAGACTGTGATGGAGGAGCACAGGACAGACTCAATGACTGCAGTGTAGAACTGGATCAGCAGCTCCTGTGGAAGACTGTACTTCCCCAGTTGTCTCAGGAAGTACATCCTCTGCTGGGTCTTTTTGAGGATGGAGGTGATGTTGGTCTCCCACTTCAGGTCCTGGGAGATGGTGGTACCCAGCAACTTGAAGATCTCCACAGTCGACACAGGGCTGTCTGATATGATGAGGGGTGGCAGAGTTGAGGGATGTCTCCTGAAGTCCACTGTCATCTCTACAGTTTTAAGAGTGTTCAGCTCAGATTGTGCTGACTGCACCAGAGTACCAGCCGCTCAACTCATCATAACATTTGTGTTATGTTATAGTATTACTACTAAGTGGAGGAATTTCTAAAATGTTACAGTATATGTGCTGATTACAGTATTTCTATGTAATAGAATTTTGGCAAATCTCCTCACACCAACACAAAGTCTGAAAACTGCATAGAAAGTCAATGGAGAGCTTGTTCAAAATCACCGCTGGATTTCTCTAATGAGAGGCATTTTCAAATCGTCATATCTCAACGCAGCAAAGTTAAGACATGAGGCTTGTGCCAATATATCTTCAGACACTCCTGACGCTCACAATTCAAGAATTTCTTTCTCACCTATTACCATTTGGCCATGAATTGGGTTTGTTTGAGGGTAGGAAATTCATCCCTCGCTCAGATTTCTTCAGATTTCAAACTCTGGAAATGAGGCACTTTTTTCTCTCGTCATATCTTTTGATGGATTTCCACACAGACCTGAAAATTTCCATGATTGTTCACCAAAGCCTGCTGTCTCTTACGGTGAAAGAATGATATCGATACTCCAAATAGATTTAGAGTTAGAAAGCATTGTTTGAGGGCATGTCAAGGCAGTTTTCGCTTTGCCTCTACTCAGTTATGGTACATTAGAAGTCAAATATCTTCAATAATTCATATTGTAATGATAAATTGTCAATACGTTAAGATCCCCCATCTCTTCTGAACAAAGCGGTGTAAGAATGACTGTTCTAGCCCCTACGGTTAGGAAATTATAGCCATTTGTTTGAGGGGAATCCTCACTATGAAAAATAGACAGCACAAATCCTGTCTCTGTGCTGCATGTGTGTAAAAACAGCTGCACCTGTTTTGGCGGGAAAAAAAGTATACAGCCTCTCTGATTGGTGGATTCAAATTCAGCAGCTCCCAGGCTATTTGCTGCTGCTGCTGCTGTGTGTGTGTGTGTGTGTGTGTGTGTGTGTGTGTGAGAGAGAGAGAAGAGAGGCGAGAGGCGTTTTTATGGGAGCATCTTATTGTATGATTTAAATTCAATATATTTAGACTGGTTGACTGAATTTGATCCTGTGTCTCTCTGTGCATGTGTGTTTCCATATGTGTCCATATTTTTGATTGTGTGACTGTTATACTTTTTTTTTTGCTGATTTTTTTTTCATTCAACAATTACATTTGAGGGAGCCTTAGAATGTTCAGCATTTTTTCAGCTGTTCATTTTGCTTTTCCAATTTTTCTATTTCAGTTATTACTATTGTGCTAAGTCATAGCATTTCTGCTGCTTTTCAGTATTTGTGCTAAATACAGCATTTGTGCTAAATCATACTATTTCAGCCATTTTATAGTATTTGTGCTAAAACATAATATTTCTACTAAACGCAGTATTTCTGGGTAATCATAGTATTTCTATGTATTCCTGCCAGCTCCTCAGGGAGCCAATCCTCTGTGAGTACTGTAATTTTCAAATTGACATATCAAGTCATGCATGACTTCCCAACCAGCCCATCACATCTGACGGCTGAGACATTCAAATTTCCATATTGGGGCTTTCATGGGTTGTAAGTCAACCACTCATCCATGTCATGTATCTCTACAAATTCATATTTTTACTTTAAACACACAACACTTGACAATCCCCCATCTCTTCTGAACAAAACAGTGTAAGAATGACGTTCTAGACCCTACGGTTAGGAAATTATAGCCATTTGTTTGAGAGGAGTCCTCACTATGAAAAATAGACTGAACAAATCCTGTCTCTGTGCTGCGTGTGTAAAAACAGGTGCACCTGTTTTGGCGGGAAAAAGTACATAGCCTTTCTGATTGGTGGATTAAAATTAAGCAGCTCCAGGCTTTTTGACCTACCTAGAAACATACAGGAAACACTGTATGTACAGCCCCTATTTGTTCACTTGCTTCTGCTGCTGCTGCTGTGTGTGTGTGTGTGTGTGTGTGTGTGTGTGTGTGTGAGAGAGAGAGAGAGAGAGAGAGAGAGAGAGAGAGAGAGAGAGCGTTTTATGGGTGTATCTTATTGTGTGCCTACTGGTGGTGGTCAGAGGGCCCGGTGGCGCCAGTGTCCAGCAGCCTCACCTCTGTCAGTGCGCCCCAGGGTGGCTGTGGCTACAACGTAGTTTGCCATCACCAGTGTGTGAATGGGTGAATGACTGGATATGTAAAGCACTTTGGGGTCCTTAGGGACCATAAAAGCGCTTATATAAATACAGGCCATTTACCATGTCCATATTTGTAATTGTGCAAGTTATTACTATTATGCTAAATTATAGTATTTCTGCTACTTTTCGGTATTTGTGCTAAATACAGTATTTCTGCTAAATCTTAGTATTATTGCTTAATTATATTATTTGAGCAAAATCATAGTATTTGAGCATATTCTTTCTATTTGTGCCATAGCATAGTATATTTGCTGAATTACAGCATTTCTGCTATGTTGTAGTATTTGTCCTAAATCACAGTATTTGTGCAATGTTTAGGTATTTTTGTTTAAATAAAGTATCTATGTAATCTGGTACCATGGTTGCTAAAATCCTATATTTCTGAAAAGTTATCTTGTTTCTGCTAAGTTACAATATTTATTCTAATTTCTGCTGCTAAGTTCTGCTATGTTATTGTATTTCTGCCAAGTATTATGTTTTCTTTACATTATTGCAGTTCTGCTAAGTAATTACATTTTGCTAAGTTCTTATGCTTCTGCAAAGTTATTACAATTTTTGCAAAGGTTTTACAATTTCTGCAACTTTTCAGCTTTTTCAGCTAGTTTCAGCTGACAGCTTCAGCTTTATAGCATCCACACTGCATTTTCGCAGGAAATGCAAATTTTTCTAGTTGTGTGGATGCTTTAAGCATCCACACTATTGAGTTCCTGTTTCTCTTTATTCTTTATACTTTATTATTCTAGTTGCCACTTTTTTTAATGCGTTTTTGGCACTTAACTACTTTAACAATTTTCAGCCGATTTTCACCGTTCAAATTTTAAACTATTCTGCTATTTCTGCTAATGATGGCTATGACTTTTGGTATTTTATGCTATTATACTTTTTAAAATATTAAGCTTTTTCCTTTAATTTGTCCCATTGAAATGAATGGGAAACTTCCACAATTCTGCTAAAACTTGCTTATTTTTGAAACTTAACTACATTCTCATACTTTCGCCTAGAACAACCATTCAAATTTTAAAATGTTCACAAATTATTGGGCTATTCATGAATGATTCAGCTTTTTCATATCTGTTACCGTTTTCATCTTATCCCTCTTTAAGTTTTGAGTTTCATTTTGTGATTTTCACAAAATACATGCGTTGTTATGGTTGCTATGCACTTGGCTTCCAGTGTGCCACTGTAGGTTTCGCAGTCTTCTCTTCATGTCCGAACAACTTCTTGCTACTTGCTCAATTTTCACTCAACTTCCACAAATTATACATCAAAACGTAGGTATTTTTGCTGGCTTTCAGAAAATGTCACCATCATTGTTGTGAGATTTATAGAATTTTGGCGAATCTCCTCAGACCAACACAAAGTCGGAAAACTCTCCATAGAAAGTCAATGGAGAGTTTGTTCAAAATCATCGCTTGATTTCTGTAATGACAGGCATATTCGAATCGTCATATCTCCTTAACGAGCGAAGTTAAAACATGAGGCTTGTCCCCGTATATCTTCAGACACTCCTGACGCTCACAATTCAAGAATTTTTTTCTCACCTATTACCGTTCTGAAATGAGTTAGACTTGTTTGAGGGTAGGAAATTTCGTCCTTCGCTCAGATTTCTTCAGATTTCAAACTCTGGAAATGAACAACTTTTTTCTCTCATCATATCTTTTTTGGATTTCCACAGAGACCTGAAAATTTCCATGACTGTTCACCAAAGCCTGCTGTCTCTTACGGTGAAAGAATGATATCGATACTCAAATAGATTTAGAGTTAGAAAGCGTTGTTTGAGGGCAAGTCAAGGCAGTTTTCGCTTGCCTCTACTCAGTTATGGTGCATTACAAGTCAAATATCTTCAATAATTCATATTTTAATGATAAATTGTCAACACTTGAAGATTCCCCATCTCTTCTGAACAAAAACGGTGTAAGAATGACCGTTCTAGCCCCTACGGTTAGGAAATTATGGCCATTTGTTTGAGAGGAATCCTCACTATGAGAAATAGACTGCAAAAATCCTGCCTCTCTCTGTTCTGAGTGTGTGTAAAAACGGCTGCACCTGTTTTGGCGGGAAAAAGTACACAGCCTCTCTGATTGGTGGATTCAAATTTAGCAGCTCCCAGGCTGCTTGAATGACCTAGAAACTTGCTCCTCTCTCTCTGTGTGTGTGTGTGTGTGTGTGTGTGTGTGTGTGTGTGTGTGTGTGTGTGTGTGTGTGTGAGAGAGAGAGAGAGAGAGGCGAGACAGAGAGTTTTATGGGAGCATCTTATTGTATGATTTAAATTCAATATATTTAGACTGGTTGACTGAATTTGATCCTGTGTGTGTCTCTCTGTGCATGTGTGTTTCCATATGTGTCCATATTTGTGATTGTGTGACTGTTACACTTTTTTTCTGAGTTTTTTTTCATTTAACAAGTACATTTGAAGGACCCTTAGCATGTTCAGCATTTTTTCAGCTGTCCATTTTGCTTTTCCAATTTTTCTGTTTAAGTTATTACTATTGTGCTGAATCATACTATTTCTGCTATTTTATAAGATTTGTGCTAAATATAGTATTTCTGCCCAATATAGTATTTCTGATTAATTATAGTTTTTCTACCAAATCATATTACAGTATTTTTGCTTTTTATAGGATTTTTATAGGATATTTATATTGCTTAATATAGTATTTCTGCTTTTATAGGATTTGTGCTTAATATAGTATTTCTGCTTTTTATAGGATTTGTGCTTAATATAGTATTTCTGCTAAATGTAGTATTTATGCTTAATCACACTATTACTATATATTTCTGCCAGCTCCCCAGCCAATCATATCTGAGGTCTGCCGTTTCTTCTCTCGTCATATCTCAGCGACGGATGTACAAAGAGCAATGAAAATCGCAGTCAAAGTACACCAAAGTCCGCTGATTCACCCAGTACAAGAATTATGCTTCTAGTCCACCTAGTTTTTGAGTTACACGACGTTTTGTAACTCCAAAAACGGCGCTCTTTGCCTCTCACTGCGATCTAATTCTGACTGCTCATCACCCTGTTTCCCAAGAGCCCACTGTCTTTCCCAGTGGCGCAGCTGGTAATGACACAGGTCTGCAACACAAAGGTCGGGGGTTCAACTCCACCTTGGACAATATGTTTTTTGCCCTACAAATTAATACACTATCACAGACCACTAATTCATATTCATCATTTATTACAATTCTGCAAACTTTTTACCAGCTTTTCTAATATGGACCTCAGATTCTTCTTAACACTCCATGGCACAAATACTCTTCCCTTTAGGCTCTGTGAATATGTGTGTGTATCAATATTTCTCCCATTTTAAAGTATTACTCCTCCATAATTGATTTCTCTTAAATCAAAGTACTTTTACTACATCTTAGTACTTCTGCTCAATCATAGTATTTCTGCTCAATCATAGTATTTTTGCCAAATCATGGTTTTGTGCCAAATCATCAGAATCGTGTTTATTGGCCAAGTATATGTGCAGACAAATACAAGGAATTTCGTCCGGTAGATGGTGGCTCTCGAGCACAGCAATGTAAATCTCACACACACACACACACACACGCACCACACACACACGTATCTATATATACATTACACATGCATACACATACATACACAAAGCTGTGTAAACCAACTATAAATAACTAATCTAAACGTATATACATAAAATACAGAAATGAAATGAGGTGGAATGAATACTACAGAATGTACATAAGGTGCAGTTGCAGTCTGGCAGTGGGGAGCAGTGTGACAGTTCAACTGTTTAGAAGGGAGATGGCGAGGGAAAGAAACTGTTCCTGTGTCGGGTGGTCCTGGTCTGCAGGCTTCTGTACTGCGTCTGCCAGAGGGCAGCAGATCAAAAAGTCTGTGTCCAGGGTGTGAGGGGTCTGTGATGATTTTCCTGCCCGTTTCCTGGTTCTTGAGAGGTACAGATCCTGGATGGAGGGCAGGGGCCGCCGATGATCCTTTCTGCTGCCCGTACAGTCCGCTGCAGTCTGCACCTGTCCTGTTTAGTGGCTGCACCATACCAGACTGTGATGGAGGAGCACAGGACAGACTCAATGACTGCAGTGTAGAACTGGATCAGCAGCTCCTGTGGAAGACTGTACTTCCCCAGTTGTCTCAGGAAGTACATCCTCTGCTGGGTCTTTTTGAGGATGGAGGTGATGTTGGTCTCCCACTTCAGGTCCTGGGAGATGGTGGTACCCAGCAACTTGAAGATCTCCACAGTCGACACAGGGCTGTCTGATATGATGAGGGGTGGCAGAGTTGAGGATGTCTCCTGAAGTCCACTGTCATCTCTACAGTTTTAAGAGTGTTCAGCTCCAGATTGTGCTGACTGCACCAGAGTACCAGCCGCTCAACTCATCATAACATTTGTGTTATGTTATAGTATTACTACTAAGTGGAGGAATTTCTAAAATGTTACAGTATATGTGCTGATTACAGTATTTCTATGTAATAGAATTTTGGCAAATCTCCTCACACCAACACAAAGTCTGAAAACTGCATAGAAAGTCAATGGAGAGCTTGTTCAAAATCACCGCTGGATTTCTCTAATGAGAGGCATTTTCAAATCGTCATATCTCAACGCAGCAAAGTTAAGACATGAGGCTTGTGCCAATATATCTTCAGACACTCCTGACGCTCACAATTCAAGAATTTCTTTCTCACCTATTACCATTTGGCCATGAATTGGGTTTGTTTGAGGGTAGGAAATTCATCCCTCGCTCAGATTTCTTCAGATTTCAAACTCTGGAAATGAGGCACTTTTTTTCTCTCGTCATATCTTTTGATGGATTTCCACACAGACCTGAAAATTTCCATGATTGTTCACCAAAGCCTGCTGTCTCTTACGGTGAAAGAATGATATCGATACTCCAAATAGATTTAGAGTTAGAAAGCATTGTTTGAGGGCATGTCAAGGCAGTTTTCGCTTTGCCTCTACTCAGTTATGGTACATTAGAAGTCAAATATCTTCAATAATTCATATTGTAATGATAAATTGTCAATACGTTAAGATCCCCCATCTCTTCTGAACAAAACGGTGTAAGAATGACTGTTCTAGCCCCTACGGTTAGGAAATTATAGCCATTTGTTTGAGGGGAATCCTCACTATGAAAAATAGACAGCACAAATCCTGTCTCTGTGCTGCATGTGTAAAAACAGCTGCACCTGTTTTGGCGGAAAAAGTATACAGCCTCTCTGATTGGTGGATTCAAATTCAGCAGCTCCCAGGCTATTTGCTGCTGCTGCTGCTGTGTGTGTGTGTGTGTGTGTGTGTGTGTGTGTGAGAGAGAGAGAGAAAGAGAGGCGAGAGAGCGTTTTTATGGGAGCATCTTATTGTATGATTTAAATTCAATATATTTAGACTGGTTGACTGAATTTGATCCTGTGTCTCTCTGTGCATGTGTGTTTCCATATGTGTCCATATTTTTGATTGTGTGACTGTTATTTTTTTTTTTTTGCTGATTTTTTTTCATTCAACAATTACATTTGAGGGAGCCTTAGAATGTTCAGCATTTTTCAGCTGTTCATTTTGCTTTTCCAATTTTTCTATTTCAGTTATTACTATTGTGCTAAGTCATAGCATTTCTGCTGCTTTTCAGTATTTGTGCTAAATACAGCATTTGTGCTAAATCATACTATTTCAGCCATTTTATAGTATTTGTGCTAAAACATAATATTTCTACTAAACGCAGTATTTCTGGGTAATCATAGTATTTCTATGTATTCCTGCCAGCTCCTCAGGGAGCCAATCCTCTGTGAGTACTGTAATTTTCAAATTGACATATCAAGTCATGCATGACTTCCCAACCAGCCCATCACATCTGACGGCTGAGACATTCAAATTTCCATATTGGGGCTTTCATGGGTTGTAAGTCAACCACTCATCCATGTCATGTATCTCTACAAATTCATATTTTTACTTTAAACACACAACACTTGACAATCCCCCATCTCTTCTGAACAAAACAGTGTAAGAATGACTGTTCTAGACCCTACGGTTAGGAAATTATAGCCATTTGTTTGAGAGGAGTCCTCACTATGAAAAATAGACTGAACAAATCCTGTCTCTGTGTTGCGTGTGTAAAAACAGGTGCACCTGTTTTTGGCGGGAAAAAGTACATAGCCTTTCTGATTGGTGGATTAAAATTAAGCAGCTCCAGGCTTTTTGACCTACCTAGAAACATACAGGAAACACTGTATGTACAGCCCCTATTTGTTCACTTGCTGCTGCTGCTGCTGTGTGTGTGTGTGTGTGTGTGTGTGTGTGTGTGTGTGAGAGAGAGAGAGAGAGAGAGAGAGAGAGAGAGAGAGAGCGTTTTATGGGTGTATCTTATTGTGTGCCTACTGGTGGTGGTCAGAGGGCCCGGTGGCGCCAGTGTCCAGCAGCCTCACCTCTGTCAGTGCGCCCCAGGGTGGCTGTGGCTACAACGTAGTTTGCCATCACCAGTGTGTGAATGGGTGAATGACTGGATATGTAAAGCACTTTGGGGTCCTTAGGGACCATAAAAGCGCTTATATAAATACAGGCCATTTACCATGTCCATATTTGTAATTGTGCAAGTTATTACTATTATGCTAAATTATAGTATTTCTGCTACTTTTCGGTATTTGTGCTAAATACAGTATTTCTGCTAAATCTTAGTATTATTGCTTAATTATATTATTTGAGCAAAATCATAGTATTTGAGCATATTCTTTCTATTTGTGCCATAGCATAGTATATTTGCTGAATTACAGCATTTCTGCTATGTTGTAGTATTTGTCCTAAATCACAGTATTTGTGCAATGTTTAGGTATTTTTGTTTAAATAAAGTATCTATGTAATCTGGTACCATGGTTGCTAAAATCCTATATTTCTGAAAAGTTATCTTGTTTCTGCTAAGTTACAATATTTATTCTAATTTCTGCTGCTAAGTTCTGCTATGTTATTGTATTTCTGCCAAGTATTATGTTTTCTTTACATTATTGCAGTTCTGCTAAGTAATTACATTTTGCTAAGTTCTTATGCTTCTGCAAAGTTATTACAATTTTTTGCAAAGGTTTTACAATTTCTGCAACTTTTCAGCTTTTTCAGCTAGTTTCAGCTGACAGCTTCAGCTTTATAGCATCCACACTGCATTTTCGCAGGAAATGCAAATTTTTCTAGTTGTGTGGATGCTTTATGCATCCACACTATTGAGTTCCTGTTTCTCTTTATTCTTTATACTTTATTATTCTAGTTGCCACTTTTTGTACGTTTTTTGGCACTTAACTACTTTAACAATTTTCAGCCGATTTTCACCGTTCAAATTTTAAACTATTCTGCTATTTCTGCTAATGATGGCTATGACTTTTGGTATTTTATGCTATTATACTTTTTAAAATATTAAGCTTTTTTCCTTTAATTTGTCCCATTGAAATGAATGGGAAACTTCCACAATTCTGCTAAAACTTGCTTGTTTTTGAAACTTAACTACATTCTCATACTTTCGCCTAGAACAACCATTCAAATTTTAAAATGTTCACAAATTATTGGGCTATTCATGAATGATTCAGCTTTTTCATATCTGTTACCGTTTTCATCTTATCCCTCTTTAAGTTTTGATTTTCATTTTTGTGATTTTTCACAAAATACATGCGTTGTTATGGTTGCTATGCACTTGGCTTCCAGTGTGCCACTGTAGGTTTCGCAGTCTTCTCTTCATGTCCGAACAACTTCTTGCTACTTGCTCAATTTTCACTCAACTTCCACAAATTATACATCAAAACGTAGGTATTTTTGCTGGCTTTCAGAAAATGTCACCATCATTGTTGTGAGATTTATAGAATTTTGGCAAATCTCCTCAGACCAACACAAAGTCGGAAAACTCTCCATAGAAAGTCAATGGAGAGTTTGTTCAAAATCATCGCTTGATTTCTGTAATGAGAGGCATATTCGAATCGTCATATCTCCTTAACGAGCGAAGTTAAAACATGAGGCTTGTCCCGTATATCTTCAGACACTCCTGACGCTCACAATTCAAAAATTTTTTCTCACCTATTACCGTTCTGAAATGAGTTAGACTTGTTTGAGGGTAGGAAATTCGTCCTTCGCTCAGATTTCTTCAGATTTCAAACTCTGAAATGAACAACTTTTTTTCTCTCGTCATATCTTTTTTTGGATTTCCACAGAGACCTGAAAATTTCCATGACTGTTCACCAAAGCCTGCTGTCTCTTACGGTGAAAGAATGATATCGATACTCCAAATAGATTTAGAGTTAGAAAGCGTTGTTTGAGGGCAAGTCAAGGCAGTTTTCGCTTGCCTCTACTCAGTTATGGTGCATTACAAGTCAACTATCTTCAATAATTCATATTTTAATGATAAATTGTCAAGACTTGAAGATTCCCCATCTCTTCTGAACAAAACGGTGTAAGAATGACCGTTCTAGCCCCCTACGGTTAGGAAATTATGGCCATTTGTTTGAGAGGAATCCTCACTATGAGAAATAGACTGCAAAAATCCTGCCTCTCTCTGTTCTGAGTGTGTGTAAAACGGCTGCACCTGTTTTGGCGGGAAAAAGTACACAGCCTCTCTGATTGGTGGATTCAAATTTAGCAGCTCCCAGGCTGCTTGAATGACCTAGAAACTTGCTCCTCTCTCCTGTGTGTGTGTGTGTGTGTGTGTGTGTGTGTGTGTGTGTGTGTGTGTGTGAGAGAGAGAGAAGAGAGAGAGGCGAGACAGAGTTTTTATGGGAGCATCTTATTGTATGATTTAAATTCAATATATTTAGACTGGTTGACTGAATTTGATCCTGTGTGTGTCTCTCTGTGCATGTGTGTTTCCATATGTTTCCATATTTGTGATTGTGTGACTGTTACACTTTTTTTGCTGAGTTTTTTTTCATTTAACAAGTACATTTGAAGGACCCTTAGCATGTTCAGCATTTTTTCAACTGTCCATTTTGCTTTTCCAATTTTTCTGTTTAAGTTATTACTATTGTGCTGAATCATACTATTTCTGCTATTTTATAAGATTTGTGCTAAATATAGTATTTCTGCCCAATATAGTATTTCTGATTAATTATAGTTTTTCTACCAAATCATATTACATTATTTTTGCTTTTATAGGATTTTTATAGGATATTTATATTGCTTAATATAGTATTTCTGCTTTTTATAGGATTTGTGCTTAATATAGTATTTCTGCTTTTTATAGGATTTGTGCTTAATACAGTATTTCTGCTAAATGTAGTATTTATGCTTAATCACACTATTACTATATATTTCTGCCAGCTCCCCAACCAATCATGTCTGAGGTCTGCCGTTTCTTCTCTCGTCATATCTCAGCGACGGATGTACAAAGAGCAATGAAAATCGCAGTCAAAGTACACCAAAGTCCGCTGATTCACCCAGTACAAGAATTATGCTTCTAGTCCACCTAGTTTTTGAGTTACACGACGTTTTGTAACTCCAAAAGCGGCGCTCTTTGCCTCTCACTGCGATCTAATTCTGACTGCTCATCACCCTGTTTCCCAAGAGCCCACTGTCTTTCTCAGTGGCGCAGCTGGTAATGACACAGGTCTGCAACCCAAAGGTCGTGGGTTCAACTCCACCTTGGACAATATGTTTTTGCCCTACAAATTAATACACTATCACAGACCACTAATTCATATTCATCATTTATTACAATTCTGCAAACTTTTATGATTTTAGCAGCTTTTCTAATATTGACCTCAGATCCTTGTTAACACTCCATGGCACAAATACTGTTCCCTTTAGGCTCTGTGTGTGTGTGTGTGTATCAATATTTCTCCCATTTTAAAGTATTACTCCTCCATAATTGTATTTCTGTTAAATCAAAGTACTTTTACTACATCTTAGTACTTCTGCTCAATCATAGTATTTCTGCTAAATCATAGTATTTTTGCCAAATCATGGTTTTTGTGCCAAATCATCAGAATCGTGTTTATTGGCCAAGTATATGTGCAGACAAATACAAGGAATTTCGTTCCGGTAGATGGTGGCTCTCGAGCACAGCAATGTAAATCTCACACACACACACACACACACACACACACACACACACGCACACACACACACACGTATCTATATATACATTACACATGCATACACATACATACACAAAGCTGTGTAAACCAACTATAAATAACTAATCTAAACGTATATACATAAAATACAGAAATGAAATGAGGTGGAATGAATACTACAGAATGTACATAAGGTGCAGTTGCAGTCTGGCAGTGGGAGCAGTGTGACAGTTCAACTGTTTAGAAGGGAGATGGCGAGGGAAAGAAACTGTTCCTGTGTCGGGTGGTCCTGGTCTGCAGGCTTCTGTACCGTCTGCCAGAGGGCAGCAGATCAAAAGTCTGTGTCCAGGGTGTGAGGGGTCTGTGATGATTTTCCCTGCCCGTTTCCTGGTTCTTGAGAGGTACAGATCCTGGATGGAGGGCAGGGGGGCCGCCGATGATCCTTTCTGCTGCCTGTACAGTCCGCTGCAGTCTGCACCTGTCCTGTTTAGTGGCTGCACCATACCAGACTGTGATGGAGGAGCACAGGACAGACTCAATGACTGCAGTGTAGAACTGGATCAGCAGCTCCTGTGGAAGACTGTACTTCCCCAGTTGTCTCAGGAAGTACATCCTCTGCTGGGTCTTTTTGAGGATGGAGGTGATGTTGGTCTCCCACTTCAGGTCCTGGGAGATGGTGGTACCCAGCAACTTGAAGATCTCCAGAGTCGACACAGGGCTGTCTGATATGATGAGGGGGGCAGAGTTGAGGATGTCTCCTGAAGTCCACTGTCATCTCTACAGTTTTAAGAGTGTTCAGCTCCAGATTGTGCTGACTGCACCAGAGTACCAACCGCTCAACTCATCATAACATTTGTGTTATGTTATAGTATTACTACTAAGTGGAGGAATTTCTAAAATGTTACAGTATATGTGCTGATTACAGTATTTCTGTATAATAGAATTTTGGCAAATCTCCTCACACCAACACAAAGTCTGAAAACTGCATAGAAAGTCAATGGAGAGCTTGTTCAAAATCACCACTGGATTTCTCTAATGAGAGGCATTTTCAAATCGTCATATCTCAACGCAGCAAAGTTAAGACATGAGGCTTGTGCCAATATATCTTCAGACACTCCTGACGCCCACAATTCAAGAATTTCTTTCTCACCTATTACCATTTGGCCATGAATTGGGTTTGTTTGAGGTAGAAATTCATCCCTCGCTCACATTTCTTCATATTTCAAACTCTGGAAATGAGGCACTTTTTTTCTCTCGTCATATCTTTTGATGGATTTCCACACAGACCTGAAAATTTCCATGATTGTTCACCAAAGCCTGCTGTCTCTTACGGTGAAAGAATGATATCGATACTCCAAATAGATTTAGAGTTAGAAAGCATTATTTGAGGGCAAGTCAAGGCAGTTTTCGCTTTGCCTCTACTCAGTTATGGTGCATTAGAAGTCAAATATCTTCAATAATTCATATTGTAATGATAAATTGTCAACACTTGAAGATTCCCCATCTCTTCTGAACAAAACGGTGTAAGAATGACCGTTCTAGCCCCTCACGGTTAGGAAATTATGGCCATTTGTTTGAGAGGAATCCTCACTATGAGAAATACACTGCAGAAATCCTGTCTCTCTCTGTGCTGAGTGTGTAAAAACGGCTGCACCTGTTTTGGCGGGAAAAAGTACACAGCCTCTCTGATTGGTGGATTCAAATTTAGCAGCTCCCAGGCTGCTTGACTGACCTAGAAACTTGCTTGTCTCTCCCTGTGTGTGTGTGTGTGTGTGTGTGTGTGTGTGTGTGTGTGTGTGTGTGTGTGTGAGAGAGAGAGAGAAAGGAGGGCGAGAGAGAGTTTTATGGGAGCATCTTATTATATGATTTAAATTCAATATATTTAGACTGGTTGACTGAATTTGGTCCTGTGTGTGTCTCTCTGTGCATGTGTGTTTCCATATGTGTCCATATTTGTGATTGTGTCACTGTTATTTTTTTGCTGATTTTTTTCATTTAACAATTACATTTTAGGGACCCTTAGCATGTTCAGGATTCTTTCAGCTGTCCATTTTGCTTTTCCAATTTTTCTATTTAAGTTATTACTATTGTGTTGAGTCATAGCATTTCTGCTGCTTTTCAGTATTTGTGCTAAATACAGCATTTCTGCAAAATCATACTATGTCTGCTATTTTATGAGATTTGTGCTAAATACAGCATTTCTGCTAAATCATACTCTTTCTGCTATTTCATAAGATTTGTGCTAAATATAGTGTTTCTGCTATTTCTGCCAAATTTAGTATTTTTGATTAATTAGGGTTTTTCTACCAAATCATAGTACAGTTTTACTGCTTTTTATAGGATTTTAGAGGATATTTATATTGCTTAATATAGTATTTCTGCTTAATTATAGTATTTCTGCCATTTTATAGTATTTGTGCTAAAACATAGTATTTCTACTAAATGTAGTATTTATGCTTAATCATACTATTTGTATATATTTCTGCCAGGTCCCCAGGCAGCTAATCCTCTGTGAGGACTGATACATACAAAATTTACATATCAGGGCCTGCACGGCTTCCCAGCCAGCCAATCATATCTGAGGTCTGCCCTTTCTTCTCTCGTCATATCTCAGCGACAGATGTACAAAGAGCAATGCAAATCACAGTCAAAAGTACACGAAAGCACGCTGATTCACCCAGTACAAGAATTATGCTTCTAGTCCACCTAGTTTTTGAGTTACACGACGTTTTGTAACTCAAAAACAGCGTTTTTCGCCTCTCACCGCAATCTAATTCTGACTGCTCATCACCCTGTTTTCCAGGCGCTTGCTCTCTTTCCCAGTGGCGCAGTTGGTAATGACACAGGTCTGCAATCCAAAGGTCGTGGGTTCAATTACACCTTGGGCAGCATGTTTTTTTCCCTACAAATTAATACACTATCACAGACCACTAATTCATATTCATCATTTATTACAATTCTGCAAACTTTTATGATTTTAGCAGCTTTTCTAATATGGACCTCAGATTCTTGTTAACACTCCATGGCACAAATACTGTTCCCTTTAGGCTCTGTGTATGTGTGTGTGTATCAATATTTCTCCCATTTTAAAGTATTACTCCTCCATAATTGTATTTCTGTTAAATCAAAGTACTTTTACTACATCTTAGTACTTCTGCTCAATCATAGTATTTCTGCTAAATCATAGTATTTTTCCAAATTATGGTTTTTGTGCCAAATCATAACATTTGTTTCATGTTATAGTATTACTACTAAGTCGAGGAATTTCTGTCATGTTACACTATATGTGCTGATTACAGTATTTCTGCTAAATCATAGTATTTCTACTATATTATATTTTTCTTTCTAAATATAGCATTTCTGCTATATAATTGTATTACTGCTATGTTATAATATTTGTGCTAAACCAGAGTATTTCTGCTGAAACATAGTATTTCTGCCAAATGATAGTATTTCTGTCAAATTACAGTATTTGTGCTAAAACATAGTATTTTTAAAAAAAAATTCAATATTAATAGTAAATTACAGTGTCTCTGGTAAATCACAGCATTTCTGCTATGTTGTACTGTTTTTCTAAATCATAGTATTTCTGTAATGTTTAAGAATGTTTGGCTAAATATATTCTTTCTGTTATCTTATACTATTTCTCCTAAATTCTTGTATTTTTGAGAAGTTATCGTGTTTCTGGTAAGTTACAATTTTTCTGCTAAGTTCTGCTATGCTATTGTATTTCTGCCAAGTATTATGTTTCCTCTAAGATATTGCAGTTCTGCTAAGTTACTACATTTTAGCAAAGTTCCTTTGCTTCTGCAAGTTTTTACAAATTCTGCAACTTTTCAGCTTTTTCTGCTAGTTTCAGCAGACAGCTTCAGCATTACAGCATCCACACTGCATTTTCGCAGGAAATGCAAATTTTTCTAGTTATTATTATTATTCCAGTTGCTTCTTTATACGTTTTTGGCACTTTTCTACTTCCACAATTTTCAGCCGATTTTCACCGTTCAAATTTTAAACTATTCTGCTATTTCTGCTAATGATTGCTATGACTTTTGGTATTTTTAACTCTTATACTTTTTAAAATATTACGTTTTTTTCCTTTAATTTGTCCCATTGAAATGAATGGGAAACTTCCGCAATTCTGCTAAAACTTACTCTTTTTTTGAAACTTAACTACGTTCTCATACTTTCGCCTAGAACAACCATTCAAATTTTAAAATGTTCACAAATTATTGGGCTATTCATGAATGATTCAGCTTTTTCATATCTGTTGCCGTTTTCATCGTATCCCTCTCTAAGTTTTGAGTTTCATCTTTGTGATTTTCACAAAATACATGCGTTGTTATGGTTGCTATGCAGTTGGTTCTAAGTGAGCCACTGTACCTTTGGCAATTTTCTCTTCATGTCCGAACAACTTCTTGCTACTCGCTCAATTTTCACTTAACCCACACAAATTATACATCAAAACGTAGGTATTTTTGCTGGCTTTCAGAAAATGTTACTATCATTGTTGTGAGATTTATAGAATTTTGGCAAATCACCTCAGACCAACATTAAAGTCAGAAAACTCTCCATAGAAAGTCAATGGAGAGCTTGTTCAAAATCATCGCTTGATTTCTCTAATGAGAGGCATATTCGAATCGTCATATCTCCTTAACGACGAAGTTAAAACATGAGGCTTGTCCCGTATATCTTCAGACACTCCTGATGCTCACAATTCAAGAATTTCTTTCTCACCTATTACCGTTCTGAAATGAGTTAGACTTGTTTGAGGGTAGGAAATTAGTCCTTTGCTCAGATTTCTTCAGATTTCAAACTCTGAAATGAACCACTTTTTTTCTCTTGTCATATCTTTTTAATGGATTTCCACAGAGACCTGAAAATTTCCATGATTGTTCACCAAAGCCTGCTGTCTCTTACGGTGAAAGAATGATATCGATACTCCAAATAGATTTAGAGTTAGAAAGCGTTGTTTGAGGGCAAGTCAAGGCAGATTTTGCTTGCCTCTACTCAGTTATGGTGCATTAGAAGTCAAATATCTTCAATAATTCATATTTTAATGATAAAGTGTCAACACTTTAAGATTCCCCATCTCTTCTGAACAAAACGGTGTAAGAATGACTGTTCTAGCCCCTACGGTTAGGAAATTATGGCCATTTGTTTGAGAGGAATCCTCACTATGAGAAATTCACTGCAGAAATCCTGTCTCTGTGCTCTGTGTGTGTAAAAACGGCTGCACCTGTTTTGGCGGGAAAAAGTACACAGCCTCTCTGATTGGTGGATTCAAATTTAGCAGCTCCCAGGCTGCTTGACTGACCTAGAAACTTGATTTTCTCTGTGTGTGTGTGTGTGTGTGTGTGTGTGTGTGTGTGTGTGTGTGTGTGTGAGAGAGAGAGAGAGAGAGAGAGAGGGAGAGAGAGTTTTTATGGGAGCATCTTATTGTATGATTTAAATTCAATATATTTAGACTGGTTGACTGAATTTGATCCTCTGTGTGTCTCTCTGTGCATGTGTGTTTCCATATGTGTCCATATTTGTGATTGTGTCACTGTTATACTTTTTTTTTTGCTGATTTTTTCATTTAACAATTACATTTGAGGGACCCTTAGCATGTTCAGGATTCTTTCAGCTGTCCATTTTGCTTTTCCACTTTTTCTATTTAAGTTATTACTATTGTGTTGAGTCATATCATTTCTGCTGCTTTTCAGTATTTGTGCTAAATACAGCATTTCTGCAAAATCATACTATGTCTGCTATTTTATGAGATTTGTGCTAAATACAGCATTTCTGCTAAATCATACTATTTCTGCTATTTCATAAGATTTGTACTAAATATAGTGTTTCTGCCAAATATAGTATTTCTGCTTAATTATAGTATTTCTGCCATTTTATAGTATTTGTGCTAAAACATAGTATTTCTACTAAATGTAGTATTTATGCTTAATCATACTATTTGTATATATTTCTGCCAGGACCCCAGGCAGCTAATCCTCTGTGAGGACTGATACATATAAAATTTACATATCAGGGCCTGCACGGCTTCCCAGCCAGCCAATCATATCTGAGGTCTGCCCTTTCTTCTCTCGTCATATCTCAGCGACAGATGTACAAAGAGCAATGCAAATCACAGTCAAAGTACACGAAAAGCACGCTGATTCACCCAGTACAAGAATTATGCTTCTAGTGCACCTAGTTTTTGAGTTACACGACGTTTTGTAACTCCAAAAACTGTCTTTTTCGCCTCTCACCGCAATCTAATTCTGACTGCTCATCACCCTGTTTTCCAGGCGCCGCTCTCTTTCCCAGTGGCACAGTTGGTAATGACACAGGTCTGCAACCAAAAGGTCGTGGGTTCAATTACACCTTGGGCAACATGTTTTTTTCCTACAAATTAATACACTATCACAGACCACTAATTCATATTCATCATTTATTACAATTCTGCAAACTTTTATGATTTTAGCAGCTTTTCTAATATGGACCTCAGATTCTTGTTAACACTCCATGGCACAAATACTCTTCCCTTTAGGCTCTGTGTATGTGTGTGTGTATCAATATTTCTCCCATTTTAAAGTATTACTCCTCCATAATTGTATTTCTGTTAAATCAAAGTACTTTTACTACATCTTAGTACTTCTGCTCAATCATAGTATTTCTGCTAAATCATAGTATTTTGCCAAATTATGGTTTTTTTTGTGCCAAATCATAACATTTGTTTTATGTTACAGTATTACTACTAAGTGGAGGAATTTCTGTCATGTTACAGTATATGTGCTGATTACAGTATTTCTGCTAAATCATAGGATTTCTACTATATTATATTTTCTTTCTAAATATAGCATTTCTGCTATATAATTGTATTACTGCTATGTTATAATATTTGTGCTAAACCAGAGTATTTCTGCTGAAACATAGTATTTCTGCCGAATGATAGTATTTCTGTCAAATTACAGTATTTTGCTAAAACATAGTATTTTTAAAAAAAATTTCAATATTAATAGTAAATTACAGTGTCTCTGGTAAATCGCAGCATTTCTACTATGTTGTACTGTTTTTCTAAATCATAGTATTTCTGTAATGTTTAAGAATGTTTGCCTAAATATATTCTTTCTGTTATCTTATACTATTTCTCCTAAATTCTTGTATTTTTGAGAAGTTATCGTGTTTCTGGTAAGTTACAATATTTCTGCTAAGTTCTGCTATGCTATTGTATTTCTGCCAAGTATTATGTTTCCTCTAAGATATTGCAGTTCTGCTAAGTTACTACATTTTAGCAAAGTTCCTTTTCTTCTGCAAAGTTTTTACAAATTCTGCAACTTTTCAGCTTTTTCTGCTTGTTTCAGCAGACAGCTTCAGCATTACAGCATCCACACTGCATTTTCGCAGGAAATGCAAATTTTTCTAGTTTTTCTAGTTATTCTAGTTGCCACTTTTGCACTTTTTTTGGCACTTAACTACTTCCACAATTTTCAGCCGATTTTCACCGTTCAAATTTTAAACTATTCTGCTATTTCTGCTAATGATGGCAATGACTTTTGGTATTTTTTGCTGTTATACTTTTTAAAATATTACGCTTTTTTCCTTTAATTTGTCCCATTGAAATGAATGGGAAACTTCCACAATTCTGCTAAAACTTGCTTGTTTTTGAAACTTAACTACTTTCTCATACTTTCGCCTAGAACAACCATTCAAATTTTAAAATATTCACAAATTATTGGGCTATTCATGAATGATTCAGCTTTTTCATATCTGTTACCGTTTTCATCTTATCCCTCTTTAAGTTTTGAGTTGCAAAATTGTGATTTTTCACAAAATACATGCGTTGTTATGGTTGCTATGCACTTGGCTTTCAGTGTGCCACTGAAAGTTTTGCAGTCTTCTCTTCATGTCCGAACAACTTCTTGCTACTTGCTCAATCTTCACTACACTTCCACAATTTATACATCAAAACGTAGGTATTTTTGCTGGCTTTCAGAAAATGTTACTATCATTGTTGTGGGACTTATAGAATTTTGGCAAATCTCCTCAGACCAACACAAAGTCTGAAACTCTCCATAGAAAGTCAATGGAGAGTTTGTTCAAAATCACCGCTGGATTTCTGTAATGAGAGGCATATTCGAATCGTCATATCTCCCTAACAAAGCGACGTTAAGACATGAGGCTTGTGCCAATATATCTTCAGACACTCCTGACGCTCACAGTGTACGATTTTTTTCACACCTATTACCATTTGGCCATGAATTGGGTTTGTTTGAGGGTAGGAAATTTGTCCTCGCTCAGATTTCTTCAGCTTTCAAACTCTGGAAATGAACCACTTGTTTCTCTCGTCATATATCTTTTGATAGATTTCCACAAAGACCTGAAAATTACCATGACTGTTCACCAAAGCCTGCTGTCTCTTACGGTGAAAGAATTATATCGATACTCAAATAGATTTAGAGTTAGAAAGCGTTGTTTGAGGGCAGGTCAAGGCAGTTTTGCTTCGCCTCTACTCAGTTATGGTGCATTACAAGTCAAATATCTTTAATAATTCATATTTTAATGATAAATTGTTAACACCTGAAGATTCCCCATCTCTTCTGAACAAAACGGTGTAAGAATGACCGTTCTAGCCCCTACGGTTAGGAAATTATGGCCATTTGTTTGAGAGGAATCCTCACTATGAGAAATACACTGCAGAAATCCTGTCTCTGTGCTCTGTGTGTGTAAAAACGGCTGCACCTGTTTTGGCGGGAAAAAGTGCACAGGCTCTCTGATTGGTGGATTCAAATTCAGCAGCTCCCAGGCTGCTTGACTGAGCTAGAAACTTGCTTCTCTCTCCTGTGTGTGTGTGTGTGTGTGTGTGTGTGTGTGTGTGTGTGTGTGAGAGAGAGAGAGAGAGAGAAAGCCTTTTTATGGGATGATCTCATTGTAAGATTCAAATTCAATATATTTAGACTGGTTGACTGAATTGGATCTTGTGTGTGTGTGTGTGTGTGTGTGTGTGTGTGTGTGTGTGTGTGACAGAGAGAGAGAGAGAGAGAGAAAGCCTTTTTATGGGATGATCTCATTGTAAGATTCAAATTCAATATATTTAGACTGGTTGACTGAATTGGATCTTGTGTGTGTGTGTGTGTGTGTGTGTGTGTGACAGAGGGAGAGAGAGAGAGAGAGAGAAAGCCTTTTCATGGGATGATCTCATTGTAACATTTAAATTCAATATATTTACACTGGTTGACTGAATTGGATCTGTGTGTGTGTGTGTGACAGAGAGAGAGAGAGAGAGAGAGAAAGCCTTTTATGGGATGATCTCATTGAAAGATTCAAATTCAATATATTTAGACTGGTTGACTGAATTGGATCTGTGTGTGTGTGTGTGTGTGTGTGTGTGTGTGTATGTGTGAGAGAGAGAGAGAGAGCGAGCCTTTTTATGGGATGATCTCATTGTAAGATTTAAATTCAATATATTTAGACTGGTTGACTGAATTGGATCTGTGTGTGTGTGTGTGTGTGTGTGTGTGAGACAGAGAGAGAGAGCCTTTTATGGGATGATCTCATTGTAAGATTCAAACTCAATATATTTAGACTGGTTGACTGAATTGGATCATGTGTGTGTGTGTGTGTGTGTGTGTGTGTGTGTGTGTGTGAGAGAGAGAGAGAGAGAGAGAGAGCGCCTTTTTTGGGATGATCTCATTGTAAGAGTTAAATTCAATATATTTAGACTGGTTGACTGAATTGGATCTTGTGTGTGTGTGTGTGTGTGTGTGTGTGTGTGTGTGTGTGTGATTTAAATTCAATATAGTTAGACTGGTTGACTGAATTTGGTCCTGTGTGTGTCTCTCTGTGCATGTGTGTTTCCATATGTGCCCATATTTGTGATTGTGTGACTGTTATACTTTTTTTTTTTGCTGATTTTTTTTTTCAATTAACAATTAGATTTGAGGGACCCTTAGCATGTTCAGGATTTTTCCAGCTGTCCATTTTGCTTTTCCAATTTTTCTATAAGTTATTACTGTTGTGCTAAGTCATAGCATTTCTGCTGCTTTTCAGTATTTGTGCTAAATACAGCATTTCTGCTAAATCATACTATTTCTGCTATTTTATGAGATTTGTGCCAAATACAGCATTTCTGCTAAATCATACTATTTCTGCTATTTCATAAGATTTGTACTAAATATAGTGTTTCTGCCAAATATAGTATTTCTGCTTAATTATAGTATTTCTGCCATTTTATAGTATTTGTGCTAAAACATAGTATTCCTACTAAATGTAGTATTTATGCTTAATCATACTATTTGTATATATTTCTGCCAGGTCCCCAGGCAGCTAATCCTCTGTGAGGACTGATACATATAAAATTTACATATCAGGGCCTGCACGGCTTCCCAGCCAGCCAATCATATCTGAGGTCTGCCCTTTCTTCTCTCGTCATATCTCAGCGACAGATGTACAAAGAGCAATGCAAATCACAGTCAAAGTACACGAAAGTACGCTGATTCACCCAGTACAAGAATTATGCTTCTAGTCCACCTAGTTTTTGAGTTACACGGCGTTTGTAACTGCAAAAACAGCGTTTTTCGCCTCTCACCGCAATCTGATTCTGACTGCTCATCACCCTGTTTTCCAGGCGCCGCTCTCTTTCCCAGTGGCGCAGTTGGTAATGACACAGGTCTGCAACCCAAAGGTCGTGGGTTCAATTACACCTTGGGCGACATTTTTTTACCTACAAATTAATACACTATCACAGACCACTAATTCATATTCATCATTTATTACAATTCTGCAAACTTTTATGATTTTAGCAGCTTTTCTAATATGGACCTCAGATTCTTGTTAACACTCCATGGCACAAATACTGTTCCCTTTAGGCTCTGTGTGTGTGTGTGTATCAATATTTCTCCCATTTTAAAGTATTACTCCTCCATAATTGTATTTCTGTTAAATCAAAGTACTTTTACTACATCTTAGTACTTCTGCTCAATCATAGTATTTCTGCTAAATCATAGTATTTTGCCAAATTATGGTTTTTGTGCCAAATCATAACATTTGTTTTATGTTATAGTATTACTACTAAGTGGAGGAATTTCTGTCATGTTACAGTATATGTGCTGATTACAGTATTTCTGCTAAATCATAGTATTTCTACTATATTATATTTTTCTTTCTAAATATAGCATTTCTGCTATATAATTGTATTACTGCTATGATATAATATTTGTGCTAAACCAGAGTATTTCTGCTGAAACATAGTATTTCTGCCGAATGATAGTATTTCTGTCAAATTACAGTATTTGTGCTAAAACATAGAATTTTTTTAAAAAATTCAATGTTAATAGTAAATTACAGTGTCTCTGGTAAATCGCAGCATTTCTGCTATGTTGTACTGTTTTTCTAAATCATAGTATTTCTGTAATGTTTAAGAATGTTTGGCTAAATATATTCTTTCTGTTATCTTATACTATTTCTCCTAAATTCTTGTATTTTGAGAAGTTATCGTGTTTCTGCTAAGTTACAATATTTCTGCTAAGTTCTGCTATGCTATTGTATTTCTGCCAAGTATTATGTTTCCTCTAAGATATTGCAGTTCTGCTAAGTTACTACATTTTAGCAAAGTTCCTTTGCTTCTGCAAAGTTTTTACAAATTCTGCAACTTTTCAGCTTTTTCTGCTAGTTTCAGCAGACAGCTTCAGCATTACAGCATCCACACTGCATTTTCGCAGGAAATGCAAATTTTTCTAGTTGTGTGGATGCTTTAGGCATCCACACTATTGAGTTCCTGTTTCTCTTTATTCTTTATACTTTATTATTCTAGTTGCCACTTTTGCACTTTTTTGGCACTTTTCTACTTCCACAATTTTCAGCCGATTTTCACCGTTCAAATTTTAAACTATTCTGCTATTTCTGCTAATGATGGCTATGACTTTTGGTATTTTTAACTGTTATACTTTTTAAAATATTAAGCTTTTTTCCTTTAATTTGTCCCATTGAAATGAATGGGAAACTTCATAATTCTGCTAAAACTTGCTTGTTTTTGAAACTTAACTACTTTTTCCTACTTTCACGTAGAACAACCATTCAAACTTTAAAATGTTCACAAATTATTGGGCTATTCATGAATGATTCAGCTTTTTCATATCTGTTACAGTTTTATTTTTATCCCTCTTAAAGTTTTGAGTTGCAAAATTGTGATTTTTCAGAAAATACATGCGTTGTTATGGTTGCTATGCACTTGGCTTCCAGTGTGCCACTGTAGGTTTCGCAGTCTTCTCTTCATGTCCGAACAACTTCTTGCTACTTGCTCAATTTTCACTCAACTTCCACAAATTATACATCAAAACGTAGGCATTTTTGCTGGCTTTCCGAAAATGTCACCATCATTGTTGTGAGATTTATAGAATTTTGGCAAATCTCCTCAGACCAACACAAAGTCTGAAAACTCTCAATAGAAAGTCAATGGAGAGTTTGTTCAAAATCACCGCTTGATTTCTGTAATGAGAGGCATATTCGAATCATCATATCTCCTTAACGTAAGCGAAGTTAAAACATGAGGCTTGTCCCAGTATATCTTCAGACACTCCTGACGCTCACAATTCAAGAATTTTTTCTCACCTATTACCGTTCTGAGATGAGTTACACTTGTTTGAGGGTAGGAAATTCGTCCTTTCGCTCAGATTTCTTCAGATTTCAAACTCTGGAAATGAGGCACTTTTTTTCTCTCGTCATATCTTTTGATGGATTTCCACAGAGACCTGAAAATTTCCATGACTGTTCACCAAAGCCTGCTGTCTCTTACGGTCAAAGAATGATATCGATACTCCAAATAGATTTAGAGTTAGAAAGCGTTGTTTGAGGGCAAGTCAAGGCAGTTTTCGCTTGCCTCTACTCAGTTATGGTGCATTACAAGTCAAATATCTTTAATAATTCATATTTTAATGATAAATTGTAAACACTTGAAGATTCCCCATCTCTTCTGAACAAAACGGTGTAAGAATGACCGTTCTGGCCCCTACGGTTAGGAAATTATGGCCATTTGTTTGAGAGGAATCCTCACTATGAGAAATACACTGCAGAAATCCTGTCTCTCTCTGTGCTGAGTGTGTAAAACGGCTGCACCTGTTTTGGCGGGGAAAAAGTACACAGCCTCTCTGATTGGTGGATTCAAATTTAGCAGCTCCCAGGCTGCTTGACTGACCTAGAAACTTGCTTGTCTCTCCCTGTGTGTGTGTGTGTGTGTGTGTGTGACAGAGAGAGAGAGAAAGGGAGGGCGAGAGAGAGTTTTTATGGGAGCATCTTATTATATGATTTAAATTCAATATATTTAGACTGGTTGACTGAATTTGATCCTGTGTGTGTCTCTCTGTGCATGTGTGTTTCCATATGTGTCCATATTTGTGATTGTGTCACTGTTATACTTTTTTTTGCTGATTTTTTTCATTTAACAATTACATTTGAGGGACCCTTAGCATGTTCAGGATTCTTTCAGCTGTCCATTTTGCTTTTCCAATTTTTCTATTTAAGTTATTACTATTGTGTTGAGTCATAGCATTTCTGCTGCTTTTCAGTATTTGTGCTAAATACAGCATTTCTGCTAAATCATACTATGTCTGCTATTTTATCAGATTTGTGCTAAATACAGCATTTCTGCTAAATCATACTCTTTCTGCTATTTCATAAGATTTGTGCTAAATATAGTGTTTCTGCTATTTCTGCCAAATTTAGTATTTTTGATTAATTAGGGTTTTTCTACCAAATCATAGTACAGTTTTACTGCTTTTATAGGATTTTTAGAGGATATTTATATTGCTTAATATAGTATTTCTGCTTTTTATAGGATTTGTGCTTAATATAGTTTTTCTAAAAATGTAGTATTTATGCTTAATCATACTATTTCTATATATTTCTGCCAGGTCCCCAGGCAGCTAATCCTCTGTGAGGACTGATACATACAAATACATATCAGGGCCTGCACGGCTTCCCAGCCAGCCAATCATATCTGGGGTCTGCCCTTTCTTCTCTCGTCATATCTCAGCGACAGATGTACAAAGAGCAATGCAAATCACAGTCAAAGTACACCAAAGTCCGCTGATTCACCCAGTACAAGAATTATGCTTCTAGTCCACCTAGTTTTTGAGTTACACGACGTTTTGTAACTGCAAAAACGGCGTTTTTTGCCTCTCACCGCAATCTGATTCTGACTGCTCATCACCCTGTTTTCCAGGCGCCGCTCTCTTTCCCAGTGGCGCAGCTGGTAATGACACAGGTCTGCAACCCAAAGGTCGTGGGTTCAATTACACCTTGGGCAACATGTGTTTTTTCCTACAAATTAATACACTATCACACACCACTAATTCATATTCATTATTTATTACAATTCTGCAACCTTTTATGATTTTAGCAGCTTTTGTAATATGGACCTCAGATTCTTGTTAACACTCCATGGCACAAATACTGTTCCTTTAGGCTCTGTGTGTGTGTGTGTGTGTGTGTGTGTGTGTGTGTGTGTGTGTGTGTGTGTGTGAGAGAGAGAGAGAGAGAGAGAGAGCCTTTTGATGGGAGCATCTTATTATATCACTTAAATTCAATATATTTAGACTGGTTGACTGAATTTGATCCTGTGTGTGTCTCTCTGTGCATGTGTGTTTCCATATGTGCCCATATTTGTGATTGTGTGACTGTTATACTTTTTTTTTGCTGATTTTTTTTTTTCAATTAACAATTAGATTTGAGGGACCCTTAGCATGTTCAGGATTTTTCCAGCTGTCCATTTTGCTTTTCCAATTTTTCTATAAGTTATTACTGTTGTGCTAAGTCATAGCATTTCTGCTGCTTTTCAGTAGTTGTGCTAAATACAGCATTTCTGCTAAATCATACTATTTCTGCTATTTTATGAGATTTGTGCCAAATACAGCATTTCTGCTAAATCATACTATTTCTGCTATTTCATAAGATTTGTACTAAATATAGTGTTTCTGCCAAATATAGTATTTCTGCTTAATTATAGTATTTCTGCCATTTTATAGTATTTGTGCTAAAACATAGTATTTCTACTAAATGTAGTATTTATGCTTAATCATACTATTTGTATATATTTCTGCCAGGTCCCCAGGCAGCTAATCCTCTGTGAGGACTGATACATATAAAATTTACATATCAGGGCCTGCACGGCTTCCCAGCCAGCCAATCATATCTGAGGTCTGCCCTTTCTTCTCTCGTCATATCTCAGCGACAGATGTACAAAGAGCAATGCAAATCACAGCCAAAGTACACGAAAGCACGCTGATTCACCCAGTACAAGTATTATGCTTCTAGTCCACCTAGTTTTTGAGTTACACGACGTTTTGTAACTCCAAAAACAGCGTTTTTCGCCTCTCACCGCAATCTAATTCTGACTGCTCATCACCCTGTTTTCCAGGCGCCGCTCTCTTTCCAGGTGGCGCAGTTGGTAATGACACAGGTCTGCAACCCAAAGGTCGTGGGTTCAATTACACCTTGGGCAACATGTGTTTTTTCCTACAAATTAATACACTATCACAGACCACTAATTCATATTCATCATTTATTACAATTCTGCAAACTTTTATGATTTTAGCAGCTTTTCTAATATGGACCTCAGATTCTTCTTAACACTCCATGGCACAAATACTGTTCCCTTTAGGCTCTGTGTATGTGTGTGTGTGTATCAATATTTCTCCCATTTTAAAGTATTACTCCTCCATAATTGTATTTCTGTTAAATCAGAGTACTTTTACTACATCTTAGTACTTCTGCTCAATCATAGTATTTCTGCTAAATCATAGTATTTTGCCAAATTATGGTTTTTGTGCCAAATCATAACATTTGTTTTATGTTATAGTATTACTACTAAGTGGAGGAATTTCTGTCATGTTACAGTATATGTGCTGATTACAGTATTTCTGCTAAATCATAGTATTTCTACTATATTATATTTTTCTTTCTAAATATAGCATTTCTGCTATATAATTGTATTACTGCTATGTTATAATATTTGTGCTAAACCAGAGTATTTCTGCTGAAACATAGTATTTCTGCCGAATGATAGTATTTCTGTCAAATTACAGTATTTGTGCTAAAACATAGTATTTTTTTTAAATTTCAATATTAATAGTAAATTACAGTGTCTCTGGTAAATCGCAGCATTTCTGCTATGTTGTACTGTTTTTCTAAATCATAGTATTTCTGTAATGTTTAAGAATGTTTGGCTAAATATATTCTTTCTGTTATCTTATACTATTTCTCCTAAATTCTTGTATTTTTGAGAAGTTATCATGTTTCTGGTAAGTTACAATATTTCTGCTAAGTTCTGCTATGCTATTGTATTTCTGCCAAGTATTATGTTTCCTCTAAGATATTACAGTTCTGCTAAGTTACTACATTTTAGCAAAGTTCCTTTGCTTCTGCAAAGTTTTTACAATTTCTGCAACTTTTCAGCTTTTTCAGCTATTTTCAGCAGATAGGTTCAGCTTTAAGCATCCACACTGCATTTTCGCAGGAAATGCAAATTTTTCTAGTTATTCTAGTTGCCACTTTTGTACTTTTTTTGGCACTTAACTACTTCCACAATTTTCAGCCGATTTTCACCGTTCAAATTTTAAACTATTCTGCTATTTCTGCTAATGATGGCAATGACTTTTGGTATTTTTATCTATTATACTTTTTAAAATATTAAGCTTTTTTCCTTTAATTTGTCCCATTGAAATGAATGGGAAACTTCCACAATTCTGCTAAAACTTGCCTGTTTTTGAAACTTAACTACTTTTTCCTACTTTCACGTAGAACAACCATTCAAATTTTAAAATGTTCACAAATTATTGGGCTATTCATGAATGATTCAGCTTTTTCATATCTGTTACAGTTTTACTTTTATCCCTCTTAAAGTTTTGAGTTGCAAAATTGTGATTTTCAGAAAATACATGCGTTGTTATGGTTGCTATGCACTTGGCTTCCAGTGTGCCACTGTAGGTTTCGAGTCTTCTCTTCATGTCCGAACAACTTCTTGCTACTTGCTCGATTTTCACTCAACTTCCACAAATTATACATCAAAACGTAGGCATTTTTGCTGGCTTTCCGAAAATGTCACCATCATTGTTGTGAGATTTATAGAATTTTGGCAAATCTCCTCAGACCAACACAAAGTCTGAAAACTCTCCATAGAAAGTCAATGGAGAGTTTGTTCAAAATCACCGCTTGATTTCTGTAATGAGAGGCATATTCGAATTGTCATATCTCCTTAACGAAGCGAAGTTAAAACATGAGGCTTGTCCCAGTATATCTTCAGACACTCCTGACGCTCACAATTCAAGAATTTTTTTCTCACCTATTACCGTTCTGAGATGAGTTAGACTTGTTTGAGGGTAGGAAATTGTCCTTCGCTCAGATTTCTTCAGATTTCAAACTCTGGAAATGAACCACTTTTTCTCTCGTCATATCTTTTTCATGGATTTCCACAGAGACCTGAAAATTTCCATGACTGTTCACCAAAGCCTGCTGTCTCTTACGGTGAAAGAATGATATCAATACTCCAAAAGATTTAGAGTTAGAAAGCGTTGTTTGAGGGCAAGTCAAGGCAGTTTTCGCTTGCCTCTACTCAGTTATGGTGCATTACAAGTCAAATATCTTTAATAATTCATATTTTAATGATAAATTGTCAACAGTTGAAGATTCCCCATCTCTTCTGAACAAAACGGTGTAAGAATGACCGTTCTAGCCCCTACGGTTAGGAAATTATGGGCATTTGTTTGAGAGGAATCCTCACTATGAGAAATACACTGCAGAAATCCTGTCTCTCTCTGTGCTGAGTGTGTAAAACGGCTGCACCTGTTTTGGCGGGAAAAAGTACACAGCCTCTCTGATTGGTGGATTCAAATTTAGCAGCTTCCAGGCTGCTTGACTGACCTAGAAACTTGCTTGTCTCTCCCTATGTGTGTGTGTGTGTGTGTGTGTGTGTGTGTGTGTGTGTGTGTGTGAGAGAGAGAGAGAGAGAGAGGCGAGAGAGAGTTTTTTTATGGGAGCATCTTATTGTATGATTTAAATTCAATATATTTAGACTGGTTGACTGAATTTGATCCTGTGTGTGTCTCTCTGTGCATGTGTGTTTCCATATGTGTACATATTTGTGATTGTGTGACTGTTATACTTGTTTTTGCTGATTTTTTTTTCATTTAACAATTACATTTGAAGGATCCTTAGCATGTTCAGCATTTTTCAGCTGTCCATTTTGCTTTTCCAATTTTTCTGTTTAAGTTATTACTATTGTGCTAAATCATACTATTTCTGCTATTTTATAAGATTTGTGCTAAATATAGTATTTCTGCCAAATATAGTATTTCTGATTAATTATAGTTTTTCTACCAAATCATAGTACAGTATTTTTGCTTTTCATAGGATTTTTTATAGGATATTTATATTGCTTAATATAGTATTTCTGCTTTTTATAGGATTTGTGCTTAATATAGTATTTTTGCTTTTTATAGGATTTGTGCTTAATACAGTATTTCTGCTAAATGTAGTATTTATGCTTAATCATACTATTTCTATATATTTTTGCCAGGTCCTCTGTGAGGACTGAGACATTCAAATTTTTGTATCAGGGCCTGCACGGCTTCCCAGCCAGCCAATCATATCTGAGGTCTGCCCTTTCTTCTCTCGTCATATCTCAGCGACAGATGTACAAAGAGCAATGCAAATCACAGTCAAAGTACACCAAAGTCCGCTGATTCACCCAGTACAAGAATTATGCTTCTAGTCCACCTAGTTTTTGAGTTACATGACATTTTGTAACTCCAAAAACAGCGCTCTTTTGCCTCTCACCGCGATCTAATTCTGACTGCTCATCACCCTGTTTTCCAGGCGTTTGTTCTCTTTCCCAGTGGCACAGTTTGTAATGACACAGGTCTGCAACCCAAAGGTCGTGGGTTCAATTCCACCTTGGTCAACATGTTTTTTTTCCTACAAATTAATACACTATCACAGACCACTAATTCATATTCATCATTTATTACAATTCTGCAAACTTTTATGATTTTAGCAGCTTTTCTAATATTGACCTCAGATTCTTATTAACACTCCATGGCACAAATACTGTTCCCTTTAGGCTCTGTGTGTGTGTGTGTGTATCAATATTTTCTCCCATTTTAAAGTATTACTCCTCTATAATTGTATTTCTGTTAAATCAAAGTACTTTTACTACATCTTAGTACTTCTGCTCAATCATAGTATTTTGCCAAATCATGGTTTTTGTGCCAAATCATAATATTTGTGTTATGTTATAGTATTACTACTAAGTGGAGGAATTTCTGTCATGTTACAGTATATGTGCTGATTACAGTATTTCTGTATAATAGAATTTTGGCAAATCTCCTCAGACCAACACAAAGTCTGGAAACTCTGCATAGAAAGTCAATGGAGAGCTTGTTCAAAATCACCGCTGGATTTCTCTAATGAGAGGCATTTTCAAATCGTCATATCTCCTTAAGGCAGCGAAGTTAAGACATGAGGCTTGTGCCAATATATCTTCAGACACTCCTGACGCTCACAATTCAAGAATTTCTTTCTCACCTATTACCATTTGGCCATGAATTGGGTTTGTTTGAGGGTAGGAAATTCATCCCTCGCTCAGATTTCTTCAGATTTCAAACTCTGGAAATGAGGCACTTTTTTCTCTCGTCATATCTTTTGGATTTCCACACAGACCTGAAAATTTCCATGACTGTTCACCAAAGCCTGCTGTCTCTTACGGTGAAAGAATGATATCGATACTCCATATAGATTTAGAGTTAGAAAGTATTATTTGAGGGCAAGTCAAGACAGTTTTTGCTTTGCCTCTACTCAGTTATGGTGCATTAGAAGTCAAATATCTTCAATAATTCATATTTTCAAGATAAATTGTCAACACCTTAAGATTCCCCATCTCTTCTGAACAAAACGGTGTAAGAGTGACTGTTCTAGCCCCTACGGTTAGGAAATTATAGCCATTTGTTTGAGGGGAATCCTCACTATGAAAAATAGACAGCACAAATCCTGTCTCTGTGCTGCATGTGTGTAAAAACAGGTGCACCTGTTTTGGCGGGAAAAAGTACACAGCCTCTCTGATTGGTGGATTCAAATTCACCAGCTCCCAGGCTGTTTGCTGCTGCTGCTGCTAGTGTGTGTGTGTGTGTGTGTGTGTGTGTGTGTGTGTGTGACAGAGAGAGAAAGAGAGGCGAGAGAGAGTTTTATGGGAGCATCTTATTGTATGATTTAAATTCAATATATTTAGACTGGTTGACTGAATTTGATCCTGTGTGTCTCTCTGTGCTTGTGTGTTTCCATATGTGTCCATATTTTTGATTGTGTGACTGTTATACTTTTTTTTGCTGATTTTTTTTTTTTCATTTAACAATTACATTTGAGGGACCCTTAGAATGTTCAGCATTTTTCAGCTGTTCATTTTGCTTTTCCAATTTTTCTATTTAAGTTATTACTATTGTGCTAAGTCATAGCATTTCTGGTGCTTTTCAGTATTTGTGCTAAATACAGCATTTGTGCTAAATCATACTATTTCTGCCATGTTATAGTATTTGTGCTAAAACATAATATTTCTACTAAACGCAGTATTTCTGGGTAATCATAGTATTTCTATGTATTCCTGCCAGCTCCTCAGGGAGCCAATCCTCTGTGAGGACTGTAATTTTCAAATTGACATATCAAGTCATGCATGACTTCCCAACCAGCCAATCATATCTGAGGGCTGAGACATTCAAATTTGCATATTGAGGCCTTCATGCCTTCCCAGCCAGCCCATCACATCTGAGGGCTGAGACATTCAAATTTGCATATTGGGGTTTTCATGGCTTGTAAGCCAACCACTCATCCATGTCATATATCTCTACAAAATTCATTTTTACTTTAAACACACAACACTTGACAATCCCCCATCTCTTCTGAACAGAACGGTGTAAGAATGACCGTTCTAGACCCTACGGTTTGGAAATTATAGCCATTTGTTTGAGGGGAGTCCTCACTATGAAAAATAGACTGCACAAATCCTGTCTCTGTGCTGCGTGTGTAAAAACAGGTGCACCTGTTTTGGCGGGAAAAAGTACATAGCCTTTCTGATTGGTGGATTAAAATTAAGCAGCTCCAGGCTTTTTGACCTACCTAGAAACATACAGGAAACACTGTATATACAGCCCCTGTTTGTTCACTTGCTTCTGCTGCTGCTGTGTGTGTGTGTGTGTGTGTGTATGAGAGAGAGAGAGAGAGAGAGAGCCTTTTTATGGGTGTATCTTATTGTGTGATTTAAAATCAATATATTTACACTGGTTGATTGAATTGGATCCTGTGTGTGTCTCTGTGCATGTGTGTTTCCATATATGGGGGCGATCGTGGCTCAAGAGTTGGGAGTTCGCCTTGTAATCGTAAGGTTACCGGTTCGAGGCCCGGCTCGGACAGTCTCGGTCGTTGTGTCCTTGGGCAAGACACTTCACCGTTGCCTACTGGTGGTGGTCAAAGGGCCCAGTGGCGCCAGTGTCCAGCAGCCTCGCCTCTGTCAGTGCGCCCAGGGTGGCTGTGGCTACAACGTAGCTTGCCATCACCAGTGTGTGAATGGGTGAATGACTGGATATGTAAAGCGCTTTGGGGTCCTTAGGGACCATAAAAGCACTATATGAATACGGGCCATTTACCATGTCCATATTTGTAATTGTGCAAGTTATTACTATTATGCTAAATTACAGTATTTCTGCTACTTTTCGGTATTTGTGCTAAATACAGTATTTCTGCTAAATCTTAGTATTATTGCTTAATCATATTATTTGAGCAAAATCATACTATTTGAGCATATTCTTTCTATTTGTGCCATAGCATAGTATATTTGCTGAATTACAGCATTTCTGCTATGTTGTAGTATTTGTCCTAAATCACAGTATTTGTGCAATGTTTAGGTATTTTGTTTAAATAAAGTATCTATGTAATCTTGTATCATGTTTGCTAAAATCCTGTATTTCTGAGAAGTTATCTTGTTTCTGCTAAGTTACAATATTTATTCTAATTTCTGCTGCTAAGTTCTGCTATGTTATTGTATTTCTGCCAAGTATTATGTTTTCTTTACGTTATTGCAGTTCTGCTAAGTAATTACATTTTGCTAAGTTCTTATGCTTCTGCAAAGTTATTACAAGTTTTTGCAAAGGTTTTACAATTTCTGCAACTTTTCAGCTTTTTCAGCTAGTTTCAGCTGACAGCTTCAGCTTTACAGCATCCACACTGCATTTTCGCAGGAAATGCAAATTTTCTAGTTATTATTATTCTCCATCTTCCGCCTAAATTTCGCACGTATCACGCCCGCAGTTTTGAGACAAGCTTCATATATGTTACCTCATTTTGTGCGGCCGGATCTGGAATGGTGTGCTATGACTTTTGGTGTTTATGAATTTTATAGTTTTTAAATATTAATATTTTAGTGAAAATTTTCCCGCGCTCCTCTGCCAAACAGTTTTGACATTAGGATTACATATCTTAGATCATTTTGTGCGGCTGGAGCTGGACTATTATGTTGTGACTTTTGGTGTTTATGACTTTTATAGTTTTTTAAATATTAATATTTTAGTACAAATTTAGGCCAATTCATCTTTTGGCGCCAAATAAACAGACTTCATTTGTGGTGTCTTGGCTCTCTCTAGTGGTATACCGGGAGTAGTACAGCCGAAAAGATTTATCCTTGTGTTGAAAACTCCATATCCCACAATTCATAGCACGCCTCTACAGAGTGAACAATGGCGCCACCACTTCGCTTTTATATGTCTTTTATTCGTGTTTCTAGGTCACAAAATAAACTTTTAAGATATTTTCAGGCGAGAATGTAGGTGTGTAAACTTCAAATATCTGCTTGTTTTATCAAGACATCCCATATTTAGCGACAGTGCTCTGACGACGTCGGTCCTGCCTGACAGCTAGCTGGCTACCTAGCTAGCTGCCGCACTTGGCTGCAAATGGATAGCGAGGACTCTCTCTGTCGTTTCACCTCCCGGTCTCTCGCAAATGCTCGCACAGAATCGGAGTTACAGCTGGATGTGGAAAAAATAACTGAGTTGTTTGGTGGTGCTATAACGCGGAGCTACAACAGTGGGCAGCTATCCACGTGTATGACAGAAAGGACATGCCGCGACCGCCCGATCGACCGGTGTTTGCTAATGCGGAGGTCAATCGTGGATCAGGGAAAGCGAAGGCAGGAGCGTGAGGTGAACTGAATTTCAGGTAAGAAGTTATGACCTGCACTCTATTTGGGTCAGATATAAACCGAGTTTAGGTGTAGTTTATTTAGCAGCAGTTCTCTTATGTGTTGCTGATAGCCGGCTAGCTAGCTAGTGCCGCTAGCATAGTTAGCTAGCACCGCTAGCGACCCTTCGTGAAAAAGCACCCAGGCTTGGCTTATATTGAGGCGGGTGAAACTCGTGTCAGCACCCGGTCGCCGCCAACAGTATGTGTTTTAGCTGGACTTATTTTTCGTTTATATGGACCGATGATTTATTTATTTATTCATTTTAGTAATGGTATAAACAGTGAAAGGTGGTGGATTGGCCAGATGTAAACTTCAAATATCTGCTCGTGTTACCAAGACATCCCATATTAGCTCTGATGTTTTCGGTGCCTGCAAAGAGCTAGACAGGTAGCTAGCTAACCCGAGCTGGCTGTCTTTTGACTCAGGGTCATAGCTGGACTTATTTTTCGTTTTTATGAGCCGATGAGGGTTTTTTTTTTAGTAACGGTACAAACAGTGAAAGGCGGTGGATTGTCCAGATGCTGGTCGATGTGGAAAAAATAACTGAGTTGTTTGGTAGTCGCTGACGCCGGAGCTACAACCGAGGGCAGCTATCCACCGTGTGTGTCAGAAAGAACATGCGGGGAACGAGGCGGCGGCGACCCGCCGATCGACCGGTGGTAGATCGTGGATCAGGGAAACCGAAGGCAGGAGAAGCAGGCGGCTGCCGGTCGGAGCGTGAGGTGAACTGAATTTCAGGTAAGTTATGACCTGCACTCTATTTGGGTCAGATATAAACCGAGTTTAGGTGTAGTTTATTTTCGTTGTGCTGACTTTTTACAATCAGTTATAATAACTCGTACTGCGTGGTAGCTAGCACGATGGAGTTTCTATACAGCTGTGTGTGCGCTAAGTTACTGATGTTGAACTTTATGACAGCCTCCCTGTCATTCTCTCGCCTGTTCAAACTTCAGTCATGAAACTGATCAATGATCGGCTTTTTTTCTCTTGTTTGTTTATCGCGCTAAACAACAGCAGCACGTTTAAGCTTGATCAGCTGTTGTTAGAATTCATTTGATTTTAATTTCTAGTATCAGCTGATGTTTGCTGGAGCCACAGCTGTAGAAGCGGCTGGTCGAAACCAGGAGATGACCTTACTGAATCATCAGAGCTGAACTGGTGATGGAGAAACAGGTTTACCTTTTTTTAGGTGACATGAATGAGTTGAAGGAAGTTATGAACTGTTTCTGAGAGAAATAAACACCAAGCTCCTTTTTTATTTAGCTGACAGCTGGTAACTGTGCAGGGGCGGATCTAGCAAAGCTTTTGCCAGGGGGCCAGGTAGGGCATTAACAGAGAAAGGTGGACACAAAGATATACTTTTCTTTCTTACTCTCATACAGGAGTGCAGAATTATTAGGTAAGTTGTATTTTTGAGGAATAATTTTATTATTGAACAACAACCATGTTCTCAATGAACCCAAAAACACATTAATATCAAAGCTGAATGTTTTCGGAAGTAGTTTTTAGTTTGTGTTTAGTTTTAGCTATTTTAGGGGATATCTGTGTGTGCAGGTGACTATTACTGTGCATAATTATTAGGCAACTTAACAAAAACAAATATATACCCATTTCAATTATTTATTTTTACCAGTGAAACCAATATAACATCTCCACATTCACAAATATACATTTCTGACATTCAAAAACAAAACAAAAACAAATCAGCGACCAATATAGCCACCTTTCTTTGCAAGGACACTCAAAAGCCTGCCATCCATGGATTCTGTCAGTGTTTTGATCTGTTCACCATCAACATTGCGTGCAGCAGCAACCACAGCCTCCCAGACACTGTTCAGAGAGGTGTACTGTTTTGCCTCCTTGTAAATCTCACATTTGATGATGGACCACAGGTTCTCAATGGGGTTCAGATCAGGTGAACAAGGAGGCCATGTCATTAGTTTTTCTTCTTTTATACCCTTTCTTGCCAGCCACGCTGTGGAGTACTTGGACGCGTGTGATGGAGCATTGTCCTGCATGAAAATCATGTTTTTCTTGAAGGATGCAGACTTCTTCCTGTACCACTGCTTGAAGAAGGTGTCTTCCAGAAACTGGCAGTAGGACTGGGAGTTGAGCTTGACTCCGTCCTCAACCCGAAAAGGCCCCACAAGCTCATCTTTGATGATACCAGCCCAAACCAGTACTCCACCTCCACCTTGCTGGCGTCTGAGTGGGACTGGAGCTCTCTGCCTTTACCAATCCAGCCACGGGCCCATCCATCTGGCCCATCAAGACTCACTCTCATTTCATCAGTCCATAAAACCTTAGAAAAATCAGTCTTGAGATATTTCTTGGCCCAGTCTTGACGTTTCAGCTTGTGTGTCTTGTTCAGTGGTGGTCGTCTTTCAGCCTTTCTTACCTTGGCCATGTCTCTGAGTATTGCACACCTTGTGCTTTTGGGCACTCCAGTGATGTTGCAGCTCTGAAATATGGCCAAACTGGTGGCAAGTGGCATCTTGGCAGCTGCACGCTTGACTTTTCTCAGTTCATGGGCAGTTATTTTGCGCCTTGGTTTTTCCACACGCTTCTTGCGACCCTGTTGACTATTTTGAATGAAACGCTTGATTGTTCGATGATCACGCTTCAGAAGCTTTGCAATTTTAAGACTGCTGCATCCCTCTGCAAGATATCTCACTATTTTTGACTTTTCTGAGCCTGTCAAGTCCTTCTTTTGACCCATTTTGCCAAAGGAAAGGAAGTTGCCTAATAGTTATGCACACCTGATATAGGGTGTTGATGTCATTAGACCACACCCCTTCTCATTACAGAGATGCACATCACCTAATATGCTTAATTGGTAGTAGGCTTTTGAGCCTATACAGCTTGGAGTAAGACAACATGCATGAAGAGGATGATGTGGACAAAATAATCATTTGCCTAATAATTCTGCACTCCCTGTAAACAGCAAGCTCCTTTTTTTGTGTAGCTGACAGCTGGTAACTGTGCAGGGGCGGATCTAGCAAAGCTTTTGCCAGGGGGCCAGGTAGGCCATTAACAGAGAAAGGTGGACACAAAGATATACTTTTCTTTCTTACTCTCATATAAAATATTTAGCTTTTATTAAATAGTTATCTGAATCTTACAACCAAAGTTTGTATAATAATACACAAGATTGGCTGTAGACCATTGTTCATCATTCAGAACACTGTGTAAAAATAACAAAAAACAAAAAGTGAATGCACAGCCGGCTGTGTGGGTAAACCAACCATGTGTGAAAATTGGTCCATAACGTAATGCTTCAAAGCGTGTTCATGCAAACATTGTCAGGTCTGCCGTGGTACAATGGGACTTCTGCTCATGAACCTGTGTGCACAGCGTCTGCAAATCGTTGCTGTACAAAGTAACTTCATCTTTACACAAAACTGTAAGCTGTCATCTGTGAAGCGTGAGCGGTGTTTGTTTTTACCATAGTTCATGGTGGAGAATGGCTGCTCTTCTGAGTTTTGCTCTCTGTAGCCATATGAATGGGAAACTACAGTGATTAGCAGCGGCATAGGCACACATAAAATTTCTTCTGAAATTTTCGCTTTCTAGTTCTTATTATTATTATTCTCCATCTTCCGCCTAAATTTCGCGCACGTATCACGCCCGCAGTTTTGAGACAAGCTTCATATATGTTACCTCATTTTGTGCGGCGGATCTGGAATGGTGTGCTATGACTTTTGGTGTTTATGAATTTTATAGTTTTTAAATATTAATATTTTAGTGAAAATTTTCCAGCGCTCCTCTGCCAAACAGTTTTGACATTAGGATTACATATCTTAGATCATTTTGTGCGGCTGGAGCTGGACTATTATGTTGTGACTTTTGGTGTTTATGACTTTTATAGTTTTTAAATATTAATATTTTAGTACAAATTTAGGCCAATTCATCTTTTGGCGCCAAATAAACAGACTTCATTTGTGGTGTCTTGGCTCTCTCTAGTGGTATACCGGGAGTAGTACAGCCGAAAAGATTTATCCTTGTGTTGAAAACTCCATATCCCACAATTCATAGCACGCCTCTACAGAGTGAACAATGGCGGCCACCACTTCGTTTTATATGTCTTTTATTCGTGTTTCTAGGTCACAAAATAAACTTTTAAGATATTTTCAGGCGAGAATGTAGGTGTGTAAACTTCAAATATCTGCTTGTTTTATCAAGACATCCCATATTTAGCGACAGTGCTCTGACGACGTTGGTCCTGCCTGACAGCTAGCCGGCTACCCTAGCTAGCTGCCGCACTTGGCTGCAAATGGATAGCGAGGGACTCTCTCTGTCGTTTCACCTCCCGGTCTCTCGCAAATGCTCGCACAGAATCGGAGTTACAGCTGGATGTGGAAAAAATAACTGAGTTGTTTGGTGGTGCTATAATGCGGAGCTACAACAGTGGGCAGCTATCCACGGTGTATGACAGAAAGGACATGCCGCGACTGCCGATCGACCGGTGTTTGCTAACGCGGAGGTCAATCGTGGATCAGGGAAAGCGAAGGCAGGAGCGTGAGGTGAACTGAATTTCAGGTAAGAAGTTATGACCTGCACTCTATTTGGGTCAGATATAAACCGAGTTTAGGTGTAGTTTATTTAGCAGCAGTTCTCTTATGTGTTGCTGATAGTCGGCTAGCTAGCTAGCGCCGCTAGCATAGTTAGCTAGCACCGCTAGCGACCCTTCGTGAAAAAGCACCCAGGCTTGGCTTATATTGAGGCGGGTGAAACTCGTGTCAGCACCCGGTCGCTTCGCCGACAGTATGTGTTTTAGCTGGACTTATTTTTCGTTTATATGGACCGATGATTTATTTATTTATTCATTTTAGTAACGGTATAAACAGTGAAAGGTGGTGGATTGGCCAGATGTAAACTTCAAATATCTGCTCGTGTTACCAAGACATCCCATATTAGCTCTGATGTTTTCGGTGCCTGCAAAGAGCTAGACAGGTAGCTAGCTAACCCGAGCTGGCTGTCTTTTTGACTCAGGGTCATAGCTGGACTTATTTTTCGTTTTTATGAGCCGATGAGGGGTTTTTTAGTAACGGTACAAACAGTGAAAGGCGGTGGATTGTCCAGATGCTGGTCGATGTGGAAAAAATAACTGAATTGTTTGGTAGTCGCTGACGCGGAGCTACAACCGAGGGCAGCTATCCACCGTGTGTGTCAGAAAGAACATGCGGGAGCGAGGCGGCGGTGACCGCCGATCGACCGGTGGTAGATCGTGGATCAGGGAAACCCGAAGGCAGGAGAAGCAGGCGGCTGCCGGTCGGAGCGTGAGGTGAACTGAATTTCAGGTAAGAAGTTATGACCTGCACTCTATTTGGGTCAGATATAAACCGAGTTTAGGTGTAGTTTATTTTCGTTGTGCTGACTTTTTACAATCAGTTATAATAACTCGTACTGCGTGGTAGCTAGCACGATGGAGTTTCTATACAGCTGTGTGCGCTAAGTTACTGATGTTGAACTTTATGACAGCCTCCCTGTCATTCTCTCGCCTGTTCAAACTTCAGTCATGAAACTGATCAATGATCGGCTTTTCTCTCTTGTTTGTTTATCGCGCTAAACAACAGCAGCACGTTTAAGCTTGATCAGCTGTTGTTAGAATTCATTTGATTTTAATTTCTAGTATCAGCTGATGTTTGCTGGAGCCACAGCTGTAGAAGCGGCTGGTCGAAACCAGGAGATGACCTTACTGAATCATCAGAGCTGAACTGGTGATGGAGAAACAGGTTTACCTTTTTTTTTAGGTGACATGAATGAGTTGAAGGGAAGTTATGAACTGTTTCTGAGAGAAATAAACACCAAGCTCCTTTTTATTTAGCTGACAGCTGGTAACTGTGCAGGGGCGGATCTAGCAAAGCTTTTGCCAGGGGGCCAGGTAGGGCATTAACAGAGAAAGGTGGACACAAAGATATACTTTTCTTTCTTACTCTCATACAGGAGTGCAGAATTATTAGGCAAGTTGTATTTTTGAGGAATAATTTTATTATTGAACAACAACCATGTTCTCAATTAACCCAAAAAAACACATTAATATCAAAGCTGAATGTTTTCGGAAGTAGTTTTTAGTTTGTGTTTAGTTTTAGCTATTTTAGGGGATATCTGTGTGTGCAGGTGACTATTACTGTGCATAATTATTAGGCAACTTAACAAAAACAAATATATACCCATTTCAATTATTTATTTTACCAGTGAAACCAATATAACATCTCCACATTCACAAATATACATTTCTGACATTCAAAAACAAAACCAAAACAAATCAGCGACCAATATAGCCACCTTTCTTTGCAAGGACACTCAAAAGCCTGCCATCCATGGATTCTGTCAGTGTTTTGATCTGTTCACCATCAACATTGCGTGCAGCAGCAACCACAGCCTCCCAGACACTGTTCAGAGAGGTGTACTGTTTTCCTCCTTGTAAATCTCACATTTGATGATGGACCACAGGTTCTCAATGGGGTTCAGATCAGGTGAACAAGGAGGCCATGTCATTAGTTTTTCTTCTTTTAAACCCTTTCTTGCCAGCCACGCTGTGGAGTACTTGGACACGTGTGATGGAGCATTGTCCTGCATGAAAATCATGTTTTTCTTGAAGGATGCAGACTTCTTCCTGTACCACTGCTTGAAGAAGGTGTCTTCCAGAAACTTGCAGTAGGACTGGGAGTTGAGCTTGACGCCATCCTCAACCCGAAAAGGCCCCACAAGCTCACCTTTGATGATACCAGCCCAAACCAGTACTCCACCTCCACCTTGCTGGCGTCTGAGTGGGACTGGAGCTCTCTGCCCTTTACCAATCCAGCCACGGGCCCATCCATCTGGCCCATCAAGACTCACTCTCATTTCATCAGTCCATAAAACCTTAGAAAAATCAGTCTTGAGATATTTCTTGGCCCAGTCTTGACGTTTCAGCTTGTGTGTCTTGTTCAGTGGTGGTCGTCTTTCAGCCTTTCTTACCTTGGCCATGTCTCTGAGTATTGCACACCTTGTGCTTTTGGGCACTCCAGTGATGTTGCAGCTCTGAAATATGGCCAAACTGGTGGCAAGTGGCATCTTGGCAGCTGCACGCTTGACTTTTCTCAGTTCATGGGCAGTTATTTTGCCCCTTGGTTTTCCACACGCTTCTTGCGACCCTGTTGACTATTTTGAATGAAACGCTTGATTGTTCGATGATCACGCTTCAGAAGCTTTGCAATTTTAAGACTGCTGCATCCCTCTGCAAGATATCTCACTATTTTGACTTTTCTGAGCCTGTCAAGTCCTTCTTTTGACCCATTTTGCCAAAGGAAAGGAAGTTGCCTAATAATTATGCACACCTGATATAGGGTGTTGATGTCATTAGACCATACCCTTCTCATTACAGAGATGCACATCACCTAATATGCTTAATTGGTAGTAGGCTTTCGAGCCTATACAGCTTGGAGTAAGACAACATGCATGAAGGGGATGATGTGGACAAAATACTCATTTGCCTAATAATTCTGCACTCCCTGTATAAAATATTTAGCTTTTATTAAATAGTTATCTGAATCTTACAACCAAAGTTTGTATAATAATACACAAGATTGGCTGTAGACCATTGTTCATCATTCAGAACACTGTGTAAAATAACAAAAAACAAAAAGTGAATGCAAAAGTGCATAAATATTTGTTTTACGTGTTTGATATGTGTGGCGGGCGTGGTCTGCAGTGCCGCTGCAGGGGAGGTGGACCCACCTGAGGGGCATCTGCAATCACACCTCTCGGGCGTAGTCTGTGCTCTCTCGGCTGTTTTTGGGTGTGTGTCGGGGCTGTGAGTTGAAAAGCTACAGCTGGCTGGGAGGGTACACCAACCATGTGTGAAAAGTGGTCCATAACGTAATGCTTCAAAGTGTGTTCGTGCAAACATTGTCGGGGTCTGCCGTGGTACAGAGGGACTTCTGCTTATGAACCTGTGTGCACAGCGTCTGCAAATCGGGGCTGTACAAAGTGACCTCATCTTTACCCAAAACTGTAAGCTGTCATCTGTGAGGCGCGAGCGGTGTTTGTTTTTACCATAATTCATGGTGGAGAATGGCTGCTCTTCTGAGTTTTGCTGTCTGTAGCCGTATGAATGGAAAACTACACAGATTAGCAGCGGCATAGGCACACATAAAATTTCTTCTGAAATTTTCGCTTTCTAGTTTATTTTAAAGTGTGCATATGGTCATAGTCCCTTGTGTGAATTCTTATAGGGATGTAGAGCATCTAAGCTGTTTCCTGAGCCTTGTTGGTGCTTAGAAAGCCAGCAGTGTGCAGCACTTTAATGTTTAACAAGTGAAGGACTGACAGAAGACATCAGGTTAGGATTATTTCTTAAAAAAGGGACAAACTTGGATTTCACATACTGCAGTCCAAGCAGGAGTAGATCTGCTTCCAGTTACTCTATAGATCTAATAAGGTTTCTCTGCAGGGATAGAGAAGCGGTTCAGGTTGCGAACTGGTTCCAGATTGTCTAATCCATCACAATCTCGTCCCTTGAGGCGTATCACATTCTTTCATCCATGCTTGAAGGTTTGTCTAACAGTAGCACATTGCAAAACAGTGACGTCAAACTTGAGGCAGTCAAGCCTTTACAAAAAAAACAAAAAACAAAAAAACCTGTTTCTACACTCCATTCAGAGGGAGATTTAATGAAACTCTTGCATCACTGACACTAAATCTGCACAGGCCTGCCTTTTTCCACATGAATAATAATCAGGAATCAGTGAGCGAATCAATAAAGAATCAAAGCTGTGAACTGAATCGACAGCAGTGCTGTTATCGGTCTAATCTAATTAAAAATCATCCTTATTCTTTTGCCCACTTCTACTTTAACTCTTCTCACACCTGGCCTCTATACCTATGAAATTGGAGTTAGCAAACGTTTTCCTCTTTCCAAGATCATGCTGTCACAGCTGAAGTACACGCAGGTTCTCGTTAAGTGAGAGCTATCTCCAAACTATTCAAAATCTATATGTATCACATCTCAGTGGTATTCTGTGGTATTTTATCATCATCAGATTTTTAGATTTGAGTGCACAGCTTTCACAAAACCAGGAGACAGGGAAAGACAGAGTGTCTGGGATATGTGATGAAGTTCACGGCGTTGAAGAGGATTTCACTGCTGCAGTGATTCAGAAAGTCCTGGCCTGTGTGCTGTAATCTGGACTAATCCAACAGGGTTTGGCTGCATGTGAGAGATTACAGAACACTGCTGGTCAGTCTGTATTATGCACCAAAGTGTGCGGACACATAAGCTGCACACTCTTTTATGATGCTTTAATATTTCTGCCATTAATGTGCCATTATATCAGCATGTAAACTTTTGCTGATTTTGGAATCCAGATCGTAGTCAGCACCTAATTCCAGTTCATCCCAGAGGTGGGGTCACAAAGCTGCAAGAACAATGCTGTTTAAAATTTAAGGGTTTCCCTCTATTTCATTTAATCATAGCGACAAAAATGACAAAAAGCAAAAAGCAGTATGTGAGTCTTTGCGTCTGAGCATGAGTAAAAATCAAAATTCACACTGTTCTCAAATGGTATGCAGTTAAAGCCCTGAGGGCTTGACAGAGAGACGGCAAGAGTGTCACTCTTATTGTAGCTCCACACAGGCCTGAGTGTACAGATATGATGCAAACTCAAATAGACTCAAGCTGAGTGTACGTGACTATATAAAAGGGCAAAAAAGAACTGTTGTTCCATATATGACAGCATGTATATAATAAAGAACTTCTCCACCACAGTAGTGGTGTAAGACCAGAAAGCTAAATACTGAAGACTCAAATGAAACTCTAAATCTCTGCAGTTTCTAACATAATCTCTGACCTAGCTTAGGGTTAACGATGGCAATTATTCAACTAAGCACTCGTGATTGCAGCAGAGCCTCTGTTTAAGCCATGACATAATGCCATAATGTGCTATCAAAATCCCAGAGACTGTTATTGGACTCTCTTCAATGTTCCCTTTTTGAACCAGTGGAAAACTCCAGCTGAATAACAAACAGTGACTTGCAAGAAACTCTGAAGATATCGTGCACTTGTGTGGACATCACGGTTCAGTAGCCCTAGTCAAATTATAATAGGGGAATGAAGAGCGTAGGACTGCAGCGGACATATCAGCTCAGGTTATGCATGCAATGTAAGGACTCATCACAGAAATTTAGTGTAATTACTTCTGAGCCCTGGTATTCTCAATTAGCAGCTTCTCAGACGCAGATTAGATGCTTTAATTTTGAAAAAATAAAAATCGATTTAGTTAATCCACCCCCCCAAATATCTGGGAACACATTAATAAATGATTGTTAATTTGGTTAAGAAATGCCAGAAATGTCTTTGTTTTACAAACCTCAGATCAATCTCTGTCATTCAGACTAATTTAAAGCCATCATATTGGACTTTGATAATTATGTCTGGCATTAATTAGTAAGTTATTAACATTTTAAAAGATTCATCGCTCTGGCTAGAAATTTCTGAGGTTGTGGAATTTCATATGATTACATGAAAGCAGCATATTTTATAAACTGAGCTAATCTGGATCTGTTTTCAGTGAGCAGTTATTAGTTGCTGTTATAAATGATGACATAATGAGTCCTGCATGAATTCTCTGCCCCCCTCACACACTTGCACTTTTCTGGTGGCACTTACTTGGTCTCTGGAGCTGTGGAGACTCCAGTGCCAGCGACTCAATGGACCTGCCCCTGCTCTGCTGGTGCTGTGCCAGGTTGGTAACATGGCTCGTGTCGGTGCGGTAACACCCACCCTCTGGAGCGACGGGAATCCTCTCCAAACTCCGCCCGGGTCTCTCGAGGCCCGCGCTGTACCGCGCCGGTCCACACGCCGGGTACCCGGACCCTTCCTCCGGCCTGGCCCGGTTCTGCTGAGGGGGTGCCCGGTGCTGTTGGGTGTTCGTTACGTTACTCGGCCCCAGCGGGCGGACCTTGTTCTCAACCCGAGTCCCGACATTGCATTTGGACAGTGGTGCGAGTTTGTGGTGCTGCTTCGAAGCCTGCTGCGGGTGCACGGCCGCCTGGGCCTTGAAGTTGGAGCTGTTCTCCGGGTTGAGCATGGAGTACCGGAGACCGGCAACAAAGCGCTCAAAAGTGAGGCAGCCATGCGGTGGTGTGACCCTCCTGAGACAGCCCAGCACTCCGCCTGGCAGGTCCCGAGTGTCTGCGCCCTGCCAGCGACTCTCGATCTCTGAGATATGGACGTAGCCCCGGCCACCGTCATCCAAAATGTCAAAGAGGGTCCTCAGGCTGTGCAGGAAGGCTTTGGGCAAACCATCTGTTGAATACTCACTTTCTTTGGGCTGCATTTTGGCAGTTTTAAAGCCGTCTGCGGGTCCCCGAAACACCTCTTTCCTCGACCCAGCTCTGCTGTAAATCACTGAAGTCCCGTTCAGCTTGCAGCTCTGGTCAGTCGCGATCAAAGCCATGAAGGTATTGATAGTCCCCAGCTAATCAGTCAAAAACACACTACACGGGTTGCCTAACTGCATGTAAACACAAAGCTGAAGATACAGAGTGTAAAATAAATTCCCGCTTACTTACTGAGCAACAAAACATATATGTTCATTAACTTTTATCCCCCAAAACGCCCCCGCAGCATATTTTTCGGGAATAACTACCTCCGCCGCTCTGAGATCCATACTTTCCTTTTTCTGCTCAGGACCGCCCTTCAAACGGTTGTGCGCGAGCGTCCCGGGGCCAGCCATTGGCCGCGGTGTGCACGAGCTCCGCGCTCATTGGCTCTGAGCTGAGGTAGGCTCCAATTTGAGTTGTGCTTTTGTTATTACTAAAGCTGCTCAGACGTTATTCATAAAGCCTGGATATAATTACATACAGGGCGTTTTTAAATAAAAAAGACGTGCAAACTTTCACCTCACACACGTCATATCCGATACAGAACCCCCTTTGTTTAATATTAAATACCTTTAAACTTACAAGTTAAATAAAATAGGCTGTTGATATATGTTTCAATATTTCAATTTAATAATAGTCATTTAGGAATGTATCTCTTTGCATTAAATTGACTAACACATACCGACTGTGCATAAAAAAATACTTCTGTGCTCCATAAAGAAGTCTAGCAGGCAAAACTAAAGGCAAGTATTCTACAAAACAGTAGAATGTTGCTGGTTGCAGGTATTCAAGTTATCATCTCCTCTTCATTCTGGTGCCTGCATGCATGGTCTAGATATTCATTGCAGGCAGCAGTGCCAAGTATTGCAATAAAAGTATTTGCTGTCTTCCTGGTTTCTTAATTTTTGTTTTGCATATTTGTCACATTAACATGTTTTAATCATTGAATATTTTTAATATCAGACAAAGAAAGCCAGAATAAATACAAATGCTGTTTTTAAATGATGATTTAAAAGTCTTGATATGTGTCCCCTAAACCTAATAAATGGTTGTGCCGACCTTAGCAACAAGAACTGCAGTCAAGCATTTGCAATATCTGGAAACATGTCTTTACGTTGCTGTGGAGGAAATTTGCCCATACTTCTTTGCAGAACTGTAGAGTTTTGGAGAATAAACAGTCTGTTTAGGTCATGCTATAGCACGTCAATTGGATTTAAGTCCAAATTTTCACTATGCCACTACAAAACCTTTATTTTATTTATTTATTTATTGTTTTCATTCAGAGGTGGACTTGTTAGTATTTTTCAGATTATTGTCCTGTGATGACCAGTCATTCTACTTGAGAATTTTTTTTTGGTAGAGAACAGAGTTCAGGTTTTCATCAAATATGCCTTTGTTCAGGTCCTGAAGCAACAATGCAGCCCCAGACCATCACACTACCACCACCATCTTGCTTTTTTATGTTTTATGAATTGCTGTTTTAGTTTTATGCCAGATGTGACACAACACAAATCTTCCAAAAGGTTTTATTTTTTATCTCCAGTCTACAGAATATTTTCCCAAAAGGCCTCTGGATCATCAGAATGTGGGTTTGTTTTTTTGTTTTTTTTAATGTGAGACGATCCTTTGTGTTCTTGACAAACAGCCATATTCTGAATAATCTGCAAACCAGAGCGAGAGAGAGTGGAATTGGGCAATCCTACAGGGAGTTCCAGTAATACACTCAAAAGGTTATAAAGGTGTGGATAACTGTTTCAAAATCTTTCGGTGTCAAAGCTGGTTTTAATTTAGTCATGGTTCTCATTTGGTAAAAGCTTCCCATAAGAAAACTTCCAGATTTAAAAGTCAAGGAAATCTCCATTAAAAAACAACATTTTAACTACAGTTTGTCCATATCTGGATAAACAACAATGTGTGTCAGTGAGGGCTGAATAGAAAAACTTCAGCTTTTTGGTTCATTAGCTGAAGGATTTTTTTGTTTTTTTGCCATTCAGGATTTCAAATCACCCAAACAGTAAATATGTTCTTGATGGAGCGGTCACTGTTTGGGTGTGGCAGATAGATAGAAATGTGTGTCATCATCATAACAGTGATTGTCAATTTTGTGTTTCTGAAAAATGAAGCCAAAGGGGTAACATATATGATGAAAAAAAGAGGACCTAAAGCAGATCCTTGAGGGATACCACAGTTAACAGAAGCTGGGGATAAGGGTTTCCCACATGAACAGAAAAGGTCTATATTTTACAGATACGAGGAAAACCCACGTAGAACGTGAGCCTTTAGACTGACCTCAAGGTCCAAATATTTTAAAAGAATGTCATGGTTGATTGAGGTCCATCGACACTAAAATGGCACAGGAAGCATTCTCATCAGATAAAAGGTTATCATTATACACCTTTAACAGGGCAGATTCTGTCAGCATGTAAATAGGAATTGATAGTAACCTGATTTAAAGGCTGACCTTTAAATAAGGTGACAGGGTGTGCTATGCATCTTTACGACTTACTTCATCATACATCAGCTTGAATATTATGTAACATGCATTATGACAAGGTTTTCTTTCAGCAAGTTGACTCAGTCTTTATATCCAATGTTTACACAAAGTCGAAACACATCACCTTTTCTGACACTTTTCCTCCTACTTTAGCTGTGAGTCACATGGAAAGACTGTGTGCACAGATGTATGTTTATCTCTGACCTGCCCAGGCTTGAAATTTCCTTACCATTGTCATCTACACAGGGCGAACCGGTGATTTACCTGAAACATGCCGTGTTCGAAAGAATTTGTTGTAATTACCACCTAATGCTTACTTTACAGTTATTGTTCCTGTTGGGCCAGATTTTAAATCGCACGGTTTCCTTGCCTTGTGTACCAAATGCACAGTCAGGACACATAATCAATACCACCCCCTGCCCCTCCAGTGCAAGTCAATCACACACCAGTTCTTTTTCTTAACACATCAATTTCTGTGGATTGATCACCACTGCAGGCCACAGAGAAGAGCCAAATAATTAAAGAGGTTTTGATTTTTCCGCTGTGGGGCCAAAATCTTTTTTAGGACTTTTTTGCATCCCTGGCTCAATTTTTATGTAACCATTGAAAGAGAGTGAAAGAAATAGGAGAGACGGATGCACTGTCCAGCTACAGCTCAGTGCAATCGCTCACAGGGTCAGACAACTGAGCGCTCACTCCTGCCCCCTTCATCTCTTCCTCTCATGTTGTCATGCACGTGCCAGCCAAACACACAGACACACTCGAACCAACACACACTGGGCGTTGTTAATCATGCCAGTTGTTGCTAAGGGTGCCCGAAAGGCCAGTCCATAATGCTGTTTGAGGGTTGTTGGGTTTTTTTTTTTGGGGGGGGGGGGTTGTGGTCATGTACTGATCCTCTGCTTCACTGGCCAGCCAGTCCTCTCATGTAACACTCTCTCTCCTCTCATTATCTCCTGTTTGCTCTGATTCTCAAAGTCTTCCCCTTCAGCAGTATCGGTGTGCATGTGACAAAGGATTTGAGAGCTTATTCAGTACATGATGCATGATTTTTTTTGGGGAGACACACAAAGACACTTCAAAACCTTCAAATGCTGGAGGTGTTAAATCAAATCCGAATTATTGTGGGAGGAAGAGAGCGAGAGGAATTAAAAGAGTGGGGGTTGACTCAAGCTGAGCAGTAGGAAAAATAAAAGGAATATTATACTGAAGCCAAAATGTTTCATTATTCAGATTTTCATTTACTATGAGAATCTCCCATATCCGCTGTCTCTCTCAAACGTGCTTTCCACATCTCTGGTTTGAGTTTGTGTTTCCAGCTCTCAGAATAATTCTCTATATTTCGAAGGCTTAAACTTTGGATTTTTCATTCACTTAAGGTATTAAAAGTATGCTTGAAAGACTCTATTGTTTCAATGGGTTGCACTGCATGGTTCAGAATTTATGCTACTAATGCCTTATTGTGCAAATAAGTCTGGAAAAAACAGAATAGTCAGACATGTTTTCTTTCCTGCTCATGTTTGCGTCCACTAAACAATCCCATATTGATAGAATTCTTCGAAAGATTGAAAAATTATCAAAGATTATGTATTATTTTGTATCTTTTGCTGTCCTTCTTCACAGACTGTAGATTTGAGCCAGAAAAAAATTCTTCAGTTCAGAATTTAACAAAGATTAAATTAAAGTTGATCAAATCTGTCTTTCTGTTGATAACTTTGTGAATATTTATGGTCCCCAGTTTCGCGGTATCCTTGTAATCTTAAAATAATGCAGTTAAATCTCAGCAATGCAGGATTTACAGTATTTAGTTGGTTGTTATATAAATAGCTCGATAAAGTGAGTCTATTCATATTTACATTTGATTTTGTTTTGCATCTGGCATGACAATGCAAGTCTTCTTTTTGCATGAACATAGCCTAATAGCCAACAGCAGTCTTCTGCTGCTGTTGTCCATCTACAATAGCTTGAAGTACTCTGGTCATTCTCCTCTGACCTCTACTATCAACAAGGCATTTTCTCATTTTCAGACCATTCTCTGTAAACCTTAGATATGGCTGAGTGGGGAAATCCCAGCAGTTTCTGAAATATTCAGACGCTTCTGGCACCAACAACCATGCCACATTTAAAGTGACTTAAATCTCCTTTCTTCCTCACTCTGATGCGTGGATGTGTGGAATGAATGCAATGTATGAAATACATGTTTTGGTTCTGGTACTGTATATTTTAAATAGTAGCCGTATAGTTTAAATAATGAAAAACAGAATACTTTGTTATTTTACATATTATTGAAGAAAGTATTACAAGGTTATTAGCAGAATGGAGTTCAAGCAAAAGCTTTTACAGGAAAAACGCTGAATTCTTCTCAGTCTGTCCTAATGCAGACAAAAAAAGGTAACCTGAAGACTCTATTACAGCACACCTGAACCATTAGACGTCCAGGGGCTGAAAGCTAAACATTGTCAGGATTAATATGCTGTTACTGTGAGAAGGCAAGGATTTAAAAGGAAGAACTGTCCCCACATGATTTACTCTGCGTAGTTCAGGCACATGTTTAAATAAAAGGTTAGTAACTTGCTTGTCATTTACTGGTTTTTCCTACCAGAGACTCCAATAAGCAGCTCTACACCATTAGCTTTACAGTAACAAGTAGAAGCTGGTTTTGGAAGTGCACTGTTAATTCTGTTGCACGACAACCCAACACATCCAAATATTAATAACAACAACACCGGATCACAAGCTTTACATCTAATTCCTACTAAAATCCCACAACTAATTCCTGACCTCTGAGTCAGGAAAACCCAAGGTTTTTTTTTTTAATCCACACATTGAGACTGTTATGAAATTTAAGATCTCCACAACCAGAATAAATATAATACACAATCATGTGGGCCATGCAAAATGTGCAGAGCACCCCTGAGCTGTTTCTCTTTACATATTTATAATCTTTATATTGTAGATAACAAAATTTGTTTGAAACTTTTTCATTCCATCACGTCGCCATATTTTGTCTTCTGTGGTGCTGTTGGTTCCTCTTGTTGGGGTACTGAAAGATAGTAAAAAGAAAGGTAGAGATGAAGTATACGGTCTTCACTTGGTGAATCATAAGTGATTCGCACTGATAACTTTTCTGACCATAAATCTATATACCTCAATCTATATACCTCAATAGATTGACTCTTCAATCACATATCCAAGTTAACATAAAATCTTATATCCAAGTTAACACAACATTAAATTCACATTTCATACATTTCTGTACTGTGCTCACCTGAAGGTGGCGACCTGTCTGGGACTTTGCCTGTTTCTAGGAGCAACCAGAGGTCTGAGCATTTCTGTGTTTCCCAACGAGTCACTGCGTAACTGCCCACTGATGATGCCACTGAGACCACACAGGGGAGAGACAGAGGTTTCAGTGGCAGCACTGATGTAAGATCTACATTTGAGAGCTAAATAAATTTCTTTATGTATTTTTAATAGTGCAATTCAAATAATTTACTCCTGACCTATTGAAATGAGCAGGTTCCACTGAAGGGGATAAGGAAGCTTCCTCTGTAGGGCCTTCTGAATAGCAAAAAAACCTGCAACACCTGCACCAACAACACAACTCACTGTCACATCTAAAAGCAAGGAGAAACACTTGTAACTGTGCAGATTTTCTTATTGCTGTTGGGGTTTGTTTTGTTTTTTTCCAATTAAACTAATTTCTAGGTTAAACCTAAAATGACAGATGACCTGACAGCTGAGTGGGTAGGACACAGACGGGTAAATGCCATCAGCAGTGGGCACTGGATTTGATTCCCAGCTGACTGGACATTCACTGTCATTCCCACACTTTCTTTCACCATGTTTCCTGTTGGCTCTGAATAAAACTGAAAATGCCAAACAGTCAAGCTTTTGTTTGGGGGGTGGTAGGTGTGCTAGTGTCCCTTGGGAAAAAAAGGCATATATCCTCTCACTGGACACTTTATTAGTACAAGGCCTTCAAAAATGGCTTATTTCTTTGTGGCAACTTCAGCAAGTTTCTCAAAACATTCCTCAGAGATTTTGGTCCATATCAACATGATCACACACTCATGCACATCCATGATGTGAATCTCCCGTTCCGCAACATCCCAAAGGTGCTCTATTGGATTGATTTTCTTGTTCTTGAAACCAGTTCGAGATGATCTGACCTTTGTGTCAGCCATTAGAAGATGGTCACACTGTGGTCACAGAGGAACGGACATGGTCAGTTACTGAAGCAGTGAGTTACTCTAGACTTCCTATCAGCTCAAAGCATGCTGGCCATTCTCCTCCAACCTCTGACATCAACAAGGTATTTTCACCCAGAAAACTGCTGATCACGGGATATTTTGTCTTTTTCACACTATACTCTATCAATCACAGAGATGGTTGTTACGAAAAATTTCACTAGAACCGCAGCTTCACCTTTCTTCCCCACACTGATGCTCAGTTTGAACTCCAGCAGGTCGTCCTGACCATGTCTACATGCCTAAATGCACGGAGTTGCTGCCGTGTGATTGGCTGATTAGATATTTGCATTAAGAAACAGTTAAATCAGTGTACATTACAAAGTGATCAGTGAGTATATTGTTAGAGCTATGTTTAGGTATCCTTCAATGTATTTCTGTTATCATTTCTTCATTAAGAAACATTTACATTATGAACAGCTGGCATAAAAACAAAAACAGTCCAGGATGCTAAAGAGCAACATCAAAAACATAAATAGATATAATAACAACAATAGTTATTTTAACTTAACAATACAATCATTTTCTCCCTGTGCTGAGATCAGTGGATCATGTTGCTGATACCACAAACATTTACAGAATACAGCTCCCTCTTGTGGTATATTCTGTCTGCAAATCTGGTCATCTGTAATGTTTACCTACATTCATGTTGACCTTACTTCAGTAAGGTCGTTTTACTTTTACAGTTGTGTGTCATAATGTTTTTGTTATTTAGTCCGGCTCTCTGAGCTAAAACGCTATAAATTTATTGATTTGACAAAAACAAAATCTGGTAGATTTGGAAAACTAGTGCAAAGTAAATTTTCTATGAAAATCATAGATTGCTCTTTTGGGTTAAAAAAAAGAGACTGTATTGCAAAAACATTTAATAACAACAAAATTATTATATATTAACACGTTTTTCGGGGGGGGGGGTTTGTCTCGATTTTCATTAGAAATCTCAACACAATGCAGAAAAAAATGATAACAACTGAGGTTCAGAATTACACATAAAAACAGCAGCACTAAATGGTTCAAAACCAACAAGGATTTGGATGAAAGCATGAAAGCATTAAGAATGTACAAATATGAGAAAGTCAAAGATTGAACATGGACTGAAATATTTCTTATTTTAAGTATGTGACTTGGAATAAATAAGTAAATAAAGGTATTACCCAGCACAAAGGTCCCAGACCCCTTCATGAAAGCATGAGACTGACAGGCGGCGTAGCTCTCCAAACCCTGAGAGACAACAAATAAAAACAGCTCTCACCTGAGCTTGTTACACATTTCTGTTTTACCTATGGAAAAAGTGTCAATGTGAGCAGCTGCTGGTTTATTCCAAGTGTGCAGAGGGACAGTGTCCTCCAGAGTACACAGGTAATAAAAATGCATAAAAACAAACAAAAAACCCACCGGATGTTTGGCCACCAACGCGTCGTCCACTTTGGTGAGCCCCAGATTAACCATGTTGAAGCTAGAGGTAAGTTTTTTTTAATAAGAAATAACCACTTTAGCTCATTCACTAACTTCTTAGTCCATAGCTTGCTGTAGATGTACTGTTATGAAAGTTCCGTGTTTGAGAACAACAAACAGAGAAGAAGGGAAAATAGAGCAATCTGTACAAAACTGTGGCGACATCTAATGGAGGGAGAGTGGTACTGCACTCAAGGTAACTCAAGGTAGCATTTTAGAGGTCGCTTTTGCATTTTAGAGGTTGCTTTTGCATTTTAGAGGTTGCTTGCAGGAAAAAAAAAACAACAACAAGATAATACATACATGAATGAAATATATACTCACTCACTAACGCAAATATCTAATCAGCCAACCACGTGGTGGGCATGGTCAGGAAAGGCAGTTTAACAGATTTTGATTGTGGTGTGGTTGTTGGTGCCAGACTGGCTGGTCTCGGGATTTCATAAACTGTTCATCCACTGGGATTGTCCCACACAGCCATCTCTGTGGAAAGAGGAAATATGCAGTGGTTCTGTGTGAGAAAATACCTGGGTGAGGAAAAACACCCACTCTTTGAGCTGCTGATAAGAAGGCAATGGTAATTCAAATAACCACTTGTTAAAACCAAGGTATGCAGAAGAACATTTCTGAACCACATACATAACATACCGAACCTAGAAGCAGACTGCCACTCCTTTCAACTAAGAACAGTAAGCTGAGGTTACAAATCATGCAGGCTCTGAGAAAATTTAAAAAAAATAAATCTTTGCCTGGGTTTGTGAATCTTGATTTCTCCTCTGATATTTGGATGATAGGGTCAGTATTTGATGTAAACAGTGTAACTGGTGTGCTTCTGCGTTGTGTCTGATAAAAACGGTAAAAGAAAGAAAGAAAGACCTCCAAATAAATAGCTTGCCCACTCCAGCTCCTCTCCCACAGGGGAACTGTAGAAAAGGGCCGGCATTTATTATTACATTAAACATAAAATATGCATTTACACGTAACATATTTGATAAAACAAAAACAACAACATGAAATCCGACATACCTGATAAAAACGGTAAAAGAAAGAAAGAAAGACCTCCAAATAAATAGCTTGCCCACTCCAGCTCCTATGACCAAACACAAACAGTGGGGAAGAGGGTTAGCTTAACCCACCACAACTTCCAAGCTAGCAAGAATTATCTATTCATGCTAGTGTTCACGTTCCCTAGAACACATATATGGCACACACATACTACACATTTGTAACATCTAACAAAAAACAGGCTTAATAATGACAATAATTGAACTAAAATCACAATCAGAAACATCCAGGTGGCTAAATATGCATTATATGAGTGTTTTACAGTGTTGGGAAAGAAATTACACCAACCTCTCCCACAGGGGAATTGTAGAAAAGGGGAGAGGCAAAAGGGGTACACTGTATTTATATGGTTGCACCAAAGAAGAAGAAGAAAAGAATGAGGAGGGGCTCTAACTGATAATGAACATAACTACAGGCTTGGAGGTCCTAAAAGTCAGGTATAGAGGGAAGAGTTTGGGGGTTTAGAACACATTTTGTGTAATTATAACAATGTGATTTATGACCCTGTTACAACAGCATGAAAGCATGGATCCATGCCGCCTTGTATCAACGGTTCAGGCTGCTGGTGGTGTAATGATATGGGGGATATTTTCTTGGCACACTTTGGGCCCCTTAGTACAAACTGAGCATCATTTAGAATCAGAAATAGGATCAGAATACTTTATTGATCCTTAGGGGAAATTATTTTTCGTTACAGTGCTCCATTATAAACAAACATTAACAAAGACAGACAATACACTAACTAAGAATAGCACAATATATACAGGCATATATATACATAAAAGTCACTTATTAATAAATAGCTGAAAAGAACATGTGCAAAAAGGGTGTAGCTGTTGCAGTAAACAGTGTGTTAAGTGGATGAGTTGTACAGGGAGATGGCCACAGGCAGGAATGATTTCCTGTGTCGTTCAGTGGTGCTTTTCGGTAATCTCAGTCTCTCACTGAACGTGCTCCTGTGACTGACCAGCATGTCATGGAGTGGGTGGGAGGTGTTATCCAACATTGTCTTTATCTTGGACAACATCCGCCTCTCCGACACCACCTAGAGGGAGTTAGACACCACAACCTACCCGAGTATTGTTGCTGACCATGTCCAGCCTTTCATGAGCCCTCTATGACAACTGTGTGATGCTATCATGTTGATATAGACCAAACTCTCTGAGGAATGTTTCCAGCACCTTGCTTATATCTTTCATACCTTCATGTTTCCTATGCCATGAAGAATAAAATTACATTTGAAGGCAAAAAGGGGTCCAGGCCTGTCGCTAGCATGTGTGCCTAATGAAGTGGCCGCTGAACATAGATGCTGTTTAAATAAAAAGAAAAAAAAGTAAAAAATTAGTTCAACAATAAGAAAAAATATATAGCATGGGAGACAACAAACAGCCATTCTCTATTAAAAGACACATCTCCTGGATGCACTGGTACGCATCTTCAGTGATGTATCCTGGGGTCATCAGGTGTTTCGGGTCTCACAACATCATACACCCTCGCCCAGGCGACCCAGCCGGGGGTGATCAGGCCCCGACTTGCGTACCAGTAGCTACCCACGGATCAGCCCTCTTAATCCACAGCCACCTTGTGGCTTTCTCTGCCACTTCGCTCACAGCCTGGATGGCCCTCTTCTTGGCTGCCCCAGCCACGCCCAGCCGGCCTAGGACTTTGCAGAGTGATTGTCCTGCAAAGCCCCTACAACCCACTTCTATGGGCTCGTAGAAAGTCTTCCAGCCCCTTCCCCTGCACTCCTGCATTAGTTCCTGGTACTTTCCTCGTTTCCTTTCATTGGCCTCCTCGATCCGCTCTTCCCAGGGCACTGTGAGTTCCAGCATGATCAGCTGTTTTGAGGCCTCAGAAATAATAATCATGTCTGGCCGGAGGGATGTTTTTGCAGTGTGCTGTGGGAACTTTAGCTGTTTACTCAGGTCAGCCTGTAGCTGCCAATCAGAGGCTGTGTAGAGGAGGCCGGTTGTTAAATGTAGGCGCACTTGCGGTTTCTCTCCAGCCTTAATGAAAGAGATTGCCTTCCTCGGAGCATGATGGTGCTTGCTGGTGCTGATTGCTGAGGCAATCTTTTCAGCAACTACTCTGAGCACCTGGTCATGTCGCCAACAATACCGACCATCGGCCAGGGCCCTTGGGCAGCTGCTAAGGAGGTGTTCTAGGGTCCCTCTTCCAGAGCACAGGGGACAGACAGGTGTCTCGCTCTTCCCCCACAGATGGAGGTTTACTGGGCTTGGCAGAGTGTCATGTACTGCCTGCACTAGGAATCAGATCCGGTGGAAGTCTGCCTGCATGATGTTTGCCCAGGTGACCTTACGCTGCAAGGTGCTGTCCCACCTTGTCCATGCTCCCTGCCGCATAAGGCCTACAGCCCTACTTACTCGCTCCTCCTCCACACTTGCTCGGACCTGTTCCTGGAGTAGCTGGTGTCTCTCCTTTCCCTGTGCCCTGCTGACCTGGGCCTTTGGGAAGTACCCCAAGCCTGCTCCCCCTGTTGCTAAGACCCCCACCAGTGTTTTCTGCCTTAGGCATGACTCTGCCACCTCAACTGCCTTCTCGGCCTTCCACTTTCTTCCTGTCCTTACCTCAATACCTGCTGATGCCACCTTGCAGTCTTTAGAATCTCTGTACTGTAGGGCTTCTCGTGTGCGAGCCACCTTGAACTCTTCTGTGAGACCACTGAAGGGTAACTGCAAGCTGTTGCTTGCCCCATACAAGGCAGCGCTGGTGAGGCTGCGGGGAAGTCCCAGCCACTTACGAAGAAAGCCACTGATCTTCCTTTCAAGGGATTCCACAGTAGTTATTGGAACTGTATAGACAAGCAGAGGCCACAGGATTCGGGGCAGGATGGAAAAAAGCAGTACTTATATATTAGAGAGGGTCCATTTAAGATTTTTTTTTATTTTATTTTATTTTATTTTATTCTATTCTGTACAGTTGTGTACTGTATTTATTCTTATTTTATTTTATTCTAATTTTTGCTTCATAACTTTTGCACTGTCCACTTCCTGCTGTGACAAAACAAATTTCCCACGTGTGGGACTAATAAAGGTTATCTTATCTTATCTTATCTTATCTTATCTTATCTTATCTTATCTTATCTTATCTTATCTTATCTTATCTTATCTTATTTTTCCCCAGTCTGAAGACATTTAAGTGCTGTACTTACACATGAATGAGGAGATTTATGTTCTGCAGTGGTAAAGGTCCACAATTTAGAGCAACAGACAATACCAGCATTAAGTCGTGCAGTAGACAAGGAACACACACACACACACACACACACACACACACAAAAGCAAAAAATGTATTCTTATGGAAATACACTTTCCTCATTTCCATATGAATAAGGTTTTCTCCTCTTTGTTGTGCGTATGTGTAGAACCTGACCTCTGGGTAATTCAGATGTTATCTTGACCTTTTAAAAAGATGCTTCACATGGTTTATCCAGTGCTACCCAAACTTCTTTGCCTAGCAGACACATAACAAATGGCACCTAAACCACCACATGTGGGGTGCTTTCCGCACAAAATGCAGTCTATGAACTATCAAACTTTTCATTCAGGATTGTATTTATCTCCTTTGTTGGGTACCACTGGGCTTCACTGTTTTACTATTTCACTAAAATGGTCGCTAATCTATACTCAGAAATAAAAATTCTTCTTATTAGCACTACAAAAATGTCAGATAGATCAAATCTCAATAATCTGCAAGTGCCCAGACTCTCTGCTGATGTCTGTGACCGGTCTGTTGACCTTTGACACCACAGTGGCCTAAAAGATTTAAAGACCTGAGATCAGTTTCTGTCCTAGAAGAAAAAGAACAGGCAGATGGAAAGAATCCAACTGCTGAGACCCAAGAAACAACACCGAGGGTAGAGTTACCAGGAGGCCACAGCAGAGCATCCAAACATCTGTTGCTTGTTACAGAGGAGAGAAAACAAAGGGCGGAGGGCCGCTGGAGATACATGAAGCATAGACTGTAAGAAAGCATTAGCTCTCAAGGTGGTGACTGTGATGACACATATAAGGTTTGATTTATTATTCATGATACTTTCACAATAAGAGCATAATTACTGAGATTAAAAGTGAGTTAACAGGCTTAATAGATTCAGTCAGTGCCAAAGCAACGTGATGGAAGACAGCAGCTCCATTAAAAAGCGACTTCCCCTTTAACCTTCTCAGCTTCTCTGTGTTTATGCCTATAACTAATTAAGCAAATTTTCACAATAAAATGTCAAATGTAACTGAAAAGAAATACTGATCTGATGACTTATTTTCTTCCTTTCTCTCTGATTTAACCAGTGGCTCTGTTTAAGACCCGGGTCTGTTCCCTTGAAACAGAGTGATAAAACAGTTAAAGCTCTGCCTCAGACAGTTGGGGTAAAATAACACACCTGGTATGTTTTTGGTCAAATTTTGGGTTTGATACTCTTAAGTGTATTTATTTTTATTTAAAGTGGACTAGCTTTGCTTATTCACAGTTCAAAATAATCTCTTTCCCTCCATTTAAGGCAACTTGCTCCTGATTGGCTGCCCCTCTCAGGCAGCACTGAGCAATGCTTGCACACATACTGACGTCATTATTGCAAACTTGGCTACATTTTATATGCATCTCTTCAGACATCATATACATGACAGAAAATGAGCAATGGTATAACAGGTCTGCACTTTAAACTGGTTTTTGTATTTAAAGTATTAATTTTAGTGGGTTATTTACAGGACATGCGTATTTGTGTGAGTTTGGTCTAAATTAAAACAATAATAATAATGAAAAGGATATTTCACCCCAGGAGGTCTTTTGAGCTGAATGAAAAGCTATACAGCATACCTGAGGAAAAAAAAAAACCTAAATGCACTACATGCTGGTAAGATCTACATTTCAGCTACACTTGTCAGAGCCCGGATAGCTCAGTCGGTAGAGCATCAGACTTTTAATCTGAGGGTCCAGGGTTCAAGTCCCTGTTCGGGCGAAAGATTTTGACGTGGAAGAGAACAGAGCTGAAAGTTGAGGAAACAATACAGAAAGAAGTAGTAGCGAGCGGACTCTGCTGCCGTGCCTGATTTTGGTTTGTCCAAGTAACTGCAGGGTTAGCCCCGGCTCTTCTGTACTACGAGGTTAGTTGACTCCTTAGCATGATGGTAATTTATGCTGTAAATTTAACCTGCTCCGGAACAAGTTAAGATACAGATTAGAGATCAACAGGTATTAAATCACTGATTGCTAACCAATCCAGTCTCCAGAAATACCATCACCAATCCCGCAAGATCGCGCTGACAGCACGAATGGCTTACGTTTTGTTTTTGTTTTTTTGTTTTTATAAATGTGTAATGTTTCTTTGTCGCGGTAACGTTCGTATATCAATGTAATGACATAAAAAATATTATAAATCTTGTTCTGCTTCATTCTAACCTGCTGATTAGTTTGTTTTACACTCCTGGAAACACACAAAAGAAACACGTTCAACCAATCACATTCATTGGACTTTGATCTGCGACAAACTGCAGCGATGTCCACGTCTTCTCTATCAAGCTGTGGGACAGCAGCCTTTAATGTTTAAATGGATCCAGTTTAAAGTATCAGAGATCTAATGTGCTGCTGTCACCTTAGAAATAATCAACAGCGCTGGGAGCTCACTCAGTGACAAAATCATTAACTGGAATTAAGCAGATGAATTTGCATTTACAGCAGTGGGCTGGTTTCAGTCATTATGCAAATGTACTGTTTATAAGGTTTGGGGAAACCTGCAGTCAGCTGAGACTGAAGAAGTCACTTGGATGAGTGACGAAACGTTTCTCCCACCAAACGCTACGTCCAGATGAACAGATTCAACTTTTGGAGATACAGCAGTGATGGATTTTGCTGGTATATTTTTATGCTCTTTAGAGATCTTTTTAATTACCTTTGATGACATCTCTGGAGTAGGTGGCACTCATAGGGATGATTTTCTGTGGATGAAAAGTCATATGATCCATGGACCTCCCTCTTCCTTTTCTGATTTGTCAGATGCTGCCAATGCCACCCTATTTGTGTGACCATTCATCTCGATCGCAAGTGAATTCAGAAAAGGGAAAGATGTCCTGGGTACGCTGAGTGAGCTTCATAATATAGGGCCCTGGTGACTTGGTAAGTACAGGTGAGGAGCTGATGAATTAAGTGCATAGATGGAGGAAAGTTAGAGAATCAGAAAGTGCAGAGGAAGTGAGGGCAGCTATGAAGAGGAGAGAGAGAGAGCAATTGCCTTTAAGACCAGATTGTTTAACACCATGCCTGAAAAAATGAGGCATTGATGGTCAAGAAGAAGGCTGATGTGCAGCACTGTAATAACTAAAAGAGTTGTTAAAGCTCAGTTATGAAGAGAAGTGATGAGCAACATTATGGCTGGTGCCAAGAGAGGAACTGTGGTACTGCATGAGGAAGTCTGGAATGAGGGTGGTGAGACAGCGGTGAGGAGTGCAGTTGGATTGACACGCTTAGGTTTAAGATGGGGAGTTGGATTACATCACGTATTGACTTTGAGTTCATTTGTGTTTGCGATGGTGATGGACAGGCTGCCAGATGAGGTCAGGCAGGAGTCTCTGTGGACTATGATGTTCACACCTGCAAAGTTGTATGGTTTTGAGGCAGTAGTACTAACAAAACTATTTATAAAATACTAATTAATTCAAGTTAAACAGAAAAGCAGCACATTTTCAAGTATAACTCGGGTGAGAACTGGTGACTGGAGTATATGCTGATCGGGGCATGGCAAAAGTTACACATTTGTTCCACTCAATTAATGAATTATTCTAGTACTTGGAGGCATTTCTTTGTGATACCAAGGGTTCAGATATTCAAAAGACACTTTAGGAATCAGCAGACTTCTTTTTCAACTGCTCTGTTCAGGAGTCACTACAGCGGATCATCTGCCTCCATCACCTCTGTGATCTTCTTTTCCTCCTGCCTTGATTCTCCTCTGCACCAAAACCATGTCCAAACCATCTCAAGCTGAGCTGTCCATCTGATGTACTCATTTGTAATCCTGCTAACTCCCAGAGAAAGACTGAGCATCTGCACCTCAAGCCTCCTGTTTGTTATTGCCACCATCTCCAAACCATACATCACAGCAGGTCTCATTACGGTCCTCTAAACCTTCTCTTTCCACCCACTCCACCCTGCCTGCTCTCCCTTCTTCACCCCTCTTGTGCCCCGTCCATTGCGTTGGATGGTCAACCCCAGGTATTTAAACCTGTCCACCTTCCCTCTCATTCACATTGTCTCACTTTTACTGACTTTTATTTGTGATCTCTGCAGTGCATACCTCCACCTGCTCCTTGCTCTCGCTTCAGATCCCTGTATGTGGCCCCTGTATGCACATCAAACCAAACTCCACCAAATGAGGTTCATTTTTATTTATTATCATTTAACATTGGAAAAGCAACTGTCGGTTATCCCAGTTGTACTTCCATTCACATATTGTAGCTCTTTATTTCTAGGTGATTAATGCGTATATTCTTACCAATAAAAAAAAAAAAAATTTTTTTTAGACACAATCTGTACACTCTGTCCAAATCCACAGCACACCCTTCACCTCATCTACGACAGGTACGCCAACATGGGAGCCAAATTTTAGTGCAGTGTTCAAAAACTTGTTCACATTCACACACACACACACACACAAGAAAAACAAATAAATCACATGTACACATGCTTATTAAGTGTTCGGGAATTCTCACCAAAGAAACGAGAGGACACATTAAGCAGGTGTGCATTGTAGGTAACACAAGGAAGGCAAGTGATTTGTGGATAAAGTCGACACGGACCACCGTGTCTTAAAAAAAAACAACAACCCCAGAGCAGGAAATGGTTCAGTTCATCAAACCACTTTCCAAAATAAAAGTCACAAAAAGAGGGTCGTGGGAGGGATTCAAGTTTTACACTCCAAGACGTCTCTCACGTGGAAGATTGTTTTTTTTTGTGACATGACTGTGTGCAGTGTTCTCATGGGATTTAAAAAAAAACAAAAAACACTGGGAAGGCAACAGCCAGGACTCAATCATTCAATCATCCATCTAGAATCAGGAAAGTAAAATAAAGAAATGAAGTAACAGCGATGAAATGTTTCAGCCCCTCCCATCCAACCTCATCAACTCACAGATATACAACAAAAAAGGTCCCACAATGAGCACTTTTTTATAATGATGACTGTTATGCCTTCAAATATCACCAGGACAAAAAAAAAGTTTCACAATCAATTTTTTTTAAATAAATATAGCTCCATTGATAGATTTTCTTCAAAAAAAATAACCCTTAGCGCAAATACGCACACGAGAAACCGAGCACTAGCTCCTCCTCGCCAATCAACGCACACATACAGTGTAACCCCGGAGATGCAAAAATACAGTTTGAAAAGGCAGGTGTCTGTTTGGAAAAAATAAAACTGAAGAAACCACCCCCCAGCAAACTGAACCATAGAGGGATTTATACCAGGAGTGGCAAGCTACGGAAGGTCAGAGAAGACTTTGGTAAAGATCATTCTTACAGGTTGAGCCATTGAACATCAAATAATAATTGCTTTTATATTACGCCATCAGTGCTCACTTTTACTGGGACAAATTGTGTGTAAGAGCATCAACAACACTGGTCGTACTGAAGCTGGTTTCTGCCAAAGTAGAAAATTTATTAAAAAAAAAAAAAAAAAAAAAAAAAAGCCAGTCACTTTCTCAGAAGACTGAGTTCATAAGTCAAAATCTCAACATGTTTTTTTTTTGTTTTTTTTAGTTTTTTTTTTCCAATTTATTTATTTTTACATTGCAGAAACAAGCTTCCATAGAACCACATTTTTTAAAATGTTAACCGGAAATTCTCAAAAAAAAAAAAAAAAAAAAAGCTAAAAAAAGGAAACAAAACAAAAACTACAAAACAAACAAACAAACCCCAACTACTTCCAGCACTGAAACTGAAGTCTTTAACCATTAAAATTATTATATGTATATATATATATATAAAAATAAAAAAGTGACGCCTTTATTTGGCAGCTACTTTATTACAGAACAATGATCTTACTGTCAGACCACCAATTTATAATTAAATAGGACATTTTTAAATTAAGTAATATGGCCCCCTTTAAGTAGAGCAAAGATGTCCGTTAACCTCGACTCATTAGCAATGGTGACCACCTCAAAGTCCTTTTTGTACATGTTGGCAGCACACGCGCTCACACACACGCACACATCCACCCATGCACGCCCACATTCACTCAATACTGGTAGTGTGACTCGGTGAAATCTCTGATAATCTGTGTCATGGTTTGCTGCGTGGGGAATACAGACAGGGAGGCGGCGGCGATGGCAGCTAAAGTGTCGATGACTGTGAGCGCAGCAGCCGTGTGCACGAGAGAGGTCAGAAAAGGGAGCGATACAGTGAAAAGGTCCATGTCCCATTGTACCAGCTGAACGACAGATGCTGCAGCCCCCAAGTCCCCTGTTTGGACAGACGACGTGACACCCAACGGGATGACGGCGGTCTGTATTCCAACTGTGGTCCGGAGAAGCTTGTTCAGTTCATCAACAAGATGACTTTCCCCTCCTTACATACAAAACCGTAGCAGCAGGTAGTGCCCAAGGTTCTCCCTCGAGAAAAAACAAAGACCCCCCCCCCCCTCCCCCAAAAAACAAAAATAAAAACAAACAATCCCATCCCTGTCATCCACATGAAAAGCAAGCTATGGAGAATTACTAGTCCTGGGAAGTGGCAGATGTCTTTTTGTGTTATTCTCCGTGCCCTCGTCTTCTCAGTCCTGAACTCCTTCAATCACTCAACCAATCAACATTGTCTCTTCTCAGGAAGCCCCCCACCCCACCCCACGTCGCACTTAATCCCCGCTCCCCTTCCCAAGTGTAACCCCATTCCCTCCCCGATGATCATTCTCCTCCCCTTCCAAGCGAGGATGAAGACGGATCACCGCTCGGGCTCAGACTCCAGGGCCAGCGCCCGCTTACGCTCACGACACTGTTTCTTGTGGGCCGGCCAGTCCCTCTGCTGGCACTGGGACCCGCAGTAGCGCGCCACCTGGCAGCGGCCGCATATGTTGAACTCCCGCAGCTGTGGACAGACAAGGAAGAAGATCATCTTTGGCTCTGAGAGCACAAAGCTTTCGAATGGGAATGCTTTGTTACACGAGTTGGAATACATACCCTCCTCTCAATGAGCGAACAAGGAGGGTAGTGACACTCGTAGTAGGTGCAGGAACACTCCTCTTCCTCCACCAGCTCCCCATTTGCGTTGTAGTAACGTGTGCGACTCAGCTCCAGATATTGCTCCTCCACAGGGTCGGCTGGTACCTGCTGGATGGCCAGCCAGTAGAGGGACTGCTCTCTGTACAGATAACATGAGAAATGTTAGGCATGCATTACTTGTTTGGATAACCCTGGAATAAATCACAAAAGGATTTAAGACTCATTTCCCCTTAACATCTGCCCGGTTTGTCCTTTCTAGCATTTTCACATGTACCTATAACCAATGTTTTACCTCTGCTTGCTGGAAATCTCCTCTGGTTTAGGGCTCCAGCCTACTGGAACCAGTCGCAGGTTGTCTAGTCGGTTGTCCACTGTGACAGAGTTGATGTGGATAACTTGAAAACTAGGGGCGATGCCTCCTCTGTGCTTCTCCCTGGGTAAAGACATTAAAAGTTAGCCAATCTGCAACCAGCAGGGCAAAAATCTGATCTTGGATAAGAAGAGTGTTTATTCCAAGGACTCCTCAGTAAGGAGCTGATGCTAGCTCAGAACTTGAGCTTTGAAGACGTATATGAAGCAGCATTGAAAGCCAAGTCCTCTACAGAGCTTGAGCATGCACTAGTTTACTATACAACCTCCATTTCTCACGACTAGTGATGAAAGTGGAAAGCTGGCTCGCTAAACAGTTGATGGTTTAAGTGACACCTGTGACGCCGCCCTGAAAGAATTCCTTTTGCAATTTTAGCCTTTCCCCTACTTTTGTTAAGCTGAAGCAAGTCTCATCAGCACCCACTTATCTTATCTGACAAATTTTAGACTGACTAAACTAAGATGAGCCTTAGGATGGAGGGTGCTTTCACAAGAAGCATGCTCACAGATTTTCCAGCAGAGGAAAAACAACCACAGAAGAAGCTACTTCCAGCAGGCAGCTCCACATGTTTGATTTGGCAGGTTGTCTATTTTTAAATGCCAGATTCAAGCCCATGAGCTAAAGATCAAACCTGAGACCTGTCGCTTGTTAAAGCAGTGCGTAAACGACTACGGTATGGCGTCAAAGGAAAAAAACAACAACAACAACAACAAAACAAACAAAAACGCCTTGACACAGTTTAAACAGACTTACCAGAGCAGCTCGTGCAGCGGCCTTCCTGCCCAGCGGCCTTTGCCGACGTCAAAAGCATAAGCAAAGATCTTAGCTCCATTGCCATCTGCATCTACTTCCATGCGTGCCTAGAAACAGAAAAACATCGCTCTATATTTTTTCTCCTCAACTGTATCCGGATATCAGAGCAGTAGTGAAAAATCAAACACGCTTACCTCAAAGGCATAGTTCTCCACCAGTGGTATGTCCTGCTCATCGATCAGCGTGTACTTTGTCTGAAATAAGACAATTCAGGGTTATTTTCATGTTTACACCTACAACTGCAACAACAGCATCCCCACTCTCAGGGGAGCTTCATTGTTTGTGAATTAGCACTAGCAGAGTCATAAACAGGGGCACTACTTCTAGGACAGGTTTCAACCTTCCAAACTTTTTACACATGCACAGCAGCAACACCTTTATGAAGCAGTCCCAGCTGTCTCACAGACACCTGAGCTCTTCTCCAGCAACACAACATCAAACAGATGAAACCTATAAATGTGACACTTTCTTCTTTCTATGATTGCATGTGTGTGTGGCGTTTTCACGAGTGACATGTTTACAGCTGAGTGACCGGAGCCCTGTCATTCAGCAGGTGGGCAGCCGGCTGGTCACGGCTCAAATACGGTTTATTCCCAGTGTGTCCCGTGACTCCAGCGGCAGCAGCTGGGAGCGCTTTCTGACCCACCGCTCGCCACAGTTTCTGCTTCAAGCGTTAATTAGTACGATTAAAGCCAAAGCCGACACAGGCACAGATGTTGGGCAGTGTCGTCCTGCCGGTGCTTTGTCACACTGCACAAAAGAATCAGTTGATGGCAATGGCTTCCTCATTAGCCGACACTTGAGGGTAATCCTAGTAACAAGGCTAGCGTGGCTCTGCTAACTGCACCTCCGAGTCTTGGGTATGACACGACCGCCGAGGGGTTTCCACTCCACCGACAGCGGCTGTAACAAAAACTGAGCACGTGTTTACGTTTCTGGCGCTGTTTGATCGTTAAATGTTAGCCAGCGGCTAGCGTAACGCGCTACATGCTAACTAGCGTTAGCGGCGGAGTTTGAGAAACCAGTCTGGCTCGGCACGGCCGGCTTTTCTAATCCGCTCAAACGCCTTTAAATCGGTAAAGCCGAACTACTCCCGCATTTGCGACTGCTTCATAATAATCAACTCGGTTGGCTAGAGCTGATTGAGCATCGCTAACTATGTCTTTTCTGGTGACTTTTCTCTTCCCCGCGGGCCCTCCCCCGGCCGCACATGGCAGCCCTGGGATCCAGCTCACCTTCCCGGCCACACGGCCGAGCCGTACGATCCCGAGCTTGAAATCCGACATCAGGAGGACGGGCGGTGGCGACAAGAAGAGGCGCAGGGTCCAGCCTAAACTGTATTCAGGTTCAAAACTCGCCTCTCAGCCCCGGTTGCCAGGTTGCGTTAAATGGTTGGGTATATTCTCTGAGTCCGGATCTCTCCGGCAGCAGCCCAGCCTCGGTGACACACCGCCGCTGGCGCAGGAAAGCCGAACAAGCTGCTGCTGCTGGGAGGGGAGGGGCGGGAGGAACCTCTAACCGCAGCGTCCAATCAAGCGTGGCGTTAAGGCTTTTTAATACAACACGTCACCTTACGCTGCCAAATAGGAAGCGGCAGTTTCAAAAGACCGCCTGTTTTCAGTTACAACGTCATCACACTCTCGTGACCACTTCCAGCCATTTTCGCGCGAAATGTTTGATGTCTGGGTGGGATTATTGCAGAGGGCTTTGACGTCATGATGCGTCGTTTGCTGCTAAATTTGGCGACAGGCATTGAATGTGCATTGCGTAGGAGGCTAACAATGATTCATAAGGTAAACATTGAGCCCAGTGGAATAAAAGAAACTGGTAGACATGGATAAAAGAACATCATAAGACTGGAAAAATAGAGATAATTACAATAAAGAGAAAAGAACAAAAAAGAGTCAGTAGAAAGCTGAGCCACTTACTGTTCAGGATCAAGGATAAAGTACACAGTGTATTCAGTTTATAGCTCAATGCAAGAACAAAAAATAATAAAAAGAAAATTGGCCAGTGTTCAGATGATAGTTTACCATCACTTTAGCATCTAAGGAGCAAAAAACAAATTGAAAAACCTGATATGGAGAGCTTAAAAAGGTAATTGCTGTTCTTTAGGTTTGTGAGGATGTTTCATCTTTCATTGATTAATTTGTTTTACTAACAAAAGGTGGAGAGTCCTGGTTATTTAAACCTTAGTGAGGGTTGTGTCCCATGGATGTGGTCATTAACCAATTATTGATCATGTGAGTCATCACATCATCAAGGTGTGAAAAAAGGGTGAACTATTCACCATCACCCGGGGTTATGGGTGAAATCACTGTGGGATCTTGCCTCAACCAACCATGTGACCCACTGAAGTCATCTGAGTCAAGGCTGAATGTGGAAGGGGGTTTAAGAGCCTGGGAAGGGACCTCAAGACTATGTTCTGGTAAACCACCCTTTCTGTTCAACGATGGTCGTTTACAGTGGATGTAGATGGGTGCCTTTACTCTTCTCTCAAGCAATCTGCCATCTCGGTCCAAAGTGTGAACACTTTGCGTCCTCAAAAGACCTGCCATTGTGCTTTAAGTGCAGGCTTAGAGATGAGTCTTAGGCCCATGTGTTTGTGGTTTATTTGCAGTTTGGTTTCTCTAATACTGAGGTATGAACACGCCTCACTGCACTGCCCAGCATACACTATGTTGTTTACCTTGTGTTTGGGAATTTGGAGAAAATTCTTCCAAGTTTCTCTGATAAACCTGCTACACAAGGGTAAACAATATTGCTGTCCAGTTGTCTTTCTGTTTGTCCCTAGTTGTCCCTTTGATGATTTAATCAAGGCCCAGTTGAGATAACCACATGTTTCAAGAGCTTTCTTTACATGTGTGGAATATAGCTGACCTAGCCAGACCTACCATGACCTGGACGACTGTGAACCTACACAGACACACTGAACCTGATATAGTTCTTTGAAGATTTTGAAAGATCGGTTTCTTTTTACAATCACTTACTGACTGCATAATGTCTTGATGCATGCTCAATCACCCGGGTAAGTAAATCTCCAAAAGCTGATTCTGTTCATCTGGACGTAGCGTTTTGTGGGAGAAACGTTTCGTCACTCATCCAAGTGACTTCTTCAGTCTCAACTGACTGCAGGTTTCCCCAATCTTATAAACAGTACATTTGCATAATGACTGAAACCAGCCCACTGAAAGAACAATGGGCTTAATGGAAGGCATTTCTTCCTTCATGTATGTCGAACTTTCTGTGCCACTTGTTGCTACGCAATCCCATTACATTTTGGCTTTTCAGCACCTTATACTGGATTCTGTGTTTGTCAGCAATGGTGATATGGTGTAAAATAAATGCACTGTTCCCGTATGAGTGATCTTTTTCATTTTGTTGCTTCAGTTATTTCAGCTCAGTTTTTACTTCCAAATACTGCTTCATTTCAGTCTTTTGTTATGTGTGTTGAATCACGCTACAGTAAGCTGTAATTCTACACGCCAGCATTCAGTCATGAGAAACAGAAATTCACAGGTCCTCATCCCCTCCTGTGAAAAACTAAGTAGACCTAGTGACTGAGTAGCTTGTAGAGCCACGTTTAGCAGCTATAACTTGAAATACTGGTTTTCTGTATGGGTCTATCCGTCTTACCCCACTCTTCTTTACGACGTACTATTCGTTTACACATAGCTCTCTTAAGGTCACACCACAGCATTTCTGTCTGGACTTTGACTGAGCCATTGCAACACCTTCATTCTTTTCTTTTTCAGCCACTCTGGTGCAGATTTGCTGCTCTGCTTGGGTTCATTGTCCTGTTGCATGATCCAGTTGTAGCTGTCCTGGACAGACAGCCTCAACAGACAGGCTGACCAGCTCTGTTCAAATGAACGAGAAGACTTTGTTCAAATGCTTGTCTGTTCATTTGTTAGCAGGAATAATCAAAAGGATTTACATGAAAAAATAAAATAAAATTACCAGAAGTGGAGTCTAATTTTGCTGCTGTGTTTGCGATGATTGTCATGTTGAATGACTCAGTTTTAATCAAGCTTTAGCTGGCCTCACATTTCACTCTAGAATAATTTGTTCTCCAGAGGAGTTCATGATCAACTCAATGACTGACAGATGTCCAGCTCCTGTGGCTGCAAAACAAGCCCACATCCCCCACATCTCCCACCTCTCTGCTTGACAGAGAGTATTAGGCATTTGTGCTGATATGCTGTGTTTGGTTTTCTCCAGACATCTCCAATCTGGTCTGGTCTGTCCAAAGGACATTGCTCCACAGGTCTTGTAGTTTGCTTGACTTTGCAAATCAATGTGCAGATGGTGGATTTGCATGAACACACATGTATGCTCCAAACTATCCAGCAAACTACCAATATATGTGCTTTTCCAGAGGTCGTCACATCTGATTATCAGTAAATCAAATGCATGTCTTTAACATCCAGGTGCTACTTAACCCCTTAATTCCCCGAGAACCAGCCATGGGGGGTAAGAGAAAACTTTCCTCTTCACATGACAGCACATGGCAGTGTACAACAGGTTGTATCAAAATCAGAGGGTCTGTGGTGGGTTCTGTTTATGTTTTAGTCTTGACATTTGTACAGTTAACACCTACAGATATCCACAAACACCAAGAACTTGGCAACAGTAGGAAGGGAAAATTCCTTTTTAACATGATGAAAGCTCCAGGAAAACATCAATCTGCTGCTGTCTGTTGGGATTGAAGAGAATGAGAAGAGAAAAATAAGAGTATAGAGACAAAGGATAAAACCCAAAATATGGACATGCTCCCATCTTTTCAGATGGGGACTGAAAAGATGGGAATGAAGAGGAATCCTCAGAGTCCCCCAAGCAGCTTGAGACTACAGCAGCAGAGGAACCCCAGGGTCACCTGGTCGAACCCTAACAAGAAGCTTTATCAGAACAGAAACTGTTATGCCTAGAGAGTATCTGTCTTCTGAATCCAGACTGGGAGCTTGTTCCACAAAGCTGAAGAATCTGCATCCCAAACTTCATTTAAAAATCCAAGGAACAATAAGTAAGCCTGTAGTCTGTATTCTCTTTGGATAATATGGTAATTATGAGGTCTTTAACATATGGTGGGGCCTGGTTATTCAATACTTTGTATCCTGGAGGTCATTAACCTAAGTCATTTTAAATCATTACTATTAAAGTAATACTTGGTTCAAGAGAGCTCTGACTTTTAGCAGCCTGGCTACATTGCTGAAAAGAAATCTGTGGTTGTTCCTGTTTATCTCAATCAGTGACAAATATTAAGACATTCTAGCACTTTGGAGGTTTTCTAAACACCATTTCCTCACCACCTTCTGAGTTATCTGCTCTAAGATGTATATTTGTAAGTTATACCAAAGATTCAAGCCTCTGTGATTTGTTGCTTTTTCTTATTTTTTATGCTATTAAAAAAGATATCAGAGGAGGAAGCAGATATAGTGTAATTACATTTATTAAGAGCTGATCAAACAAAAGGGGGTTTTCAGGAACTACTAACCCAATTCCAAAAAAGTTGGGAGGCTGTGTAAATTGTAAATAAAAACAGTCTGCAATGATTTGCTAATCTCGCAAACCCTTATTTAATTGACAAATTAAATAAGGGTTGCACTAACACAGGTATGATTCTGTCATGGAAATTACTGCACTGGCTCAGGAACACTTCCAAAAACCATTGCCTATCAACACCATGCATCCAAAAGGTTAGGATAGCTCCATCACGCAAAGAAGAAGCCATATGTTCTTTGGTCAGAATTTGAAATTGTTTTTGGAAATTTTGGATGCCGCATCCTTTAGACTAAAAAGGACTGGGACCATTCGGCATGTTATCAGCACTCAGTTCAAAAGCCTGCACTTCTATAGTGTGAGGTGCAATGTTTCTCTACCAAAAGCCCATCAGCCAGCCGTCTTAGTTTCTACCTTTATGGCCTGTTGTTAAAAGAAACACAACCCTGTCCCAAACATTTTTGACATCTGTTGCTGCTGTTAAATTCAAAATTACTTTTCCAAGTTCAAACATTTTGTTACTTTGTACTTTGTAGGACTCAGAAGCAGCATTGAACTCAAAATACAGCTTTATTCATGGACTTCCCTACATAAAAATATAAAAGAACTTAAACTGGGGAGATACTAGAAAATTGCTAACTAGAAAGTTACAAAGGTGAGACAAGGAAAACTAAGACAATATATACACGCAGATAACGAGGGAGGAGGAAACGGGCGGAAAACACAGCAGAAGCAAACCAGGAATAACAAGACAAGGGAAGTTAAACTCAACACAATGCATACGAGACAAGAGGTTATGACAATAAAACAGAAAACATAGCTACCTTTGAGACAGAGCCTAAAACATGCAAACTTTACAGGAACAGAAGACAAACATGGTGACAGAACACAGAGAGACACAGGGATGTGATCCTTAAAGATAAAATGACCACAAAACACACAGACAAACAACACCTTGGGTCAAGACCCAGGGATCATGACAATTTACAGCATCCTAACAATTTTGCAATTGCAGAAAAGAGACAACAAATTAAACTCGCAGCTAAGAGATGCAGTCTTAGATGCAGTCTTAGATGCCATTAGTTTTATTCTTCAGACTGAATGTGCAGAGGAAACATGCAAAATCTGGAATATGAAACCATTAAAAGTGAATCCTTGTTAAGGAAGCTTATCATGTAGAGTCGTCATTTAAAATAATCTTTGTGGTTCTCAGTCTGGAACCTCACACCAACACCCGTTATGTTTAGTTAAGGGAGCCAGCGCCCTCTGGAGATCAGGAGCAGTATTACAGAAACCTCAACCCAAGCAGCTTGAGTTAGACTGAAAATATAGAAGAAATGCTTAATAAAAGAGGAAATATGGAAGAATTTCTGAATTTCTTGATTCCTTTTCTTTTTAAGTTATTCTGTTGAAATTTGCTGCTGTTTTGGTTAGGATCCCTCTTGCACAGACGGCCTCACATTTGACTTTAGAATACATACTTTGGTATACAGAGTTGCTCAGGTGCTGTTACTACAAAACAAGCCCAAATGATCTCCCTTCTCCCACCATGCTGACAGTCTTTTATGGCCAAAAATCATCTTGCAAAGGACATTGTTCCAGAAGTCTTGTAGTTTGTTCAGGTGCACCTTTGCAAAGTTAAGCCGTGGTTTTGAGAAAGAGGCGGCTTTATCCTGGCACCCGTTCCAAACAAGCCAAACTTGTTCAGTGTTTTTCTAATTGTGCTATCATGAACTTGAACATTTATCATGCTGAACATTTTTCAGGCATGTAGAGTCTGAAATGTAGCTCTCAGTATTTTTTATTCTCTGAGCACTGCACACTCTGACCTTGGAGGGAATTTGCTGGGACGTCGACTCCTGGGAAACCTGGCAACTGTCTTGAATGTTTTCCACTTGTGAATAATCTTTCATACTGTATAATGGCATAATGGTATAATGTATAACTTTAAATCCTTTGGTAATGGTCTTATAACCCTTTCCAGATTGATGGGAAGCTGCAGTTACTTCTTTAAGACCACTGATCACTACGATCATATCAGATGTCATTTTATTTTCTAATGGAACTCATCAGGATGTATCAAGAGACAGAAAAGGCGCGAGCTTCATTTGTTTTTTGTCTGGATTATTAAAAATCTTTTAATTGTTTTCCTTCTTTTACTATGTAATCACATAGTCATCATTCTCCCACAACAAACTCAGTGTGCTGGAAACCCTTAATCATTTCATGATATAAGCACCTCTTTGTCTTGTGTTTACTTGTTTCCCCTTTACAAAACAGCTTTTTATGTCAGTACAACAATGGCAGCCCTGTTTCTCTGCTGTTCTCAGTTCAAAGTGAACTGAGTGGAAACCCACCTTATCTGAGCCAAAAGGCATGACGCTGTCCTGTCAATCACTCCTATTCATTTCTCTAAAGACATGGCTGTGGGAGGAGTGGGTGGGTGGGGGTGGGGGCGTCTCCTCCTGCTGGTTTGAGTTTCTGGAGATCTGATCTGTTTGCTCCAAAATGTACAGGTGACTTTCTTGTTACTATTTAAAGTGCTTTGACCATTATTCGTCTTTCCAAAGGTCTGTCAGTTTTTCTTTGGACATCAGCTGCTTTTTCACTTTTCACTTCACTCCTTGTACGTGACCATTTTCAGAGGGATGTTTTTTATTTGCTGAACCGCATAACACTGGCACGTGAATCATTCAAGCATAACAAAAGCATCTAACTGAAAGGATGAACCAGAGCTGTGTCTACACATGAAAACTGGGCAAAGAACCAATTTTAAATCGTATCTTAAGGCACTTTCTTTTAGCCTTTCACAATAACACATCTACAAAAGATGTCAAAGATAGCACAGTTTGACGGGCATAACATTGCTCCAAAAAGGGGATTGCTGGTTAGCTATTAGCTGAAAACTTAGCATATCTCAGCATGGTGTGCAGTGTGACTTAAAAAAACATGGAAGAATCTGGAAAAGTGGAGGACAAAAAAAAGACATGCCAAACCTAAAAAAACTATCTACATTTCCTAAAAAAATAGGAAATGAGAGATACATCTGGACCTTCAGCTGATCCATCTACAGTTCACTGAAGCCTCATCAGAAATGGTCTCAGCTGGCTGTCATTAATCCATTCTTAAGGAAGGGAAACAAGGAGTAAAGGCTGAGTTGTGCCAAATTACACTAGAACTGGACTGAAAATCAGTGGCAACAGGTCTGATGGAGTGATGAATCCAAATCTTTTCTGTTTAATCAGGGCTATTTTTGGTCTGTTTTTCTTATTAATTGTGTTTTAATTGTTGTACAGCTCTTTGCAATGTTTATATCTGTGAAAAGCTCTCTATAAATAAACTTTACTTACTTAACTTACTTATTTACTTACCTGAATAGAAAGACACACAGTGGAAAACTATGACTCATGGATTAAAGCGTGAAGCTCTACATTAATGAAGCCGTGTGGGATCATGTGGACAGACAACAGAACGAAAGGAAACCAACATCCAAAGAAGAGCTTTGAATGTCCTTCAAGAAGCCTGAAGCTCAATAAATCGCTGCACCTGTTTCTCATCCTAGCAAAATGTAATGAAATAAGAGGCAGCTCAAGAGTGTTTTTTGGATGCCACACCTTACAAAGCAAGTGGCATTTTTTGTTAATGGACTTGGCTGTGGTATGATATGTGGTAGCAGACCATCTTCCAAAGTGTACATTGGGTATTCCCAGGTCTCTCTGGATTCACTGGCTTTTCCAGAGAGTGGGTGTTGCTCAGTATTGCTAAATGAACTGTCTCAAGGTGTGGCCGCACCGCAGATCCCTGCACATAGTCATAAAATGAACCATGAGTTTCTATCACACCTGTCCTTCCTGAAAAATATAATTACACTCTGCTCACACAAAGGTATCTAACAGACACTCCAGTGCCCTATTGTTGCATTGATACGGTCTCAGAAACTCGCCATAAATTAGCCAAAATGAGGAAATAAAGCCTTTTATTTTACACATGAGAGTTTTACCTTGTTTGAAGTATAGCAAAAATCAATTTGACACATTTTAAGTATATAAAATGTATAAATGTCCACAAAGAAAGATTCTCATTAATTATCCGAGTGTGATTTACCTAATGTCCCCTGACCTGTTCTACAAAATCCCACTCAGTTTTTGTTCATGTTGAATTTTAGGGACTTTGCTCAGTTAGTAGGATTTTTTTTATTTTCTATACATGAATTTCATCTGAAATAACCACAATGTAGGACTATGAATTAAAGCTGACTAAGGTTGAAATCCTGCCCTTTGAGCTGCGCTTTATAAAACGAAGTAATTGTTTTAAAACCAAAGGCTTTATCTGCATACTGAAAAAGAAAAAAAAAAGGTTCTAAAGTGGCCAAATCAGGAACACCAGTGAAACAGGGAAATGAAAGACACTATAAATATGTAACCGCAGGCTATTAGGCCATAAGGCGCACAGGCCTATAACACCTGCTTGTATGATGGCATGACTTCAAACTCTACGGACGGCTATCAGGTGACGCTCGTGTGAAAACCAGCGGGGCAGAAGCTTTTTTTCTTTTTTCTTTCTTTGGGCTCTGACCTCTGAGATCCCTGTTACTTCCGCGTTCCGCTCACCTGTTACACCTGTGTTACTGCTACGCTGTTGATGCGACTCCTCCTCCTCCGCCGGTGCACCTGTTCTGCTTTCGTGCCATGACCGAGGACTTCGAAACGTGTGATTTAACATGCTCGTCCCCATCGGGTGACCCAGAGGAGACTCTAAAAACGGTGAAAAGCTGGAGTATGGAGTGCGAGCAGCCCATTTTCTCCGTGCTGGGAGGCGGAATGAAGCTGCAGAAGACGGTCGACGCTCCGCGGCCGACTATTAGCGGCAGTCCCGGAAAGACCTCACTGGCTGCGGCCACTTCCGACACCGAGTCCGGGATCTACTCCGTTGAGAGTGAGCTGTGTGTGGACCACGAATCCGAGCTGGACTGGTACTGTGGCACCGAGCAGAAACTCATCTGCTCCCACTGCGCCACCGTGGGCTCCTGCCAGGGACACACCGTGACCCCTCTGGCCACCAGAGTCACCGTAGTCAGGGTGAGTCTCGGGCAGCCAAGCAACAGCTGTTTGAACATATTTCAGTCATATGGGATTTAATAGTGATCATTTTCAGCTCAGGGGTGTATAGCTACAATAAATACACATTTTCACCCGGAATAATCTGCCCACAGGGCTCCAAATGGCTTCATGAAGGTTTCACTTTGGCTGAGTGGAACTTTAATCTTTTTTCATCTTTAAGGGCAACTATTTTCTTCTAATCCTATTTACCATAAAATGACATTTTTCTGACTAAACTTAACAAAATACATGTTTAAAAAGTCAAAATACTTTGATTTAATTGAGTTTTTGTGAAAGACTTTGCCCATCGTGACTGAGAAAGTGTGGATTTTTATATTTCACCTACAGTTGTATAACCATAACAGTTGTCCAGATAACAGTAATTATGAAACAAAGTGGCCCGGGTGTTCCCATATTTGTTAAGTTAATGTTTGTGTAGTTCTTAGGCCTTTCTTGGGTGTGCCACACTTTAAGTGGCTGATTCCTCTCAGCGGTATTTGAGAATACAGGATTTTCTTGTTGTGTTTCCAGCTGATGAGTTCCACATGGTTTTTAATGTGATTTTTATTCCTGAACTGCAGACAGTGTGCAGCTTATTTAGGTTTTTCTTTTTTCTTTTTGTTATCAGAACAAACTGGTGGACGTGTGTGAGAAAATGCAGCTGCAGGCACTGAGGATTGAGAGGTTTATCGAGCAGACACTGGGAGCCAAAGAGCAGAAGCTTCAGGTGATCCACACCCACCCAGGCTCACCACACACTCATGATGATCTCAGCATCCAAATGCTATGGAGCCTGTTTAGCAAGTGCATTGTGTTGACATTGGCTGGATCCTTTTTCAGATGTGACTCTTTGGCCACGTTTTGGGTTTGTGTATGATGATAGAAATTTCTACAAGCTGCTATCTGTTTCTACTGATCAGTCAATTTATTGATTTTTTTTTTTTTTTTTTTTTTTTTTTACTATTAGTATAATATACATATATAGATCAACTCTCTGAGCCCAAAGTGAAGTCTTTATTTTGAGTGTTTTGTCCATCTAAACCCAAATTATTCAGTTCACATTAAGCAGAGAAACAGAAGCAAATCCACACATTTCAGAAAAACAAACTGTAACTGGGACATTTCTTTGATAAATATCCAAACTAATTGATTATTGGTAAAATTTTCTTTGAATTTTTTTGCAAGTAAAACAAAACTTAACATGCATTAACACCTTTATTCCTTTATATGACCGACTGTGTAAGTTCTATAAATATTAGGAGGCAATTATTTGTTTTCTCTGACAATTAAGTGTTAACTCGGGACTATAATAATGAAAAGATAATGATAATATATTTTATAACATATGCTTCACATGGTTTAAAAGACTTTGATATAATCACTGACTTAAAAATATATAAAAATGTAATGGATGTAGACTGTAACAACAGAGATAGGAAAAAAAATAATGGGGCAAGTCTTGCTGATTCAGTGCACGTAGCAAAGTCTGCAGCCTCTCTTAGCTTAATGGGTGTTCAGGGCAAGTCGTGCTTGTGCACTAAAGAGAGCAAATCGAGCCTCAAGCAAACAAGAAAAGCCTGATAAGTGGAAAACTACCACCACACCTGAGCAGGAATCAAATGTTTCTGTAACAAAATAACTTTACACAGTGGAAAAAAAGAGCGTGGTCAGTGAATCTCTGTACACTTTGCTGTGCTTGGTCAGACGTGCGAGTCAGGAGTATCATTAACGAGCCGTCGTGCGTGCCCACCGTCAAGTGCTTGTGCCACTGCTTATGAGCAGCAGCAGCTTCCATTAGACGCAGGTGTAGCCCAGTGTTTGAGTTATAGGATAGAATACCAGATAGGAAGTGGGCATTAAAAAAGCAAGACTACATCACAGTGTGACGAATTTTATCAGAATATGCTGCTTGCACTTGAATTTATTACAGCAACGCATTTGACTGCAAGCAGCTTTCTAGCTGTACGTTCATACAGTGATTTATTCTAAATACTTTATGAAATGCAAATCCATGGCTCATTTGAAATCACCAGCTAACCTAGCATGCATATGTTTGGGCTGTGGGGGGAAAGTTACCGCCACGGGAAAAATTCTCTACACAGGTAGTCCAGCAGGGATTTGAACTGGGAACCGTCTTGCTGTGAGGCACAGCAAATTTTCCTTGGAGATGTTCAGTGATGACACAATCAAACAAACCGAAACGTGATAAAATCATAATAAAACCATATCGGAAAACCTGCTACACCACAGCATTTTCTATTTACTTTTTATGTAATTTTGACTTTTTGTTTTTAATTCACTTTAGTTTCAGTCAGGTTCCAGAGTTGCTGTTTTTTATTTCAGTTTAGTTTGTTTGGCTTTAGTTTAGTTTTTATTAGTTTCTGTGCTAGTTTTAGTCTTTATTATTGCATGCAGGGCATGTGTCAAGGGCGAGATTTTGGAAACTCAGTGCAGCATAATACCCATGCTACAGCAGGCCAACATCTCAGATAGCTGCCACAGTTTGATTGGGTCACGGTGGGCTGTATGTATATTGTCATGTTAGTCAGTTCAAATATGAAGATGTGAAAATTAGTTCTGGGACTGTGGATGTGGTTTTTATGGCATTTTTCACACATTTTTGATATTCAAAGAACTGTACAAGTGACACTAAATGATTAAAAGAGTAAAAACCATGTGAGACTAATTCACGGGAGATACACAAGGATAAAAGTCATGATAAAATCAACAGATTTCAGTAAATGTTTTATTTTCAGTTTTCTCATGCCAGATTTTAAAGGAAATCATTTTAAAATCATTGATAAATCAATCAAAGGATTTTCACTTCACACTCGTGCATTTCTTCTTCCCTGCTGTCTTATTATGCAGGCAGCGGCGACCAGGGCGAGGGAGCAGGTGCTGGCACAGGTGAGCGCTGCACGTGAAGCCCTGGAGGAGGAGGAGCAGCGTCTCTTGGAGGAGGTGCAGAGAGAGGAGGAGCGTGTGGAGCAGTGTCTCCTCACCCAGAGGGCCCACTGGGGCCAAGCGTTGACGAATCTGTCGCAAACACGCTCCCGCCTGGTGCACACGCTGACGCACACTCCCGACGCACAGCTGGTGGTGAGAGACTCGGGAAGCTTTGACGGGAAGGGGTTAACAGGGGCGGCTCTAATAACTGTATCCTGAGTTACGTTTGACTCAGTCATAATCACTGAGAGTAATCACTTGCTTAATGTCTCATTTTTCAGACCAGTGTCCAGGAGATAGCTGAAAGGTAATGTTTGTTTTTTATAAAGCAATATTTTGTGAATACTATTTTCTTGCTCAGGAGCTGTATCATCAAACCTCTTTTCCCTGCTTGTCTCAGGGTGGAGGAGGCAGAGGGGGTCGGTGAGCCCTGTGACACAGACCAGCTCAGCCTGAACCCGTCCTGCACTGAAAGCAAGCTGCTGAGGGGTCTGTGGGCTACTGCAGTGCTGCTCGGGCCAAATGGTCAGTAGATTTTTATTTATGTTATACTTATCAATCATTTTGTGTAAATGCAGCACATTCAAAATTCAAAAGCATAACAGTTTTCACTGCAGCACTACACAGTGTATTTACCAACCTTAAAAATCTATGAACAGAGTGGATTTTGTAGAGTATGCTCAGATCCACTCAACAGAAGGAGTGAGAAAATCTGCAAGAAAGAAAGGTGAAGAAAAAAGTATAATTTCCAATTACAGTTTATACAGATGTAAGAAAATGGCTCATAATCATATTTTCTCTTGATTCTTAATCAAACAAAATTTTGAATCCTAAAATAATCCTAATTTTAGCAAAATCTTAAATAGGAATAGGAATTGATAAGAATTTAGCAATTCCTGTTCCATTATTGATTCTCATTGGCTCGACTCTGAGAGTCACCACCATCGCTAAGCAGCATATCAAAGACATTACATTCATGCTGAGGGTCAAATGGTTATTCACGTTGGAGGTATTTGCCCTGCTCCGTGTGATAAGTGTTGGGATCATCAATCAAAAAAAGGAATTGTTACACAGAACACTTCTCTTAAAAGTATTGCAGTATGTTACTTAATTACACCTAGGAGGAAGTAATTTGTTTTACTACTACTTCATTTCGCTCCATAAAATCACCTTAAATGCATTGTCTCATAATCAGCATTTAACTATATAAACCTGAGGCTGCAGACACACACATTCTACTTTAGAAACATCAACAGGCAGAAACAGAGGCTACAGCCTGACTGCTCATCATGTTGTTACCTGTTAGAGTTCAGGGTCTGGCTGCTGGGCTGGGGTCAGCGTTCACTCAGCTTTAACATCACTCTGGGTTCTTGGCTAGCTTAGCGTCTGTGTAGGTGCTTGCAAAGTCGAGATTGTGTTAGCAGCATAATGCAGTTGTTTCTGTCCTGGATGCAGTTTTAACCCAACCCTATTCTTTAACAACGGTACATTATACTGCATAAAATAAATATCCAAAATATGGTTAAAACCAATTTTAGTTTTTTGTTTCTCACATAAAAGGAAAGTAGTTATTGTACCGCCGCTGTGAAATGGCAGAGTCAAACGTAACTGAAACTCAATGATTATTCTAAATTCTCTTTAAAATGTGACAGTTAGTAAAATTATGCCTTGAAATGAGGCATACAGATAATGACCATTTTAATTTTAGTTTACCTGCACATTATTTTCTGAATTAATCGATTTTTAAAATGTTGTTTAAAATTTCAAGTTGTGTTATTTATTAGAGAAATAACAAACTGAGTTCATGTTTTTATACCCAAATTTGATCTGGCACTTGTGTCTGAGAGGTCAGGAGTTCATGAAGAACAACATTCAGCTACTAAAACTAATTTTTCTATTCAGGAATCCAACTAAATAATTTGGCATCTTAATCTAAAAATAAATGTGCTTCATTTTTTCCTGCTTTTTTTTTTGTAAAATAGTGAATTTGAAAATTAAAATTATATAATTACATTTACAACAATTATAGGAAATTGTTGTAAATGTAACATTTACAACATTAAAAATATAATTGTATTAAAAAATGCTGGTAAATATCATTACTCTTCATTTTCAGGTGTTGCATAAATGTTACATGTGGTGGTCTACTACATTTGTAATAAAAGTTTTAAAAGCAGGGGTGGTAGAGCTTGTTTATATAAATAAATTGAAGATTAATCAATTCTGGGCAGGAAGAATGAGTCCTTATTTGTGGGTCCCCTGCAATGCTCAGGTCCTACTCTACTATATAAATGTTATTGTAGTCCCTTGTAAGGTGGTTGTTAGGCAAGTTTATAGATGTATGTGTGTAAGGAGTTTTTGGGGTGTGGTACATCGCCTGAAATTCAGATAGATTATCTCCAGTTAGGTATTACTGTGGTGAAATTAAAACAAAACGGTGCTTTTCTAAGGTGTTACTGATGCACAAATTCTACAAGTGTGTCATTTTAGGTCATTGGTAGGTGGTTCCTAAACAACATGATGACATCATAATGCGTGATATAGATAACAACCTTCAGACACCTAAGATATACATGTGTGCTACTCCTGACTATGTAGGGTGAGTATGCAGAAAGAAAGACAGAGATTTCATACTAAGATGATGACAACGTCACTCTCATTGTCAATACAGACAATGACGGACACGCCCTACAAAATATCCCTGTTAACTGTGGCAAATTTAACATAAAGCACATACGGTGGTTACATGTATTTTTTAGCGACACAGATATAAGCATGTAATCACACATTTATCTCCAAAGATGATCTGATTTCCTAATGTGTGTGTGTTTGTTGTGCCTGGACATCTGAATGTAGGGTAAACTGAAACACATTATACTGGTGCAAGTTAGAAATTCAGGAGTTACTGGTATATCAGGAAGATCTGGAAGATGAACGGGGCAGTACTGTAAAGTAATTCCAGGTATTCTGTGTTTGGAGAAGAGGCCATGTGCCATCTGTTTGGCAGCGCTCAGAATTTGCTTGATGTCCTGTTTATATTCTCTGTATTTACTGCATATTCTCATGTTTAATGACGAAACAATATAAAAACAAAAACATGATAGTAATCGACCCTTTTCCTTTCTTCTCGCAGCTTATGGATCATCGTGTTTAAAGTTCGATGAGCGCACAGTCAGCCCTCTTCTCTCTCTGTCTGATGACTTCTGCACTTTAACTTTCCTCCACAAAAAACCACGCCACTCTCCAGCCTACGACCCAGCACGATTTGACTCTTGGCCCAACGCCTTAGGCTCGCTCTCTATGTCGTCCGGCACCCACAGCTGGGTGGTAGACGTGGGCCAGAGCGGCGCCTTTAAAGTTGGGGTCTGCTACGCCTCCCTGGAGCGCAAAGGTTCTGGGAACGAGGCTCGACTGGGCCACAACAGTCAGTCCTGGGTGCTGTCTCACTACGACGGAGACTACTCCTTCTGCCACGCAGGGAAGAAGGTGCCGCTACAAGTGGCGAGGAGGCCGGAGAGGGTGGGCCTGCTGCTGGACTGGCCAAGTCAGACGCTGCTGTTTTATGAGCCACATTCCTGCGCTGTGCTGTACTCAGTCTCACAGAACTTCAGTGCACCGCTGCTGCCGGCCTTTGCCGTGACTGACCGCAATATCACCATACTGCACTGATGGACACACACACACACACACACACACACACACACACACACACACACACACACACACACACACACACACACACACACACACACACAGTTATATAGTGCCAAAATTGCTAAATGAGCATTAAAGATGTGAAGAAACCACAGAGAGAGACAACGTCCTCTAATGTAGATTTAATTAGCAGCTTCGCTGTCTGAGCAGTAATGAGAACTCCAGACACAGGCTCAGTTTCTATTTATTCACTCCTGCTGTAGACACCTTTATTTTTTACTGTTTCTAATTATTTTAGGCTAAAATGTCATTGTGAGCTGATCACATTATAAAGTAGTGTTGTTATAGTAATAACAATTTTTTTTATAAAGAATATTTTTGTTTTTAGTATGATTACATGTTGCTAACGAAGCATCCACAAAGAAAACATCACTTATTCTGGTTGATCCAGGACTATTTTAAATGTGGAAAAGAAACTCACTTTAACAATAATCTGAAATTGTTTTGTATTGTCAAAATTTTAGATGTTATGTGGTGAGTAAAGGAGTTATTAAAATTGACTCTTTTGTTACTTGAGTCTAATATTACCCTGTTATTTATTTGAGCCGCAGTAGTGTTTGATTTTGTGTATGTGAGGCAGCGTCCACTGGGATACAGTGAAGCACAGCGTACTGTTTAAGTTGGTGTAAGTTGGATTTTTGGTACTTTCGGGCAGCGGGAAAGGTAATCAGGAGGAAGCTGGTTCAAATAATCCAGCTACTGGTCATTTTCCACATGTAAATGTATGAGAGTGATACTTCTTGATAAATCTCACACAAAAAAGGGCATTTGTGAAGGTTCAAATCAAATCAAATCAAAATGTATTTCTGTAGCACAATTTAAAAACAACAGCGTTGACCAAAGTGCTTCACATCAGCCAAAAAGAGAATGAAAAGTTAAAAATAAAGCATTAACAAACAACACAGGTGACAAACATAAAAAACAAGCCGGATGATAGTCGAACTAGTTTGATTCAAAAGCCAGAGTAAAAAAGTGAGTTTTAAGACGTGATTTAAAAGACTGAATAGACTCAGAAGTACGAATATCAACAGGAAGGTTATTCCAGAGTCTAGGTGCTGCAGTTGCAAAGACACGATCACCTCTGGACGTCAGCCGAAACCTTGGTTGTACTAAGAGCATCTGACTAGAAGATCTTAGTGCTCTTTTGGGGTTATACAATAGAGGAGTTCAGCTAGATAGCTAGGCACCAAGTTGTTTAAAATTTTAAAAGTAAGCAAAAGAATTTTAAAATCAATACGATATTTGACAGGGAGCCAGTGTGAGTTAACTGAAACTGGAGTGATGTGATCATACATTCTAGTACCAGTTAAAAGGCGTGCAGCAGCATTTTGAACTAATTGCAAACAATGGAGAGAAGAGTGTTGGAGGCCCAAGTAGAGAGAGTTACAGTAGTCCAGTCTAGTGATAAATGCATGAATAAGTTTTTCAAGGTATTTCAGAGGAAGATAGGGCTTCGCTTTGGAAATCCAACGTAACTGGTTTTAACCACTGTGGACACTTGCTTCTGTAATTTGAAAGAGCAAAAATACTCCGAGGTTTCTTACAGTGTGGGAGAGATGGCTAACAAGAGGACCAAGAGTATCAGTTTGCTGGCCCAAAGGGCTGTGATTATCAAAAATAATAACTTTGGTTTTATTTTCATTCAGGGAGAGAAAATTATGTGATAACCAGACTTTGCCATCATGACAGTTAAACAATGGCGGCAGTGGGGCGGAGACATCCAAGTTCAGGGGAAAGTAAACTTAGATGTCATCGGCATGGCTGTGGAAGGAGATATTGTATTTTTTGAAAATGGATCCCAAGGGCAGCATGTACAAGGAGAAGAGTTGGACCCAAAACGGACCCCTGTGGGACACCACAGTAAATACGAGCAGAAGAGGAAGACAATTGCACCATAGCAACAGAGAACAACCTCTAGCCTTGATAAAAGAATGTTATGACCAACAGCATCAAAAGCAGAAGTCCAATCTAGTAAACTAAAACTACAGAGCAACCCGAATCAACGGTTAAAAGAAGATCATTAAAAACTCTTAATAAAGCTGTCTCAGTACAGTGGCGAGGTTTGAAACCAGACTGGAACTTTTCACCAGTACCATTAACATCTAAAAAGGCCTGAAGTTGCTTAAGAACTACTTTTTTCAGGATTTTGGACATAAAAGGGAATTTGGAGATCAGCCTGTAGTTAGAGCATTAGGGTCAAGGTTTTTCTTCTTAATAATGGGTTGCACAACAGCGTGTTTGAAGGCAGTCGGTACACAACCTAATGACAGTGATGCATTCAATAAAAGTAAAATACAGGGCCCAATAGTCTTCAAAGCTTCCTTGAAAATGCGAGAGGGAAGATTGTTATGCAGGAAATTAGAAATTCTTAAGTGATCAATTCTGACTTTTAAGGCAGAAAAAGACAGGCTCAAACTGCTGAAAAACAGTCGAACATTTAGAAGCTGGAACTTGATCTATCACTGAACGTTATAATACATTCAATCAACACTTTATTAGGTGCATCTTGCTTGTACATGGTTGGCTCTCATTTTTGGTTCTTGGTGGGATTCAATGGTGCTGCAAACATTCCTCAGACTTTTTCCCCCATATTAATATGATGACATCACAGTTACTGCTGAGTTGTCGGCTGCACAACTGTGTTGAGAATCTCCCACAACAATAACACTCAGGTAGGCTGTGGGTTTAACTAAGGGGAACACAATGAACCAGTAAATTATCCCCCACACCATTACACCTCCAGCAGCCTGACCCATGCTTTCATATACTTTACACCAAATTCTGACACTATTATCTGAATGTTGCAGCAGAAATCAAGGTGTAGTCTTCTGCTGCTTCGAGGTGTACATCTCTTCGGCATACTTTGAATATAACAATACGTTATTTAAACGGCTGTTGCCTTCCTATCATGTCAAGGTCATGTTTATTTATATAGCACATTTAGAACAATCAGATCAAAGTCAGCTGTGTAAAAGTGCATTAAAAGTATATAGCTACAAGAAAAATTACACCAAATAATCAGGAAATTTTAATACAATACTTAACATTAAAATAAAATAAGATTAAAAACTGAAATAAAAACAATACAAATAAAATCCGACAACAAAGGATGAGGATGTCAACTGGTGCCAAATTCCAAGCAGAATAAATGTGAAAATAAATGTGTTTTTAATGAAGATTTAAATGTGTGTGCTGTCTGTCATCACTGGCTATCATCTTAAAGCATTGGTCGCATGCGATTGACCGACCGGATATTTGCCTTTGCGTGCAGCTTAACAGGGTGTGACTGACAGAGTGGCCAGGGAGTGTTTCCTCACTGACTGAAGCGCCATCTACTTTTTAACCACTAGAGGGCACCACTGTCCGACCTAAGAAACCGACATCATAAGCTTGATGTTGGTTGTGATCTCCAAGTTTCCTCGTCAGAACAGTGAGGACCACGGATAGAGTCAGTCATGCAAAAATACAGGATATTCCCAAACTGGGTTCATACTGTCAATGAGAGTCTGTGAAATAACTTCCCGAAATTTTAAGATAAATGAAACCGACGTGGCTGCCCAAGACTGCTGACTCTGGTGGTGCAGTGGTTAGCACTGATGCCTCACAGAACAAGTTCCTGGATTTGAATCCACCAGGCTTTGGCTTTTCCGGGCTGAATTTCTGTGTTCTCTGTGTGGTTGGGTACTCCTGGCTGTTTCCTGACATCCAAAGACATGCATGTTTGAGGTTAAATGGCAATTCCAAATGGGTCATGGGTATATGTGTCTGTCTCTGCGACAGCTGGAGTTGGCTCCAGCCCCCTCATAACCCTAAATTGGAAAGTAGATTGTACATACACGAGCACCAGAGAGGAAACATGTAAACCTCCAAAAAGCGATCCCTAAAGGTTGATTCTGTTCATCTGGACGTAGGAGAACCGTTTCGTCACTCATCCAAGTGACTTCTTCAGTCTCAGCTGACTGCAGCTTCCCACAACCTTATAAACAGTACATTTGCACAATGACTGAAACTAGCCCACTAATGGTCACTGATCAAAGACCGTTGATCATGATACTAATCATAATACATGATACTACAATCCATTACGGTTCTTCAGGTAGTCTGGAGTACAGCACCTGGCTGCTCGACAAGCATTCACCAGAGGTCACCAAAACTGCCACCATGTTCGCCATGTTCGCCATGTGAGATGGTGTGGCAAACATTATACTACCTATAATATCATCAGTTGGAGAAAAATCAGTCAGTCTGGATAAGGAGATAGCAATTGTTGACGTACAAAACCATTCCCTATTCAGGCGGTGGAGAAATGCTTCGTCATTAGGATGTGCAACAAACGGTTATTTACACAGTAAATTTTCCAGCATGTAGCAATCACTATAAGACAGTAGACTCTGCATATAAAACTCTCTTCTGCAACAGATAATTTCATTTATAACAAGGGCACTTTAACATCTGAGACAAAATCAGGCATTTGCCCAAAGAAAATTATATTTTGTATCTGAAATACTAAATTGGAAAAGTTAAACAAAGATTTTCTGTTCTTATATTTTTGAGCAGTGAATTAGGGTTAGTTTAAAAACATCTCTTGTGACCTCACTGAAATTTATGTTTTTAACAGGAAAGGTGCTTCTGTTCGGCCGTTACAGCACTACAGGTGTACAGAATTTTACTTCCTCCTCGTGTCGTTATTACTGTAAAAAGGAGAGTAAAGTTTGCGATATGACAGTCAAAAGGTCAAGGAACACAGCTGCCCTATCACACACTCCTTTCCCCATCAGAGTTCATGAATCATCAGGTGCTTTTGTTCCTCAGTCATTTGACAACTGCATTCAGTTTTGAAATTAATCACTGCATGGATATCAGATCAATATTAGCATTTATATAAACCCTAAACACCTGGCAATATTTACACATTAAATGGCCACTTTATTATGTACAGTGTTTTACTTACAAGTAAAAACTACCTGTTGATTTTCAAACCGAACATCAGAAAGGGGAAGTAAGGGGGATTTAAGTTACTTTGAATCTAGCATGTTTGTTATTGCCAGACAGTATGAGTATTGCAGGAACTACAGATCTACTGGGATTTCCTGCACAGCCATCCCTACGGTTTACAGAGAATGATCTGAAAAAGAGAAAATATCCAGTGTGTAGTTCTCTGAATGACACTGATTGGAAGGAAACAGTAATTCAAACCACCACTTAGCAGCAGACCACACCAGGCGTCACTCCTGTTACTGTACAACCAAAACCTGAGGCTATGATTCATGCAGGCTCACCAAAATTGGATAACAGAAGGTTAGAAAACATTGCCTGCTCTGATGAGCCTCGATTTGTGCTACAACATTCAGATGGTTGGGTCAGAAAACTACATGGTGTGAACTACGTAAAATCATGGATCCATCCTGCATTGTATAAACACTTCATGCTGCTAATGGTGTGCGGAGTATTTCATTGGTTCATTTTGCAGACCCTTAGTACAAACTGAGGATCTGTTAAACCCTACATCCTACCTGACACTCAATAACACTCAGGTGTTGTTGATTGTCTGATGACTACTTCCAGCAGAATAACAAACCATGCCACAAAGCTCGGTTTCACACTGGTTTCCTAAAACATGACAGTGAGATTTATACTCAACTGCCTCCAGACACTAGATCTCAATCCAATAGACCACCTTTGGGTTGTGGTAGAACACGAGATTTTGATCATGGATGGGCACGAACTGTGTGACACCATCATGTCAATATGGACCAAATTCTCTGAGGAATGATTCCAGCACCTTGTTGAATCTATGACATGAAGTATAAAGGTTGCTTTGAAAGCAAAAAGGAAACCCAACCTGCTACTAGCAAAATGCACCTAATAAAGTGGCCACTAATCTATTATAACCTTACAAAGTATTGCTCAATCTGATCAGCATTTTAGATTATTTTCGTTTTGTAAATTCAACTTCAATTTGTGTCCTGTGGGGATTTTTAGACCAAGATAATAACAAAAAATAAAAAACCTAAAACGTTGTAGTTATACTACAAGGTATGAGAGACCTCTGAGAATGAGATTTTGCAAAGGTTGGCTCCGCCCCAGTGGAGGTAAGATGTTTCGCTCTTTTATCGCTCTTACCAGGCGATAAAACAAAAAGTCAGAATACCCCTGAGAGCACATTTCAAGTTTCAGATAATGAACAATGACAGATGAACAAGAGCAGATATTTTGTGTAAACACATCTTACTGTAAAAGTACCACAAATCCAACTTAGAACACTGTGATGTATTTCACTGTATCCAGTGAACTCTGCCACATGCACACAATAGATAAGACTGACATGGCTAATTATCGCCCCATAAGCATACTCCCGGTCATATCTAAAATAGCTGAGAAGTGGGTGGTTAAACTCCTCACTGCTCACCTAGAAAACACCCAACCCTCATTACATCCATTGCAATTTGGTTTTCGGGCACATCACTCCACAGATACTGCCCTGTGTATGTTAGTGGAGAACTTGAAGAGCTTGCTGGACAAGAGTCCCTGTATTGGAGCTGTATTTTTAGATCTGAAGAAGGCTTTCGACTCTGTAAACCATCAGATATTGTTGTCCAGATTGACTCAGTTTAATATCTCCAGTCAGGCTCTTCAGTGGTTTGCCTCATATCTCTCACACAGGAAACAGTGTGTGGTGTTGGATGGGGTTAAATCTCCATATTTAGATTGTGATACAGGGGTTCCTCAAGGATCTGTTCTTGGGCCCTTATTGTTCTCTCTTTTTATCAATAACTTACCTGAAGTCTGTCCAAATATATTTGCTCAAATGTATGCGGATGATGCAGTTATATATACGCAAGCAAATAGTGTCCAGCAGGTGGCAAAAGATCTTACAGCTGCTTTAGCATTAATGCACAGCTGGCTGGAGGACTCATGCCTAATGTTGAACACCTCAAAAACTGTCTGTATGTATTTTTCAAAACGCCCCTTAAACTTGAAGCAGTCAAACATATTCCTGGATGGAGTAGAGCTTGAATTAGCTCCAGAATTTAAATATCTTGGGGTCATTCTAGACCCAACATTATCCTTCAAGAGTCACATAAATAAAGTGTCCCAGGTACTTAAATTTAATAATCGAAATTTTAATCATATACGTAATAATTTAAATATGAATGTTGCAAAAACTTATTTTTACTCAATGATCATCTCTCATATGGACTATTGTTTGACGTCCTGGTCACTTGCTTGTCCAACAACACTTAAAACTATTGAAAACATTTATAAAAGAAGTTTAAAACTACTTGACAAAAAAACCAACTTCCCACCACCACTGTCATGTGTTAAAAAAACATAAATGACTGAACTTCAATAACTTAGTGAAACTTAAAAGAGTGTGTTTAATATATTAAGTCTTACACTCCCTTGCTCCACCACCACTAAAGGAGTTCATTAGGCATAAAGAAAGCTCAGACAGGACCACTCGAGCTACAATCCAAGGAGACATGTTTATACCCCACAGACGGACAGCATTTGGGCAGAACGTCCTTTCTGTCAAGGGCGGCCATCTGTGGAACAGTCTTCCTCAATCCATTCGAGAATGCTCTACATTCAATTTGTTTAAGGCAAAGGTTAAAAACTGGTTATGGACAAATCAAGTGTGTGATCATGTATAAGTTGTATAGTTTTAATGTTTTATTTGGGAACAGAATGGTGTGTATGTGTAAGTTTGGTGATGGAGCTTTTATTATGAATGAATGATGAATTTTTATGAATTATTATGTCTATTTTTTTATGTTTAAGGACAACAGATGGAAATTAGCCCTTGGGTATAATCTGGTATGTTTACATTCATGTAATTTTTTTTTACATTTATGTTCATTAACATGCACTGTCCTAAATAAATAAATTAAAATTAAATTAAAAACACAGTGGCTGAGGTTACAACTTCTGAGTAAAAAGTAATAACAGTGTCAAAAAATAAGCCTGTTTTAATAACTACAACAACTTTAATAATTCTAGTTATATATAACTTATTATATTACGTACCTAATGCAGTGGCCAGTGAGTGTATAGTCACTTTATTTTTAAACTTAGATATAACTTTTATTCAGATCTTTATTAATTAATTTATTTGCATTTTGTTTTTTTTTACTGCAGTTACACAACATCACATTTTTAACAGGTTACTGAAAGTGTTGAACCAGAGCCGTTATCTGGCAGAATCCGAAGCGTCTCATCAGCTGAGATCATCTTCCGTTAAAACCAGAAAAACAGGAAAGAAGATTTTTCAAATCTTTGCCAAGAGGGAAATTCTCCCTTCCCCCCCAGCATTACAAATTTCCACAGAATCTTTTAGACATTTCTGGTTTAGTTTCTTGTAGAGCAATTTCCAGAACATTCATTATGTTTTCCCTTTTCAGGTCTTCTTCTTAGCCTTTGGTATGATGGGAGGTGGCTCAATGTTGAGCTCTCGCTGGAGGTCCTCGAGGCTCTGTTCCCAGCGCCTCTCGTAGAAGATGCTGAGGACGCAGCGAGCACGCCGACCGCTCTGCAGAGCCCATGGGCCCAAAGATGTGAAGAGTGACTGTAAACGACTGGGAGAGGCACAAGGAAACACAAAGAAGGAAGATGAGAGCGTCATATAACAATAATGAGGAAACCTGGCAAATAAACAAGTCACAACAAAGTCCCCTGATACTGAGGAAATTCACAGGTATTAAATGAGGAAGACTTTATGATTTGCAGGCAAACAGCCCACATACATGTCATCATCCCACACCCACGCACATGTACTCACTTACAGGATTTCACTGATTTTACTGTTTCCAGATGTTTTACTTTGGACTTTTTACACTGTATCCACTAAATCCAAGTACAAAAGGACTTCTAATCATCTCGGTTATTTTCTCCATTGTGCTGAACTGAAAGTGAAGAACTGTTATTAAGACGAGGCGGTCATTCGATGATGACAGTAAATGCAAGTTTGGCTTCTGGGTAACTGAGATGGTTTATTGCTTTTTATTTCAAGAAACAATGACACATCAAATACTCCAGAAATGGACCTAGATGGATTTACATACACTATATTGCCAAAAGTATTCGCTCATCTGCTTTCACAAGCATATGAACTTGAGTAACATCCCATTCTTAATCCATGGGGTTTAACATATTGGCCCACCCTTTGCACCTATAACAGCAGAGTGCATGACTAGGTACTTGATTTTATTCACCTGCTGCCATGGAAGTGATCAGAACACCTGAATTCAATGATATGGATTTGGGAGTGAACACTTTTGTGTACAATCTAACATTCACTTCCACCTCCACTTGGAGAGGGGTCTGGGTTTTCACTTCTCCCTCTGGCTCCCCTTTTTATTTTTTACTCAACTCTTTGTCATGTTTCATGAGAGTAACTGATTACAACATTGAATTCCTTCCTCTTGAGCTTGCTGTTCCCCTTTTAGAACGATATTTATCTGATGTTCAATAGCTGGATTTCTTTCTTTCTTTCTTTTTTTTTTAAGCTAGAATTCTGTTGCAGGAAAGGAGCTGACTTAAAGTCTGGGTTGCGCAAAAGAAGACACCACACACAACGCGCTCTGTTTAGACTCAGAGCAAACAATACTGTTTGACTGATGGCCCTTAATATAAAGACTTCGGACTTTACGTTTCCCAATTTTTGCTTCAAGTTATTTTGTTATTTACATAATAATGTAAATAACCTAATAATTATCCTTATTGCAGTTTTAGAGGAGCGGTGCTTCAAAGGATAGTTGCAGATTTCTGTCAGAATCTGCAGATTATACAGTACAAATAAAATGTTCACGTTGTCTTCCCAACAGTTTCACTGACATCTACACTGGATGGCCAGGAAGCGTTCGCGATGTCCTCTCGGGCGCTTCTCCGGCGCTGATAATTGGCGTCTGTGTTGTGTCAGTGACGTAAAAGACGGATTTAATGCGACATGACCGTTCAAACAGCCGTCGCTTTCTAAAACATCGGATATGTATCGGATTCAGTACCTCATACGAAAGTGACCCAGATCGGATTTGAAAATATCGGATTTGTGCCGTTCACACTGTCATACCATGATCGGATATGGGTCGCATAGGGTCAAAAAAATCGGATTTGATGCGCTTTCGCCTGCAGTGTGAACGTAGCCTAACAGATGCTCTGGCGGGGTTTTTCACTGAGCCCTGAGTTTCTCTCTGACTCTTCCCCTCTTGCTGAGGCAGCTCTGATTTCATTTCCTTTAATATCAAAGCATGCAACAGAGCGCATCGATGTTCATGTTGAACTTCCAGTTAAATATAAATTTTTTAGCCTTTAATGTGACCGATTTGTGATTAAATAGTAATGGATGTAGAGCGCACCTTTATAATTGTATCATTAGTTATTATTAATCTCTGGCTTTCTTCAGTGTGTCATTCCCAACTGAAAGCAGCAGATGCCTGGTTCTCCTGGAGGTTTCCTTCTGTTAAAAGGGAGTTTTTCTTTCGCCCTGTTGGTCATTGGTGGGAAGTCTTGTTGTTTTTTTCTCTGTATTATTGTAGGGTCTTTACCTTACAATATAAAGCACACTGAGGTCACTGTTGTTGTGATTTGGCGCTATATAAACGAAACTGAATTGAATTGAAATACTGTATTAAAATGGAGAATCCTGGTATCAGAGCTCCACTAATGGTGTCAAATTTTTTCATAACCTACAAACAAACTTAACACGAGGTTAATGTATTCAGAGTTTATCATATAAGGAGTTTAGCTCTAAACTCAACATTATTCCTGCTTTTTGAAACAGACGGCAGCCTGTAATCAGACTCAACCCAACACTTACAGAAATTTCAGCAATTCAGTCAAACTGTAACTCTCCTGTTATCCCAACTATACCTTGCATTTAGCCGTAGTGGCCCCAGCACAGCTCCAAGAGCACACATGGGAAGCCCAGTCTGAGCAGCTTCAAACCATTTCACAGCGACTTCACCTGAACGGAAGACACAGAAAAGGACACAAACATGCAAATTAAAGATTAAATTAGGAGAAAGAAAAGGAGAAGTTGTCAGCCAACAGTTTTTTTTAAGTGTATTAAAAATAACTTCTGTGTAAACCCTGTTTCTCTTCTCAGAGTTTTTGGCAGGTTTATTCTGATATAGAATCGGTCAAATAGGAGATGCCTGCAAAACTGAAAGCTCAGGTCAACACTTCATATCAAATGGACTTAAAATGTAGGTTTAGAGATTTGTAGGTTTGCAGAGACAACTGGATGAGAAAACTTGGGAGAGAAACAATGAAGTTCAAATCTCAAATCCAGTTTTGCTGTAAAACTGGAAACATTTGTTCAGACACGCACAGAATAACTCTCACTGACATATAATTAGGTATGCACTATATAAAAACAATGCATGGCTTGGCTGTGAAGTTTCTATAAATGAACTTTTACTTTGCAGATGAAAGTAAATGTCAGAAAATAGCATTTTCAGATTACACAGAACTCGACTCACCCAGCATGTTAGTGGGCATGCCCAGTAAGGTGTGCAGTAAGTCGTGGACCTCTCTGTATCTTTGCATGACATAAGCTAGCTCCTCGTTGTCCACAAACTTCACGTCTGCTCTTGAGTCAGGAGTCACATCCTGAGGGAAAAATTCAAAAACGGAAGAAGGAAGGAGCGTGTTTATATCAAACAATAAGTGTTTACAAATGCACAAAAAAACATGTACATATGCACATCACATCAGCAAATACTCACATTGTCCTCCAGAAATCTGAGGTATTCCCTCCCAAAGGAGCCGTCAGGCAGCGAAGCCATCTTTGTCAGATCGAGCGTAGACAGCCGGATCCTCGGCCTTTCTCTGCAAGATCAAATCAAATAATAATAAAGCGCAACACTAATTCCAAAAAAGCTGGGATGCTGTGTAAAATATAAATAAAAACACAATGCAATGCAAGCTTAACCATATAGAAAAACCGAGACCAGCTGCTGGACTTTTGGATTCCAGCTGCTCAGCAGTCCTGGGTCTTCTTTGTCATATTTTCACTTTAGCATCGTCTTGCTTTCAGGCCTTCCCTGAAAAAGATATCATCTGGATGGGAGCGTATGTTGCTCTAAAATCTCTATATACCTTTCAGTTGCCTGATGTTACCTTTCCAAATGTGCACTGTTGCACTCCCATACCATTAGAGAGAGATGCAGGCACCAATAACAAATTGAATAGTCGCTCTCCTCTTTAGTCTTGCAGCGTCCATGTTTTCGCTCCAAAAATTCTAAATTTGGATTTTTTCTGACTACAGAACTGTTTTTGTCTTTGCCTCAATCCACTTTAAATGGATAGATTAGAGAAGACAGCAGGGTTCCTGGTTCAGGTCTACATCTGGGCTCTTCTTTGCACAATAGAGCTTTAACCTGGATTTGTGGATGGCATGGTGAACTGTGTTCAAAATGATTTCTGGAAGTGTTGCAGCGCCGCCTGACAGCCCAAAGATAACAGACATCTAGTACCAATTTTGGCCTTGCCTATGCGCACAGAGATTTCTCCAGATTCTCCGACTAAACTGTTGATGATGAGCAACTCAAAGTCTTCACAATTTTACACTGAGGAACATTAACTCTGAAACTGTTCAATGACTTCTAGATGCAGTTTTCTGCAGACTGGTGAACCTCTGACCATCTTTACTTCTGAGGAATGCTGCCTCTCAAAGATGCTCTTTTTATTCCCAGTCATGTTCCTGCCATCAAATTACAAAAATGATACATTTTCTCTGTTTAAACATTTAATTTGTTTTCTATGTTCTATTGTGAATAAACTACAGGTTTATCAGATTTGCACATCACTGCATTCTGTTTTTTTAAACATTTTAAACAGCATCCTTCGAAGATCCAAATTCATTCACATTTTTTTTTAAATGTGCCTGAAGCAGAAAGCACTCTGACGTTCTGCCACACTGACTCACGTTAGGACAGCGTAGCCTTCAGGGTCATTTCTCATCCTGTCCCTGAGCTTTATGAGCGCTAGGTGTCCCGTTGTCTCCCCCAGGACTGCAACCATGTCTGTAAAGTACCCAGAGTTTCATGAAATCCAAGGGCACCGAGTGCAACATCATGACAGTACAGTGAAATGTTGACGATATTTTTATTTACAGTAAAGAAACCATGTGTTGATTCTAAACAGGTCACTACTGTTTACTCATCATGGAAACAATACTCAGAAACTTCACAAACTTTTAATCAGTCTGCTTTAAAGACGGAGCTGGGAAAGACCTCTGTGCCTGTGAAAAATGCATTTTAAAAAAAATCCATTTATTTATCAATTTATTTTTGGACATGAATCGATACTAAGCAGTGAATGTCATGAGAAACCTCACTAAATGTCAGCTGACAGGTGTTAAGACTCTGTTCCTTCATTTAGGTTTCAGGGTAACTAATATGTGGCTGTAATTTGTATTTAGTCTCATTTTTGTTTCCAAGACATTTTAAGTCACGTACTAAAGGTCTCCAGAGAATAAGCCCTTGAGAATGAATACAAAACGCTTAATCAGTACATGGGAAAAGAATCTAATCAGTGGTATCATTTCTGAAAAATGGAAAACAATCCCAATCTGGAGCCACATCAAGGTCACAGACTTGTTCACATCCCTATCAGTTGGAGACTGGCTGAGATCAGTTTTACCAAGAAGCCAAAAATACACTTTGCTTTTTTTATTCTTACATATTTTTGTGCTATTTTGTTCTTTCTTTGGAGACCAAGAAGACATTTTGTACAGTGAAAACACTGCCTCAAAAAAATACATGTAAATTAAGGTTAGGCTCCGATCACTGTGATTCAGACACGAAGGCAAAAAAGTTCAAATGTAAATGTTGGCACTAAATTTTATACCGTTAACTCCAACACCACTCAGTTTAAAAACAGCTGTGCTTTAAGGTTTATCCGTGACCTTGTAAACAGCACTTTGATTAAATATCCTCATCTTAACCGATTTATAGTCTAACACACAGAAATGCTTATATGAGCGTCTCACCATGTCTGTAGGGGTTCTGCAGTGCCGCCACACCTGACCCAATGGACAAGAGAGCTTTTTGAACGGCGGTGGTGGGAATATGTCCAGGGTACAGTCCATCGTAGTGGATGTTTGTAAACTCAGTGCTGCTGCTGTGCAGCTGCTGAACACAAACTACTAAGGAAAAGATGGAGTGGCATTAAACACTGGACTATTCTATACAGACTATTGCTGTTATAACAAAAAATAACTGAACAGATTATTGATAGTGGAGTGTCTAAATACCAAAACCTTTATGGCAGGATAAACCATTCAGAGCATTTATTTGTAGTAACAGACTGCACTGCACATCAAAGTTATTAGAGTTAACTAAAACTAGATGACAGGGGAAAAAAGAAAAAAAGTTTTAATTAAGTAAAATGAAAATAAAAACTAGACTTTTGAAACAGATTAAAACTAAATGAAATGACTTTTTTGAACCTGGAAAACTGACTAAAATTACATTAAAAAATACAGAGGAAATATCCTCAGTTACTATCTGTTAGTATGGTAAATATTTTATAATAGCTTGGCTGATGAGGCATTGATGGATATGTGTATTGAGACTTTGGATGTCTTGAACAATGTGAATCAACTGCTTTCAAAAGATGTGTTTTTTTAACTTAATTTTTATTAACACTTAAACAATTAGTCATTCGTTGTTATATTACAGTTGTCACATTTACAGTTATGGTGGCAGAATATAGCATTCACATAATTACTTTTTTATAATAACAATAATAATAATAATAATGATAATGATGATGCTTAAATATAAATAAATCTAAAAATGAAAAAGATAAATAGATAGATGAAGCAAAGGAAAAAAACACAACCATAATTAAATTAATATTTCCCACTAATGTGTTTCTCTCCCTTCATTGTTCAAATAATGTAAAAATAGGTCTCCGTCTCCTCATGAACAAGTCTTTGTTCCATTTCTAATGTTCCATTAGATAGAGTTCCCAAATTCTAACTCCAACCACATATGATATGATGGAGGGTTGTGTTTCAGCCATCAGATGAGTTTTTATTGTAATACCTGCACTGATTTTCCTAAATCTTTCCTCTAATGTATGGCCTCAATGGAACAAAGATTATAGGGACTAAAAGTAACACTGAAACCAGTAAAATTAAGTATTTTCAAGCAATAAAACCTACCTGAACTCAAAGTGAAAAACTGATTAAAGTAAGTGATAAAATCAAAAACTAAAACACAAAACAATAATGACAACAATGTTGGCTCCTTCTGAAGAAGGAAGCCACAGTCCTGTCTTGTGTATGTGTTTTGGCAGAAACGTGTGCTTAATTTACGTCACATTTTGTGTTCGTACATCTGATCTGCATGAGCTCCATGAGAATAGATGGCACCAGAAACACATGGGACACAAAGATGGAGAACACTTTCATTTATATGAATTATAAATCACTGACATTCAGCACCGTTTGATGACGTGTCAAAAGATCATTCCAATGTAGGGTGAGTTACTTTCAGGTATATGTGTTGTTCGCCTGCTACAACGCCTGCTTTTTTCTAAAGAGTGATTCAGTAAACAATGATTAACATTTCCCTGATGTTAAGCTAACAGATGCTTAACATACTGCTAAGTAACGCGTAGCCCTGTGCCTGGTGCATGCTGACAGCGAGGCTCCCACACTACTTCTTTCCTTCACCAACTTACCACCAGGTTTATTTTTAAGAACACTAAGCTGTAACACAGAGGACACCTGCTTAAACTCGTACCTTTAGAAACTGTAAAGCAGTGTCGCCGCCGGTTGATCCATCGGAAGGGTATCAGCAGCCACATTCTTTTGCGGTAGTACGCATGCGTGAGTGTAGCACTTTTTTTGTGTTTCGGAGCAGCCCAAACTACGTTGAGAGGGGTGGCTTTGGGCTTCCATATAAAAACCCAGCCGTTACTGCGCCCTCGCTAGCAGCAGCTTAAAACCAAGTGCGCTTAGTGACACACCCGTAAATTATGATAAAGGGCGAGTTCTCCTTCTCTTTTAGTGATTAAGTTGAGTTTTCCCCTCGTTGAGAAACACAGGCCAGACGCCAAGGTTAGTCAGTTTGCATGCTGTGAATCCCTTCCTATAACTCACTAGCAGTTAGCTATCTGAGTAGTTGAATGTACAAGTCCTAACACCAAACACACTTTAATTTTAGCTGTTTGAAGTTTCGCAGGTGCTCATTAAAATAATTAAAGTGTATTTTACGTGCCAAAGTCTACGGTTGCTTTAAAAAAAAGCACTAGCCCAAACTCTAAAATAATACTTAAAATAATTACAGGAGCTAATCCAGTAAAATAGATGCAAAACAGCCCACATTACAGTGGCTAAGCTCTCTGGAAGCTCTCTGCTACTCTCTGCTGTTTTTATATAGCTTCCAGTGCTTACGTGGTTAAGGGTGTAGCTAAGTTACGAGGTGAAATACTGTGTCAGTGGTGGTGACGACTGTAAGATCCGCTGACAGTCTTTGCGAACTCGGTGAGTAAACATTCAGGTTTTGGCTTTTGTATGAGAAAGGGTCTGAGGCACCCTGCATTTTCACACTGAACTTGCAGTAAGTTCATCGTGAACACGCAGGGCAATAACATGGCGAGCTCAGAGGACGAGTCTCCCCAGGAAGAGGATGTTTTTTAGGCTTTGAGCAACGCTGGGTGTAGCTTTAAAGAGCAGCTGTGGTTATTTGTCTGAGACAGAAGTTGAAATGTTGAGACTGAATTTTGTACTCTTTTTTTTTTGTTGTTGTTGCTTTATTTCGTTGTTGCTGGTTGTGTTGTTCGTTTCACAGAAAAGTTTGTGCTGCTGTACATGACAAAGGTCACTTTGCAAGGTTTAGCTGTACGTAGGCCTCGTGTGTGTTACCTTTATATAACTTCACTTCTTTTTTCTGTTATTTCAATGCACAGTGTTTCATTGTCTATTTCTCTGACAAAGATGACTAGTTTCCACGCGATCCAGTGATTGCTCTGAATGGATGTTGTAATTACAACCTTTGACAGAAGTTTCTATGGACACATCTAAACACGAGCTTACACGTCTTTTCGCTCACAGCCTTATCCTTTCAGTTAAGTTTTGTAAGAATGAAGTTAGGCTTGAACTTCTTACGCAATACCAGTAACAGACAAGTTACTCATGGTTTAATGTGAAAGGGGTGAGTGGCAGAAATGAATTGCTTTCAAATAAATACACATAGGAGGAAAGAGCTTCCAAAGAAAAGCAGCATTTCCTGCCTTAATATGAAATTATTAACAGTGTATTCAAATCATATGTATGTGTTCTAATATCGTATGTGTTCTAATTCAGGGTGAGATAAGTAAAACTCTAAAAATAAACGTTTAGGAATCTAGATTTATGCCAAAGAATTTCATTTTGTTAGAAACTTCTAAGATTTAAGTAACAGTTTAGAGGTTAAATCTGTGTGAAGCACAGTTCAAATAAAAATGAAATGAAATGTTCCACTCTAAAAGCTGGATCTTTAGACAGTAAGCTCACCTTGGCTGTAGTGTGATTCATCTAACTGAATGAAGTAAAAAATCATAAAAGTTTCTAACTTAAATTCTTGTAGACGAGTTTGTAGGAAGGACACAAAGCTTCTTAATTTTTTTTTGAGCTATGTGTACTTGGATTTACTTATATTATGTTTATTTATTTATTTATTGAGTGATGTATTGGAGTTGGATTGTTAACTATTTCCAGTTTCACTGTTAATACTCCCACCGAAATTAAAACAGGGGCTTTCCTCGCATATATCTTTTGATTCAACATCCACTTTCTGTGTGGTCTTACTTCCCCCCATGAAAGTTAGTCGCTTTGTTTGAAAAGGATCTAAATTGGTCTAAGGAAAAATCCACTGAAAACATGATTCAGATATGTTCTGCTTGGAGACCATGTCAGCAGAAAGTTCATTGAAAACTCGTGACCATCAGGACTTGTGCTGTTTTGTAGACACAATTTGGAATTTACCACTTTATTTCTTTGTGGGGAAAAAGCTGAGCTGTTTTGTTGGAATTGCATACATCATTCACATTTAGTTAAACATTAACATTTACTTTATGGGTGTTGTTCTGTTCACTTTAGGATGTGCTTTGACATAAGAACATAAATGGTTGAATGGTGAGACAGCACTGTTAAGCCGGGTGCCTTTTGCACACAGTTTTACCAGACTGGCAACATATTGTGTTACCTTAACCCTACAAACACCACAACCTCAAACAACCATATTTTCAAGTTGTGACATGCAAAGGTGCACTTTGTCCACATTCTTTGCAGTTTTCTTTGACATGCAGGCATGTATTATATATAATTTATACACCTGTAAAACCCACTTACACATGCAGTGGGTGTGTGGAAATATATCAGTAAGAGTTGTCATCTGCTGGTTATGGGAAAAACAAACACTAAACATTCCCCACACATTTTTTTCATAAGGGAATTTTTTATATATACATATATATAAATTGCATAATACCAACAGAATAAACATTTACAGAAATCTGTGACAGAAGGGATATTTGCAAGGACAAAAGAAGCCCTGGTGCTGTTCTTTATGCAGTGGGTGAAATAACTGGCACTACATGCTATACTTTTAGTCTGAGGTAGACAATTGTAGGAACCGTGACGTGAACTGTGCCAGATGATTACTGGCAGTGATAAGTGATTAGGAAGCAGACAGTGCATAATAGTCTGGTGTCTATGAACCAGGTGGGGTGAGTTTTCTGCCAGTTGGGCATTTTCTTTATTCACTTTTTTCTTCACATATTTCAATCTGAAATGATTTCCTACCATAAAGTACTTTAATGGGAGAATGATTTTAAACAGTTAGAATTAGTGAGGGAAGATATTGTTTAAGTGTAAATGTAAAAAATATGTTTACCATCTTCTGATTGCCAGAGTAGAACTCTTGATAATTTCTAAGACATACTGAACACAGTTAAAGGAGGTAATTTAACCAAAGACCATGAGAGTTTCCTAAATTTGGTGCCTTAACTTAACCAGGTATAAAATAATATAATATATATATATATATGGAGAGAGAGTGCTGGCAAACCTTTTCCACTTGTAGAATATATATTCAAAAAGGGGCTTTAAGTTAAAAATTGAATTCATGTAAAGCCCAGATATTGAGTACATTTAGAGCCCTATTTGGAAAGAAATTGTTGCTGGACATTATATTTTAAAATGCAAAGATATTACATGTTGAACATCAGAATTTAGTTTTGTTTTAAAGTTGAGCTGATTGTGAATTTGATGCCAGCAACATGGTTTGAAAAAGTCAAGACACAAATTGTGTAATCTGGTGAAGCATCAAACATCTGATTGGGGTAATTGGAAAACAGGCAGCAGTGTAATTGGGTCTTAGTCTTTTAGAAGTAAAGATGCAGAGGAACTGAGAACTCTGAGAGAGACTCCTTGGGAAAATTTAAGCATAACTTCAAAAGAATTAGTGAATTTCATTATCTGCTTTTAAAAAATGAAAACAGTCCAGGGGAGCTCAGGAAATTGCTGCACGGTCTCAGAAATACTTGCAGAAACAAATGATGAATCCAGTTTGTTGTTGCTGCTGTCACAAATTGCAAATTATGCATAATTACTTTATTTTTTAGAAAGTTTAACATAGAAACAAGATACAGAAACATCAAAGTGGAAAACTGCCCAGTTCAGAAATGGATAGATGGATTTATGGATGGAGCCTCCTGTAGGTTAAAAGACCAAAACGGTACCATCTAGCTTATACGTGTAGTCGTTTGTATTAGTGATCGTGGCTTGAGTGATGTGCACACCAGCGAAGTCACCATTAATGCTGAATGACATGTAGATTTTGGAGTGACACATGCTGCTATCCAAACAGCTTTTTCTCCACACAAGTTGAGCCACATTCTGCAAAGAGCAGTGGGATGCAACACATAACAAACATTTTCTGCATCGTAAAACCAAAATAATAAGTGCGTGAGAAAACGACTCAGTGATTCTTTTCGATCCCTGAATGCTTATAAATTAATAAGAAGTAATGTAAACCTTTGCTCTTCCCTTTGTACATGTTGGAGACATCAATTCATTTAAAATCTCAATTTCAGTATTTGATATATTTTCTTTGTGCCATTTTCATCAATATACAGATGAACTGATTTGCAAATTTTTTTACATTTTATACAGCATCCTAGCATTTTAACAAAGAGGTCGTATAAATATTATAACTATACACCACTCTGTATGCATTAAACTTTAAAGAACATACAGGATGATATGAGCACAAACACGGTTAATGGTAAATTTGACTTAAGTAGCTAATGTTAAAACGATTTTAAAAATGGTCTGTCTTTCTCGTCCTTTAATTTACGCCACTGTGTATCACTGCGCAAACCTTCAGTACCCGCTATTACTTAGTTAAACTTCCTCAAGTTGAGCACATGGTGGAGCTGTGGCCAGCACCCCTATAAGTATCATTCCTGTAAGAAACCGTGACTTAAGTGATCTTTTAGTGTTAACACTTTAAAGCAAGCTTGAAACTGAAACAAAGGTAACAGAAACTATTTGTGGAGGGTGAGAAATGTTGACAACATTGCAGGAAAAGTATTTAAAGGAAAGACTCAAAATACACATGGGAAGAAAAGCTATGCTGTCTTTTGCCTGGCATCATCATTTTTTCTGTGAAGTACTAAAGATAACAGCAAAGCTCGTGTAAATGCTGCGTTTGCATTTCACACCGTATTTACTCAAGCATCAGAAAGTGAGAACTATTTTGCTGGTATTTCTCAGTAGAAAGATGCTTATCTGATTATTATCTGGAAATGCTGTACAACAAAACCAAGTTCTACATTTCAAAGTTACTCAGCTATTTGTAAGCTGGACATACAAAGAAAATTTGCAGGGGATTTTTTTTTTCAAACTGGTTTAGATACGTGTTTAAATAGATTAGGTTGTATATCCTGATGCTGCTTCTCCCACAGTTATGTTTATCCCACCAATCACAAGACTTTTTCTGGTAACTCAAAAAGAAAGAGTACCTATGTCTTCAAGTCATTTGACTTGCTGATCTTGTTGCAGCCGTTGCAGTGTTAAGCAGGGTTTTCCATATTTTTGAATATTATTACCATGCTTTTCTTTTTTTGTGTGGCATTGCTGGCTGTGCCAAGACTTACACAGTAGCATGGACAAATATTTCCTCGAGGGTCACACAGATTCTCATGGTGATCTTTTAAATAGTTAAGCTTGCCAGTAGATAATTCGCTGCTAGTTTGAGTTTCTGGGTAGTTTAGATTCCATCTGTGCAGTTAGTTCCTGTCTAGTTAGTTGACAGCTGTTTCTCTGTGTTCTCATTAACAGGATATAGCAGCAGATTGATGGAGAAGAATGGCCCGTATTTCTTTGGACTGTCCCAACTCTTTACCAGGGATTCCCCTCAGTGTCCTGTCAGTGCCCATGGAAAATAAATATAAATGTCAGCAATGTCTCCAGGTCCTCAGGAAACCTGTCCAGGCTCAGTGCGGCCACCGCTTCTGTGTACACTGCTTCAAGCAGCTCACCAGGTAGACTGGAGGTCCTTAGACCAAACTGCTTACCCCGCACCTAATGTTTCCTATCTTACTGGAGATGCTTCAGCACATCCTTTCCTCATCTTTCCTCAACTCTGGGAGTTTTGTCCAGACAAGATCAGTTATTAATGCAGACTCATGCCCCACATGATGGACCTGTAATACTGATGTCTGTGAATCACAAGGATGTGGTGTTGCTGATTCATTCTAAAGTCTTCTTTCTAAAACCTCCTTTCTGAGTCATGCACACACTGGTGAATTGTTAATGCATGAGGTGTATTTGTAATGAATACCCAATACAGTGTTTTCATTGCCTTATGTATTCAAATTCATTACAGAGTAATCGTAATGAATATTAACGAAAAATAATACATGAGGAAAAACACTGGATTTGTAATGAATATTCACTACAAGTACAAAGAGGTGACACACCAACGTATTTGTAACGAGTATTTGTGATGTGTATTCGTTACAGATACATACATGGATACATTAATTAATTTCTAGTTGATGTCCATTTCTGTTATGTGTTATCTAATGTTTCATGAAAGTATAATTAAACAAAATGTGACAGAAAATGTGGAATTTTACCATTTAATTTTTTTAAAACCGCCAGACTCTTTGTTAATTCCCCAAACATTTACACAACAGTACCACAAGTGCTTGTGAAATGTGTGGATTTCGCATGTGATTTGTCTGAGTGCTTTTATTTGTTTCAAAATAACCAGATCATGTACGTTATAAATTCACCATGTGATGTGACGCGCACACACACGTGCTCTTTGTTTATGCTTGTGTGTGTGTTTTGGTTATTTGTTTAATCGCCTTCAAACTTGCTAAAGCAATTTTTTTTATTATTCTTTTTTTTTTTTTTCTTGTCCCACTGATATGATGCTTACAAGCTTCTTTTCATTGCCCTTGCATTGATTAAATGTTCATCTGCTCGAGGTGTAATCCACACTGGTCAGCAGTTGCTCCAGTTTTGGATCAGCAGGAAATTGTTGCTGACTGTTGGCGTCGAGCAGCTGCTTTTACAGTAAAGTCACAAACCTGTCTTGTTTGGTAGTTCTGGCCCAAAGCCATGTGAAGCCTGCCGTCAAGAGGAGATATACGAGGAACCCATTTCCATTCTAAACAGCAGTGAGGTAAGCCTTTATATTTATTCAGGTTAGGTTTCAAACCCACCATCTTTGTTATGCTAGGAGTAGTCAGCATGCAATGTGTTACTGCCCTTTAGAGGAAAAAATATGACTGCAATCTGGTGGGGGTTTCCCTAACCACACAATGCATCCTACTCTTGTCTGCTTTCTTTTAAGACTGAGGGAACATTGAAGGCTTTATGAGTTCACTGATCTCTTTGTTTTTGCCCTTCCCCCCACCCCCCACCTCACAGGCTTTCCCAGACAATGCAGCAGGCCGAGAAATAGCAAGCCTGCCAGCCAGGTGTTTGAACCAGGGCTGTAACTGGACTGGATCTATTAAAGAGTATGAGGTAAAGTATGAAATCTGTCTTCTCCTGTGGCATGGGCATTGCTGCCTTTTACCTGGGTGTAGGTTTACGCTACCAAAAAAGAGCCTTGTCAGTATTTATTAATCTACATGAGAGGTTAATCTGACCTATAATCTGCGTTCCCGGGTCACTGTGTTCCCTGAAGAAACCTCAGCTTTCACAGCACGTTCTGTACGCTATGTGCTGCGTCGCTGCAAACAGGAAGTGAAACTTAACAGGCAGCTGGAAAGTCCCAGCCTCTCCTCATTTATCAACAAAAGCTCAGTGGAAAGTACCAGAATGGAACAACCCTGTTGAGCTTAGCGTGACTGGGTTACTGACCATTAACCATAGAGCTGTTAAGGAAACTGCTTGTATTCATTCAGTTTAGCAGAAACCCAGATTTCATTGAACACAGACTGCAGTTTGTAAAACTGTATGAAAGACACGTGAAGTAAATAAAGCTGGTTAGTGTGTGTGTGCGACTGAGCCTTGTGTGTGTGTCTGTCTGCAGCTGTGTTTCTAATGTAAGCATCAGTTTTAGATGAGCTACTTAGTTTGTGTAGTAAGCAGATGGCACCATGATGCTAACGCTGTGAAAAGGATGTTTACAACAATTCTTGTCTGTTTGTGGTTTTAACTAAGCGTACCAGTGTGACCTAATCTACATCAATTTTGTGAGTGTGCGTGTGTGCATGTATGTGCGCGCGCATGTGTGTTTTTCACCTGGGAAATGTTAAGATGATGATGTTTAAATGAAACCACTAGGCTAATGTGTGGGATTTGCATGGATTGGAAATGGGATCCCAAGCAATAGCATGCAGATGAATCTTCCTCTTATTAAAAAAAAAAAAAAGAAGGCACCAAAAGATCAAAACCTGCCAACCTCTTATTGTTGCTTCACAAACTATTATTATGCTGTGTGATACACCCACTTCGCAAATACTTTTGGTCTGGTATCTTAGTCACTGTCACTGTGTGGAAAAAGCTACAAATTGCTAGCCGCACACACCCATAGCGAGGCCTTCTGAAGCTGGGAAAAAAATAGTCACATCAAGGCGTTGGAGTGTTGTGTCGAGGTCAGGGATGAGATTAGGAATCTTCTAAATGTGAGTCATGTTTATTGACGCGATCCGGTTCAAGATTTTTGAGCGTAGCAAGTCTGGAAAGTCAGCAGTCAAAGCGAAAAACAGGCTAACATACCTGAGCTTCTGCTTCTGGGTCTGCAGCGTGCCTTTGGTAGTCATTCTGAAAGACGGCAACTTCCCTGTCGATTAACCCCACCTTAAGCTCCACCCCGCCTGTGTGATTCCCGGTATTTTTAAATGGCGAATACACAGCTTTAAATATATTTCTTTAATTATTCTACTTCCACTTTTTTATTTTTGTACTTCTCTTCATTATAATTCTATTTCTATGGTACATTTTCATCCTTTTTTTTCTATCAGATGTTTGTGGAGCTCGCTTTTTGTTTAAATTTCGTTTGCTTAGCATGTCATTCGAAAGTAAGAAAAGTGCATATTTTAATGGGGGTTGCAATGAAAAACAACTAAATATCAAAATAATCTTGATCATAATCGTGTGCACAATCATAGAACTGTATTTATCTCTTTCATACTCAGATCAGTGTATTATGTTTTTACTTTCACTTTTTTTGTCAGTTGGAGGTGTATTTTTTTTTTTTTTTTTTAAAGAATAAAACAAAACAAAAAACCACCTGTTTTTCCACATAGAAGCTAAGGAATACACCCTGTACCACAGCACTACACCTTCATTTAAACACTTCCTGAAAAGCGGTTATTTATCAGTGATTGGGAAGGGTTTTCCCCAACTGTCAGTTTGCTCTTTCACGATGCTGAAAACCTGCTTTACACATAACAAACAGGAAGTTCGATAATAATAACGAATAAAAAATGTCTAATATTTTTAGGCTCAGCACGAAGGTCGCTGTGAATTCGAGCGGATACTGTGCGAGGGCTGCCAAACCCTTATCCTTCTCACGGAGAAGGACAGACACAATGAGAGAGAATGCGAGGCAAGAACTCTCAACTGCAAATACTGCAAGATGACCTTCAACTTCAAAGAGATAAAGGTGGGACATAAAGAGACTACACTAAAATACGCTGTTTTTTGTTTTTCTTCTTCTTTGTTGGCATTAATGGACACAAAGTGACGTTCTGCTTTACGATGCATTTCAGGCCCATGATGAGATCTGTCTGAAGTTTCCCATGCAATGCAAGGACTGTGGAAAAAAGAAGATACCAAGAGAAAAGGTTAGCACTGTTACCTTCAATGTAATCTAAGTGGTTTTAGGTCAGTACTCCCCAAAGTCTCCTTATAAGTTTCTTTTTGACTAGGAGTCCTTCACTTCCACTTTCCTGTTGATGCACTGTTTATAAATGGTCTTTTCTCTTTGTTCATTCTGCCTTTCAGTTCAATGATCATGTGAAGTCTTGCGCCAAGTCAAAGAGCACGTGTCCATTCAGTGAAGTGGGCTGCAAGTCTATGGTAGGTGCAGTTACATAATCACCTCTCAGTGTGATCAAACTCATTTTTGTCATTGCGTTGTAGTAGTTTGGTGCTTATTTGTGGTTTAAAAAGGAGTCTAAATGTAAGTACCTTACAGTAAGGTAGTAATGTGGCTTATACTTTTGCTGTTGTAAGTAAATTATGAAGTTGGAATCAGATGAAGGAGCTGGCCTGGCTAAAGTCACAGCATCACTGTTTGGTGTTTTTACTGTTTTGTTTTCCCTTTAACATAAGATATAATGAGTGCCTGCTTTGTGCCTGATGTATGCAGTGAATCTGTGTAGAGCGTATGATGTAGCCTACGTAAGCAGCACATGCTGTTTCCAGTATTTATACCTGTGCAGGCTGTGTAGTTATGTGTAGTTATACTGATTATAGGGTTTCAGAAGCGTAGATTTAACAAAGAAGTCTAAAACCACTGTTAGAGGTTTAACTTCCAAAAGAGCCAGGGAGTTTCCACTAAACTAATCATCTCCCACCAGCTGCTTTGTATTTGGAGCACAGATAGATGTGAGTTATCTCGTGAAAGCTAGAATATGTTGCACACAGAAAAGATTTCGGTGGGGGTCATTGGATAAATTAGTCTCATTGCAGAGCAGATTCAATGCTATTAAATGCATTTTCTCATTTCCTTCTTCCTAATGTGTTCCCTGAGGTTAGTCATGTGACCCTTTCACATGAGATATTTCGCGCTCTGTGCTTTTGTCAGTAGTTTAAAGTTGGCTGAGCTCAGTTTGGCAAATGTGATGTGATATGATATTACACCCAAGCACCAATGAGAGCTTAGGAGCCTTTGAATCAAACCATCGTGGCAGTTAAGGAGGTGTTTGCTCATGCTGCCGGGAAGCCCTCTAAAAGGTTAGATAAGGCTGTTTTCTCAGTTCTTCTCGAAGCAATCAGCACTACTCAGCAGGCATCTTAAAAGGCCTCCAGACACATGCTTAGAGCAATTTTAAGCTTTATCTAAATTGGGTTTACTTTCATTGAGCCAACAGAACAAAAGAAACTGCATGTAAATACTCAAAAGTGAAACCTGTTTAAAAATATATAAAAAATTCCCAGCTCGCCCCTGCGGGCGGTCTATCCTTCAAGCTTGGGTCCTCTACCATGTGTATATAAATGTATCTATATATATCTATATCTATATATAGATATAGATATATATACACACACATTATTTATAAGTGGAGGAGGTGAACACAAATCAGTCCCATCACACATTTGGTTCACAGGAGTAGTGATCAGTCGATCCAAAGACAGTTTATTTAAAAAAGATATTTCTACTCATCTGGATTTAAAAATTGCCAGTTACAGATGGCAGCACACTGATATGTGATTACTGAAACCACTTATCCGGGTTTGGGTTGGCGGGGCAGCGGTCTGCGCAGAGAAGCCCAGACTTCACTCACCCCAGCCCGCTCTTCCAGCTCATCCTGGGGGACACAGAGTCATTCCCAAGCTGTCTGAGAGATGTAAAATCAGTCTTAGGAGTCAAAATCTTTTATATTAACACACTGAATCCTTTTTCAACCGGCTGGTTTGATGAGTCTGAACCTTTTCAGAGTGCAATCACAGCAGTAGTAAATTTGTCCTACTTAAGGCACAAACTGGACACCACAGCCCAAGCACTCGCCTGGGATTAAAACTAACTGGTTTGACCTTTGTCGCAATAAAACTTAGACGAGCTCTCCCGTGTTTCTGTATCAGGTAGAGAACGGGAAGCTCTGTGACCACGAGGTCAACAATACTATGGAGCACTTGCGTCTGCTGCTCCCTCTGGTGCTGTCAGCGACTCGGGCTCACTCAGAGGGCTGTGGTGCCGGGGAGTGGCAGGAGGACTCCGGCGTGGGCCTGTACAGGGATCCTAATGAGGGAGCCGGGCCCACGACCTCCGTGCAGTCTGTTGACCTGGAAAAAAAAGTGAGTCTCAACAGATTTGATGCCGCTTGTAACCACTCTGTTCATTTTGTGAAATGAGAAAATAATGATTTGTTATTTACTTATTTTTTTTGCCAACAGGTGAACGCTTTAGAAAACATTGTGTGCGTCCTGAACCGGGAGGTGGAGCGCAGTTCTGTTACAATGGAAGCGTTCGCACACCAACACCGCTTAGACCAAGAGAAGATCGAAAATCTGTCTAACAAAGTCCGACAGCTGGAGAGGACGCTGACCATGAGAGACTTGCAGCTGTCTGAGACCGAACAGCTGGTGCGCGAACTCCAGTTCTGCACCTACGACGGAATATTCGTCTGGAAAATCTCCGACTTCTCGCGCCGAAGGCAGGATGCCGTGGCTGGTCGAGCGCCTGCGATGTTCTCACCAGGTAGGATGGAAAAAGATCACGGTTGTACACGTGTGGTATGCTTTTAGGTGAGAGGGATTTTTCTGTTTTGTTTTGAGGTCATACAGTTCACATGACATTATCTTCTGGCGTGTAGACGGGGGGAATTCCACGCCGCTACACCCTTGTTGTTCTTCAGGGAGCGTGCATGGCTCTGCTGATTTCACATGAAGCTGTTTTAGGCTCTGTTTCCATTTCTGACCCTTCTTTTTTTGGTTTTTCCACGCAGCTTTTTACTCCAGCAAATATGGCTACAAAATGTGTCTAAGGTTGTATTTGAATGGCGACGGGACGGGACGGGGAACGCACCTTTCACTGTTTTTCGTCGTCATGAGGGGAAGGTGCGACGCCCTGCTGAAGTGGCCGTTCAGTCAGAAGGTGGGGAACCGTTTTGATCCGTTGAAGCACGAAACTCTCGATGAACGGCACGAAACGAACTCCTCTTCTCTTCTTCTTCCCCTCCAGGTGACTCTGATGCTCCTGGATCAGAACAACAGGGAGCACATCATCGATGCTTTCCGACCGGACGTCAGCTCCTCGTCCTTCCAGCGGCCGATCAGTGAGATGAACATCGCCAGTGGCTGCCCACTCTTCTGCCCGCTGGCCAAACTGGCCGGAAAGAGCCCTTACCTCAGAGATGATACCATTTTCATTAAAGCCATTGTAGACCTGACAGGCTTATAAGGGTGTACTGTGGAAGTAACACCAAAAAACACTCTTTGTTTTGTTTTGCTTTGTTTTTTTGTTTTTTTTTTCAATACAAAAACAAAAATCTAAACCGAATAATTACGAATTGTAATAATACTATTAATAATAACAGTAGTAGTAATAATAATAATAATATTAATTATATATATATATATGACGAAAATACAATGTTATTATCATATAGGACTCTATATTTATATATTATCACATTAAAAGCATCATTAGGATGTCATTACACCTTGAGGGCGTGCGATGTGACATCTGCACTCATTCCGAGGATCCATCTGCAGTGAATCAGTGAATCAGCGGTGGGAGCTGAGAAGAGCTCTCTGAGGAAAAAAGGGTCTGAAGTCATCTGTTATCCTGATGTTACCCACCTTATATCTGTATTGCATCTTGTAGATGATAATTATTTCATATATTATAAGCAGCCTAATATCATAATAGATATAATACACCTTCTTTAGCTTTGTGGGAGTGTGTGTGTGTGTGTGTTGTTTTTCCCACCACTGTGAGGATTATTTCTAGTTACTATTTATTTATGGCTCGAGATAATTAAAGTTAACTAGTTCTAATAAAATATTTTCGTTTTAAAGGCGCATACTTGTGTTTAGTTTTAGCCACTGTTAGCTCTCATGCAGTAGAGGAAAACGACAACCAATGAAAACCAAACAAGCGCTGATGGACAGGAATGAAAAATACTAGCTTATAAAAACTAGTGTTGATGAGCCCGTGGTGCGTGCACTTGTCACTTAAACGGCTCGATCTGGTAAACATTTTATATAAAATTTTAAATGAATCTAAAGAGGATAAGACAATGATAAAATATGTAGCCTGTTTCAAATAATCCCATAGTACTGTATAACTAAATAATCCTGAAACATCTAGTGTTACACAGAGAGGCAATTATATAAATAAATATATAAATCTATATATGTACACACTTTATTGTATTATGTCAGTGCTACTGCTAACTATAATGCCTGATCAGTTGTACTCATACTGTACTCAATCATATAAAGTTAGTTTTGAATCTTTCATGACTTTGATGACTGGTGATTATTTATAAAGTGTTTTAAGGGATGCTAAAGTACCATTTGACCGTAGGTACATTATTAATTTAACCATTTTTCTCTTTGTTTAGACTGTGATTTGTGAGTGTGTGTGTGTGTCATTTAAGATAAAATTTCACAAAATTTTATTTGATTTAATTAAAAGTTCATTTAAAGCATAAAAATACTGAATATTTCCTTGTTTTATTTTTGTCTTCTTTTTTAAGACTTTTTGTTTTTTAATCCTGTTTTAACCTAAACTGGATTAATTGATTATTAAAAATTAATAATTGCTGGATGTAGCAACATGTGAAATGTAGGCACAAAGGTGTAAGCACCACAAATAGCTTTAAGTCAAAAATATCTTGTAAAACACTTTTAAAAAAAAGTTTCTTTTAACCACATATTTTCTTACATTTGTTTTTTTTTTTTCTAAAATAACCACGTGTGAATGTGAAAATCCCCCCCCCACACACACACAGGAATAACACTACAGGTGATTCCTTTTATGTAAAACTCTGATGCCTTCTCCTAAAACAAACAGATGATGCAAACTAGCAAGGGCGCTAAAGAGAAAAAAAAAACACAAGCACCACGCCGCAGTCGAAAGCAAAGAAACATAGCTGTGTTTGTTGTGAATATAGATGTGGTGTACCTGTTTATCCTTGCTTCACGTTGTTCTAGGGGAACTCCAGCTATTTCACATATAAAAGGTTTGATATCCAAAGTGCTCGTCAACCCATTCTGTCGTCAAGGAGGCGATTTAAATGATGGGAAATGTGTGAACTTTTTTCATTTTAGGGCAGAGTAGGAACATAAAACCAAGTTTGAGTAGCCTCTTTAGCCAAACATATTGTGGCCTTCCTGCCTTGCAAAGAAACACAAAACCTGCTTTGGTGAATGCCCAAATCAGCAGAAGCAGTGTGCACAGCTGTATTATTGTTGCACCTTTGACTTCTGTGAAGCTCTAATAGAGGTCCAAAGAGTTTCCAATGTAAGTGTATGACAGTTTAATAACAACCTCTTTCACTCAGACCTTGTAGATCTGAAGGTACTGAGCTCAAGCCAACAAATTCCTAAGAATGAGTGAAATGTTTCACTTGGATTATGAAATTTAAGACCACTGCTTCCCAGCAGCCTCAGCAATGCCTTTGTACCTCAGGCTGACAGTGGTGAAAACTGAAAATGTTGACTGTGTTAATGTGTAGCATGTCAGTGTGCTGAATTACAAATAAAAGCAGAACTGCAATTCAAGTGAACTCAAAGCGGTAACCCCTTTATTTTAACCATTCCATTTAAACCATGTTTCAGCCTCTTTTTAGGTTTCAGGTCAGTCATGTCAGCTTCACCACACAAAACATGTTTACCAAAAATGAAACCCCACTAGTATAAAAAGAACACAAATTGACTCATTATACATGCCAGTGATGGTCTTCACTGAGGCTGTGGAAATGCCTCATCATGGTTGATATAAATGTGGTTGGAAAGAACCTGCCAGAGGGACGGCGCACGTGTGATTGATGACTATGCGAGGAATGAAAATCTTCTGAAAGCCCCGGGGTTAGATTCTCAAGTATTTAGATGGTGACGCACTTTCTTATCTAATGTTCAAAGTCAGACACTGTGAGGTCACCAGATGATATCACAACAAGTGCAGCTGTGCCATGTTTTGACCTATTTGTATTTTTTTCAAGTCCCCATATAACTGAAATGAGTTATTGCCGGTAATTGTCGATCCACTAACCTACACACACAGCTGTAACTGATACACTTTGGTTGATGCTTTTGTTCTCACCCATGTCCCAGAGTTATCGTGTATCATTTCGTAGATGGTGACCAAGAGTGAGTGCTAAACAAATGACACAAAACTGAAACCGTACAAAAGTAAATCCCCTTACCTTATCACAACTTAAAATCCACGGAACTAGAAGCTGTTGTAGTTTAGACTACATCTCTAAAACATTTAAAGTCGCCACGCTGAAGAAAATCACCTACACATAGTTCAGATTCATTTCAGTTTAATCAAAACACCCAAATGTCGCCCGCACAAGCAGGTGTGTCAAACCAAACTCTTTTCTGTCAAATATCTAAATATACAAACTTAATTCTGAAAACTCTGCAACGTTGTGTGAAATTTAAATAAAAACAGAATGTGGTGACTTTGTAAATCTCATTAACTCATTTTTTAAATTCATAATAGAGCATAAAAAATATTAAATGTTTAAACAGACATTTTACTGTTGCATGAAAAATATGAGCTCATTTTGAATTTGATGGCAACAACATCCTCTTCTGTCAGCATCTGGAAGTGAGCAGACCAGCTACTGGGCTCTTTCTGGTTCTTGTCTGATATACGTAGGATCCTAGCTGTGTAAAAACGGGTGATGCTCTAACAGGATGCTACTATTGCAACGAGTCAGTACAATTTCTTCCCTCGTAGATACTCCGCAATTGCAGTAACACCACTTATAGTCAAAGTGGAAGCATTTAGGAACCACAGCAACTCAACCATGAGGTGGCAGACCACGCAAAGTCAAAGAGCAATGGTCTGCTGAGGACTGAGGTGCAAAAATCACAGAAAAGTCACCAACTTTCTGCTGACTCACTAGCTGCATAACTCCAAACCTCCTGCGGCATTTACATCAGAACAAGAGCTGTGCGCCGGGAGCTTCAGGCCATGACGCAGCTCTTGTAGCTAATGTGCAAGAAGCCCAGTGCTTTCTGCCAAGGTGGGCAATAAAAGTTCAGATGCACAGGATAAAATTATTTAATGAATTACTTTAAAAAATAAAAAAAAAAGCTAAATTTCCCTGCTGTGTGGTTCACATGTATCATCGTTATCTGTAGGCGCTGTATCAAAAATAAAATGTCCAAATATGTCAAAAACAGAAACAAAGGTTACCAGGAATGTACTTTTTCTCCCTACATGACTATTAGTAAGCAACAGTGACATTTTGATGGAAAATTTAATGCACACAGAAGCTAAAAATATGCCTGTGTAGTATGTGTCTATTTTTAGATTTGACTGCGGAGGAGTGCGAATGATTCTGGAGAAGACTCAAACCGCATCACCTGGGCGCTCAGGGTCGATTTCTAAACTTCACTAACTGACAAATACTTGCAAACAGACAATAACAATAAGGCTAGGCATGCATCGGGCTCTCTTTTCAAAACCTTTAATCAAAAACTGCACAAGAAAGCAACACGCAGAAAAGAATATCAGTCTGACACATGTTCAGTTTTCTGGACTTGCAGGGCATGCGCTTTATTAAAGTGGAGCTTTTAAAAAGAACACAAGCTGGAAAAAAATGATCATGAGGAAGCAAACATTGGCAAACCATGACAGCGTGATGAAGAGGAAGTAAAAGGGGAGCTCAGGGAAAAAAGGAGAAAGTTTGTGACTTTTTAAACAAGTTCAAAAACATGAAAAAACAAAACAAAAACACTGTTCAGGTTAATGAAACCCGCTTGTTCAAGTGTCGGATTCACAGGGGATTCTGAAAAGTCAACAAGTGAAACAGTCGCCCAATCATAATTAAAGTCATGTTTTAAAATCAGTCACGTCCTCTTTAAACAGGCATCTGCGTGGAAATGTAAATAAGCCAGTAAAGTACCCTTGTGCTGGTTAAACTGTAGCTGTAGTCATGCGTTACTTTTTGTTTTGCTTTGTGTTTACCAGTAAAAGCACCTCAAAGGGGACTTAAAGTATGATGTAAATACCAACAGACATTTCAACACAATCTGACCAGGCATTCAAAATGAGTCTTCAGTCCTTTATACTTTCTGTCTGTTTCTGTGGAAGTGTTTTTAATCTATTGTTTCTTGTCTTTACCAAACAAAGACTAATAATATTAGACAAAGTATTTTTAAGCCTTGCTAAACTGAATTTAATTTCAAGTAATAGGCGCGACTTGTGCAACCTGAAAGGTCCATGAAACTCCATTATTGCTTTGGGTAAAAGTCTGTGGCACTGGTGCACAATGTAAGTTACAACATAAACTGCCAATCCACTGAATATCTTTATTACAGCATATTAATATTTAAAAACAAAAAAAAAATTTGTGATATTAAAAGTTACATGTGTGCCACCTTAAAATAAAGACTGGGTATTAACACCGCCTTCCAATCCTTAAGGGAAACATTAATTATTTATACACTACAGCACTGTTCAGCAGTCTGTGGACAAACTGGAGAATGGCGGCTTTCTTTTAAAATCCACAGGACCAATTGGAGCTCGAGGTCGGGGTGTCAAACATAAGGCCTGGGGACCATAATGGGCCCGGCAAAGACTTCAATGGACGGCTTTGGAAAACATTTAGTGCATAGATTTTTAACTTTTAACTGTATTTTCATAAGTTTTGCAGCTTTTTCAACTCACACAGACCTCCCCCATGCCCATTCATACCACACCAAAGCAGTTAAGTAACAGATTCCTGTTTTGACACTATCAACTATAGAAATGTCATTTTTTTTTTAAAAACAGTGGGTCCACAGTTTAACAAAAGAGAGTAATTAACAAAACCTTTACGTTTTCTAAATACAGGACAGTCTGGGCAATGTGCTACCACTTTTTCTGCAATTTTACACATTTATCATGTAGAAAAACGATCATGTAGTGTTGAATGTCGGGGATTAAATGTTTACTTAAATGTTTTTACTGGTCTGGTTCTCTTCAGATTAAAGTGGCCCACAGCATAAAATGAATTTGACATCTAGGTAACTTGACTAAAAAGGCTCTACTTGTAAAGTTTCCTTCTCCAGAGGGGGGACAAAATATGTTGCTAAATAAGAAAAGCAAAATTAATTAATTAAATTCTGCAAAATAAAGGGTGCAGCGTTGTGATGCTAATGAATGAAAAGGGTTTAAATACATTTTTATATTATACAGATCCAATAAACACTCAGCTACACAAACAACTCTTCTTCACAGCCAGCGGTTCCTCTTATATTAAACTGCGCAGTAATTCTACATTTAATAGAATAGTGATGGATCATTTCCCGGGCATGGACAAAAAAAACAAACAAACAAACAAAACAAACAAACAAAAAAAAGCAGACCACATTAAATGCAGCTGAAACTCCTTTTCCCTTTTCGTTTTATACTCTTTTATAAAATCTTTGAGAAAAGAGTTTATGAGGAACTTTTAACTCGAGACGTCAATTGGATACAGCCACTGATAGGAAAACAAACAGCTTATTCTCAGTTGCACTTTGCCCTAAAGGAGGACCTTTGTATACATGTGTACGTCACATCCAGGAGTCCAGACTGTTCAGACGCCACTTTACAGATTTTTTTAAAGACAAGAAAAAAAAAAAAAAAAAAAAAAAAAAAAAAAAAAAAAAAAAAAAGGAGAACAATCATCTTTCAGGGAAGCAGTTTTTGGGCATCCGTGTTTAGGTGTCAGCTCTACACTCTCTACATCTCTACCTGTGTTAACGTTGCATATCATTTCTGTCTGCAGTCAGTTCTGCTGGCACAACAGCGCCCCCTTGTGTCTGAGCCTGCTATCGTTTCCTGTCAGCTGAATCAGTCACCGCTTTAGGTCACAACACCGTGAGCTCAAGCGAAAACAACAGACTGTGCCCACGCTGTACACATACATGGAGTGTGTATATATTCATACCACAGAGGGAAAAGATCAGACTTTCCTCACCATGCTTCCCCCTCCCCGCTTCAAGTGTTTTCCAGCCTGACTCATGGTTTTCCGTTGATGCAGGAGTTCTTGCTGCGGCTCAGCCAGGACGGCAGGAGGCTGCGTGGTCTGGGCGGCCGGGCGGAGGCCTGCGCGAGGCGGATCATTCGCGGCGAACGCCACACCTTGATGGTGGAGTCGTCGCTGGCGGACAGCAGCAGCTCCTGGTCGGCAGGGCTGAACGCCACCGAATTCACCACGTCGTCGTGTGCCAGACGCGCCAGACAGATGTTGTAGTGACGGTCCCAGATGTAGCCGTGCTTGTCCTCGGCTCCACTACAGGTGGGAGATTGGAGGGTAAGTCAGAGCAGTTACCAAGCGTTTGATTTAGTGTGTAAACAACTGCAGTAAATATCGATTAAAACTGACAAACACAAATATGTTTACTTTACTTTGAAATAAATCAAGACAGTCAGCTGTGAAGCTGCAGCTGTGTGTGGTTACGCAGTGGTTTTACCTCGTCAATGTTTCAATCAAATACAAAGTGAATAGTGAGTTTAACAAAACTGTTATACATATTTCTAATAAACCAGTTAAGAATTTAAGTTATTTAGACATAAACATACGATCACAGCCCACAAACACATTTAAACAACAGCATATGATTATTAATATTTATCTATGAACACATTTTATTTGATTTATTTCATCTTTATTTTATTGTTTTCATCGTGTTTAATGTCTTATTTATTTCATTTGTGTTTATCTACTGGGTTTTTTTTAATCTTTCATTTATTCTTCTGTACACCACTTTGGTCCATGTGGTTGGTTTCAAGTGCTTTCCAAAAAAACCTGCTATAGTATTGTGAAGTATGGTATAGTATGCGGTATGGTATTTGCCTAAAATGCAAAAGATCACCAGTTTGAGACTAGGAGGAGACACCAACCGAGTCTCAGTTGTGGGTTTCTATCTGGTGAGAAATCTGAGGCAAATCAAACTTGATATATCCGCTGTGGATCTACATTTTGTCTGACAGTGATATTGGGTGTCACTTCACTGCATCTATGAACCTCCTCTTTGGTCTACCTCTTTTCCTCCTGCCTGGCAACTCTTCAACATCTACTGTCCGTTATTCCCACCATCCCTCCTCTGTACATATCCAAACCAGCTCAATCCGAGCTGTCCCTCTATCCTTGTCACTCTCAACAAAAATCTTCACATGCCATGGGAAATATTTGTTTTTATATATGTAGTGGGGGAATAATATGGACAGTAAGTGGAAAATCTCTTCATGACAGCACCCATCATACTGAACAGATTCTTCTCAGTTTCGAGGAAAGATTTTGTTTCTGCTTCATTATTTTCGTTTTGCTCACGCTCACGACTGACATGTCCTGAGTGTAAACTTTGAAAACCTCAACATCCGAAAGCAGCGTCTTCATTCAAACAAGCGGTCTGATTACCGTTTTAAATACTGGCACACCCCTGTTACTAGAAATAACGTCATGTACAACTGACACACTGTGACGCACTGAGCCAGAACAAAAAAAGGGAATTTCTTATATACTGAGCAGTGAAATGATGAGCACATTTACCGACACTGCAGTATCGCTTCCCTTTCTGTTGCCCAGTGGAGAGTGGCTGCGAGTTTTAAAAACCTCTGTGTCTGAGGGATAAAATAACAAACACACCTGGCAACAAAGTCTCTGCTGACGTCCAGGAAGATGAAGAAGCACTCGTCGTTGGGTGTGAAAGCTCGATGAGCGCGCAGGCTTCTTCTCTCCTCTCTCAAACTCTTCAGGTCAATCACGTGCAGGTCGATCTCCTCGGCAATAGGGGGCGGAGACATGGGGTCTGAGATCACGCATCCAGCTGGCCAAGCCCGGCTATTAACATACAGGTATCTGACCAATGACAGAGGAGAAGTGATGTTAATCTTTAAAGCTGATACAGGATACAGCTTAAAATTAGCTCAAATTTTTCTCATTTTATCACCTGTGGTCTGGAGAAAGGCCCATGCCAATGATGTGACCGTGGATATCAATAACATGGTCCAGGGAATCAAAAAACTCATCTGAACTTCGCTCTTCGCCGAGAACAGGACCCGAAGTGGTCATCTGTTCAGGCCTGATTCGCTTAATGCCTGGAAAGTGAAAAAGGAGCTTCCAGGTGAGAGAGGGCCGCCACAATTCTGAGAAAATATCGCAGCATTTCTGAATAACTTTGTTACCTATCTGGTGAGGAGAGTATGTAAGGCTGCCGGTGGTGAAGAGTAAGTACGTTTTGTCTTCCTCCCCGGACTCGGACGGCTCAGAGAGGCTGGGGTCAGGGGGCTTTGTGTAGGCTCTGCCCATCAACTGAGCCACCTGGGTCTCGATCTCCAGCTCCTTCTGCCCCACGTTTTTTCGGCTCTAGGAGGAAGAAGGAAAGTGCAAAAAAAGAAATTGAATAAAAAAAAAATGAAAAAGCTAAAAAACCAAAACCAAAAGTCAAACAGATTTTTTACATGTATAACGTGCTCCAGTCCCGACATGGTCGGCTGAGGGAGACGAGGACTGGGGAGGCCATGACCTCTCGCTCCCCTCTGGCACTCTTCCTCCTCTTCTTGCTCCTCTTCTTCCTCGCTGCCGGACGTCGCCAGGTCAAAGAGGAGAGGCTGGTGGTGCTGCTGCTGCTGCCCCTTCTGTCTTCGGGCCTGAGACTGAGCCTCATAGTCCAACAGCAAGTCCGGGTTATCGTGACGCCGACAGTGGGCCACCATCACCGTGCGAATGGTGCTGGCGTTGATGTTCTGGATCTTGAAAAGGCGCTTGACCACGTTGACATTCTCCGATTCGATATCCTGTTGCAGGAAAGGAACATTTATTTTTTGTTTTTCCCCTGGAAACCCACCACTGCACATGAGCTGCTTGGTTTTATCTTATTCGCTCAATATATGCAATATTTTAGACATGTGTGAGTCTGTGACCTAATGCAAACCACAAAAAAGTGCCACGTATTGCCACTTAGTCTCACTCAAGCAGCAACATCTGGGCCTGAAAAATGAAGCCACTGCAGGAGCTGCAGTTCCTCCGCTGGCCACTGAGGCTTGCTCCAAAACAAGAGCAAACCCACAGAGCACTGGCATGTTAAAATAAAATAGAAATAAACATGTTTACAGCCTGCTGCTTTGGAAAAAAGAAAATAAACCAAATTTCTCAGAGTTATTGAAAGAAACAATATGGGTTAATACCTCACAAACAGTCTTTGATACTGAAAAATAACACCACCTTTCTACTAATGTGTGGATGCAATCTTTGTTTACTTAGCTGTTGGGAGGTTTTTCCCCTCACGGTCATGTAAGCACCTGCCTGATAACACACAAGATCCTGTTTTCTAGATCCTCCTCCTCACTTTCAACGTCCTTTATAACCTGAGCCTTTAGCTGCTTTGCCCCAAAACTTTGGAATATGCCTACACCGGATCTCCGGACCATAAACTCTCTATTTATGAATCACGTCTGAAAACCCACATGTTCAGAACTGCATACCGTTCATTATGACATGGCCTTAGTCTACAATCAATTGATCAGTTTTTACAGTTTAGTGGTTTTATGTGTTTGTTTTATTATCATTTAACCGTGTATATGTTTTTAATTTCCTAGACTAATGTAAGCTGTCTTTGAGGGCATAAAGTTTTCATGATCTCGAACGTATCTTACAATTAGTTGCTTTCTACCCGTGCAAACACACTCTAGTTAGACTCACATGTTGACAGTGAAAATAGGTTAAATCAGGGAAAACACACATTTTCCACTCGCCCACACATATTGCTCATTTCCTGCTTTATGACAACTGCATGTCAGTTTTTATAATAATATCAAGGCTACAGTCTAGGGTCTCACCTGGAAGGCTTTATTGAGCCAGAGCACAGAGCAGGATGTCATGTTGCCTATCCAGTGCAGGTTTCCAGATATCAGGTGGGTCTCATTCAGCCAGCAGCCAAAGACATCATAGGGCTTGTTCCTGACCCGTGACAAGAGCGTGTAATTTTCTGTAGCAATGCATCAAATGGGGAGAGCGTCACAGAGAACACATTCATGAACAATGTATAACCCCGAGCATAACCTCATAGTTAGAGTATTTCATGGTTCCTACCTAGACTGATGACAGCGATTTCTCCTGATGACGAGTGGTGTGGTCCCAGGTAGACACCCGAGACGAGCAGCAGGCTGTCATCAGCGTTGAACTGGGAGAACTGGGTGTAGCCCCAGTTAAACTGCCGCATGCTGGAGCTGTGCACCAAGGAGATATTACCATCTGGCCGCTCAGTGTCCCACAGCTGCACACAGGAAGAGAGAAGACATGAGAGAATGTGCAGAGATGGATATTGATAAGACTTTAGAGAAACCAACGCCACTATCAGTTCGGCTCACAGGACTGAATTTTTAGCAAGTCCCTCGTCTATTCTTGGTTATATTCTCTGAGAAATAAAAAAAAAAAAAATGGCCTATGCAGGCTTTCAGCATCATCATTTCTATAAAAACTTGTTAGAGCATTTAAACTTTTTGACACTACTCGTCATTTTCCTTGCACCACTGTAGTCACACATGAGACTGATTGCTGTTACACAAATGAATAAATACCAACATATTTATAATTTTTTTGTCTAATTAATCACGACTCTACGAACAGTATTTTCCCCAAAATTTATAAATATTTTGTCCCAGAAAGTTGACTCTGTTCATCTGGATGAAGTGTTTCAGTGGGAAGCGCTGAATGATTGAGCATGCATCAAGACACAAACATTCTGTGTTAGTTAATTCTCCAATACACTTCTATTTTTCCTCTCACCAGTGTGCTTTTTTTATATGCGTGATGGTATTGAGTGCCTGGGTCATGCCATTGGTCATCCACTAATTTTCATGAGCACTGCTGCATACTTTGCACTTTATAGCCTGGAGTAATACTCACTATGCATTTGGACAGCAAGATACCCCCACAGGAAGTCAGACATTTTTCACATACTTTGTAATCTGTTTGCACTGTTTTTGAAAGTTGCCACTTCTGAAGCCCCCCAGGTACTAAAGAACCAACCAGAGCGACTTTAAAACTGGTCACCAGAATTTTGACTTGCAGTCATAAAACAAGAACATGATGTAACACAAATCTTCATTGTCCAATTGCTCCAAGTCCCCAATACTCCACACGAGTTGAGTAAGTTCTGCTTGAACAGACTTAACAGAGTCACAGTCAAAGCATCACAAACTGGTGAACACATCCCAACAAGGTGAACACAGGAGGTGATATGCAAAGCTTTAGTGCAATGTAGAAACAGCACCGCCTCGAAGACACCATCTCTGAAATGCACACGTGTGCAGTCTGCATTAAAGTTACTTGCTGTGCTAATTCTTAACATGGTAGTCTACTCAGGTAAATCTGGTTGAAACTAAGATGTTTGGCATGCTGTTTTCAATATTTAAAAACTGATCGGTTGCTTTTCATAGCTCTTCTGCTTCCTGACACAGTCAGTGCCAAAAAAGTGACCAGAATAACATTTATTCAGATGAGTAAAATACCCCAAATTGCATAAAAGTGTCGCCTAGTCCAGCGGTCCCCAACCCCCGGGCCTCGGACCGGTACCGGTCCGTGAGTCGTTTGGTACCGGGCCGCGAGAGTTGAGGCTCAGGTGTGAAATGTATGGTTTTCAGGGTTTTTATCGGTTTTCAACGTTATTTTGTTATCGTTTTTATCGTTAACTCGGTTTTCCTGGGTCTTTTCACGTGTGTTATGAATAAATCTTCTTTTTTTTCGGTACCGCACTAGTTTTATTTTGTTGTATTCATCCGCGACACCTCATTGCCGGTCCGTGAAAATATTGTCGGGCATAAACCGGTCCGTGGCGCAAAAAAGGTTGGGGGCCGCTGGCCTAGTCCTCCATAAACAACACGGAACCTCAACAGTATATCTTACCTTAACAGTACAGTCTTTTGAGCAGGAGGAGAAGCGGTGACCCCGATGAGAGAAAGCCAGGTGAAGGACTTGGTCAGTGTGCTCTCTCAGAGTTTGAACCTCCACACAGGGGATGCAGTCAAACAGACGCTTGAACTCCCTGTACCACGACACAGCCGCTGCACACAGACAGGTTTTGGAAGTAATGAGAGAAAGTTTCAGCAGTAACTAAATTCTTCTCAGAAACAAATAAATAATAAAGATATTTACCAGGGTGCCGGGGTACCGAGCGGGGGATGCGGTAGTAGCTGTAGAACAGCTCCCTCCACAGGAACTCATCTCTGGAAACAGCCAGCCACTGTCGGCAGGTCAGACCAGCTCTCAGCACAGCATCATGGGGCAGACGCAGAAAGATCTCCAACACCAGGCTGTCCGGCAGAACTGGGCCACACTCCATCCTAACATCCTGGGTAACAAGCACACACAGGTATAGTATAGTGCTGTCCAAAGGTTTCAGGCACAAAGTATAGAAGAGACAACTTTTTATGAAGCTTTTTGGGTTTGTCTTTGAGCAGTCTGTGTCTGCATTCAGGTTAAAAACAAAAGATCTGCTAGGATACCAAAATAGGGAACTCATTTGTTGGTGTGCATCTTGAAATCATCAAAACAGGAAGTCTCGTCTCAGATATCTCTGGCCCAGAAATATTGACCATTGTCTCCAGAGGGAAAAATTAGCTGATGGATTCCCGGACTGCTACATATTAGGTGATGATGATTAATTAGTCCCTGTTGTTGTTAGCAGCAATATTTTATCTCAAGGTTTCATCTGAATATAAGCCATTCTCTGACTAATACCAAAGAGGTTTTGGCCAGAGAAAAATCACAAGGACAATGATTAAAAAAATAAATTTTTCGGCACTTTAAATGAGGTTTGTGGCACATATCCCCAGAGGTAAGAGATGTGGTACACCCTCAACAGTCTACACATCTGTAAATTAAACTTCAAATATATTTTTGATCATTAAATTGTCAGAAATGACAGGAAAATGCACAGAATTGCAACTTTATCTTGACGAATCACGCTCATCTACGTGGTCTAACTGCAAAAGCCCATTTTAAGCCAGGAAGGAAACTGGACAGTTTCTGTGAGCTTCTTTCAACTCCAAATTAAAGCTGTCCAAACAAATGTTTTTATGACTGCACATTTATAATCCTTTTTTATGTTAGCCATATGAATATATTGCATTTTATGTTGTATTTGCTGCATTTGGCTGACCTTCAACCAAGGATCAAAACTTCATTCGCTGCTTTATAAAAAACACAATGTAAAATATAGACATCACTCAGGCTCCATGAGATTAACTCCTATTCTGACTCCAGTCAGCTGAGATATGAGTAAAATTATTTTTTTTATTATTTATCGCATGAACTGTAAAGAACAAATACAGATCCAGCTTCTAGCATTAGCATTTTTGCATAAACGGCTAACCACGCGTCTTCTGTTCATTTCAGCTTAATTATAATGAAAATTTCAGCTACACTTTTAAAATAAAACAGCTACAACCAGTCAGGGTGCTGCATATTTTTGTGGCTCCACCTTTAATGAGATTATCTGAAGCCAGACAGCGGTTGACAGCTGTTGCAGTGCACAGACAGCGGCCCATTAAAGACATCATCATGATGTCAGTGAACCTACGACCTGCTCTCTTCCTTAAAACCGGCTTTATTTGCAGAATTTTGAAAGAAAGGGAGAGCTGACATGTCGAGTCCTGTTCACAGCAGCTGGAACAGGGCCATGTTAGCGTGGCATTTCCTTACATCACAAAGGTGCAAAATGGAAAATTTTACGTGAACTGAGTTTTTAAAAATGTGATCGACACCCTCTCCAACTTTGGAGTAAACGTCCGCAGCTCGTCTGTGAGGGACCGTCGTGAAAAGATGACCTAACATGGACATTTTTTGTCCGGTACTATGTTTACACTGAAAGCAAACCAGTCTAGCCTTCCTCCTCACAAACCAGACATTTGTAGAAATACGTTATAAGTAGTAAACGTTTGTATTTGTTTGCCAGTCTAAAGTGGAAAAGAGTTTCGTTTTCAGCTACAGCAGAAGACTATGTAGCTAGCTTTAAGTGAGCTAACTTATTAAGAATGCAGCTAGCTGTTAGCTGACATTTGTTTTCAACTTTTAGCTGCGCCCGGCAACACTCAATATTGACTGCTAGCTGCTAATTTTACGACTAAAAGCTTTCGTTGACTAACTTAAAGAGCCTCGCTTCATACAGGTGTAATGACACAAACTGGAACCCACCTGCTGGATCAGAGTATGTTGGAGAGAAAAATCCAGCGGCTAGCCAGCGCTCAACGCTAGCCACAGAAAATGACAACAATCCTGCAGCAGCTACGAGGCAGACAGACGCTACCAATAGATGGCAGAATAATCGATACATATACATAGGAACTTTAACGTATGCAATCCGACAGAAGAGGTAGGAAAAATGGATTTAAAAGTGAAAAGTAAAGATAAAGAATAAATGTGTCATATTGCGATTACTAAAGCAACTCTATTTTATTTAACGGCATAATCGTTTTCTTCTTCTTTCGGCTCCTCCCTTTAGGGGTCGCCACAGCTGATCATCTGCATCACTCTAGTATCCTCTTATGTCACACCAAACCTCTGTATATTCTCCTTCTGTGGTCGTCCTCTTTTGTTTGGCAGTTTCATCATTAACATCCTCTGCACATGTCAGCCTTGTCTTTCTAACCGTGTCTCCAAACCACCCAACCTGAGCTGTCCCGCTGAGATACTCCTTTCTAATCTTAACATCTCAGGTCTCGCTGTCATCTTGTAATCCTTCGCTTGCTGCTATCTATCAGTCACAAGTCAACCCTGACACTCGTCTCCACCCACTACCACCTTGTCTACACTCTCGTCTTCACCCCTGTCTCCTTCTTATTCGCACACATGTATTCCGTTTTGCTTCGACTGACTTTTATTCCTCTTCTCTTCGGAGGATACCTCCACCTCTCCAGGCTCTCTTCCATCTGCTGTGAGCGTTCATCAACTCCTCAAAGTCCTCCTTCCACCTTCCTAACACACACTTTTCTCTCTTTCTATCTTTAATCACGCTAACCTGCTGCTAATCCTTTCCAGCTCGATCTCTCTGTCTAACCAATCGATGCAAAAATCTTTTGTCTCCTTCCTTAAGTCATAAAAGTAACTTCAACAAAGTTAACTCGGCCTGTTCACCATTTACAGTTAGGGTATTTTATGACTCATATCATCATCATCATCATCATCTCTAACTCTGTCTCTATAGACATTTTATTAGCATCAGTAAATGATCTCATTTTCTTTTCTTGCCCATAAAGTAAGCAGACAATGGAAAAATGAAGGACAGTAACAGGAGTGGTGGCCAGTGTTGGTCAAGTTACTTGAAAAAAGTAATCAGTTACTAATTACTGATTACTTCCCCCAAAAAGTAATCCCGTTACTTTACTGATTACTTATTTTCAAAAGTAATCGATTACTTAGTTACTTAGTTACTTAGTTACTTTTTAAAAACACGATTTACAACCTGAATAGGTGATAAAGCGATAGATCTTTCAGCCCAATTCTACTTTTTCTGCATAATTCATCATACAAAATGTAATCAAATGGAAAAGTCTCTTTTTAAAACTTGTTTTATTAGTTTTAATCTTTTAACTTTATGCATCAAGCAAAAATTAAATTATATGCAACATTCTCTGACTGGAAGAAATTTGTTTAACATTTAAACCTATTTTCTGCACATTCCAGCACATAAAATAAAATATTTTTTTGTGTTTACACTCACTCTTTCAAATAGATGCAAGTAAAACACAGCAGAAAATAAATAAAATCAAAGACTAGCGGTCCTGTTGCTCTATTTTCACCTGTAAAGCAGGACTGGGGTAGGCGGAGGAGGTTTACCCTGGTGCAGGTGTGCCGCAGCGGTCAGTGGAAGAATCCGCGAGTTTCTCTGTGAATTTCACATTACGTCGTAGTACACTCGGTGCTTGCTTGGAAGTTTAGGGGTTTTTTCGCTGTAAAAAGAAGTTTTCTTCCCACGCACAACGGACACTAATGTTTTTGTCACTTTTTATGGAATCAAACTCAAAATAAGGTCAGTACTTCCACGCTTTAAACGCTGCATGCTACACTCTGTCCCGCACTCGATATATTATGATCTGCAGACAGCTGTTGTCACGAACGTCGCACTCGCCACGCCACTGTCATGAGACGTTCTCGCAAAAATCACGGTTTTAGTAACGCAGTAACGCAGCGTTCCTACGTGAAAGTAACGGTAATCTAATTACCGTTTTTGCAATAGTAATCCCTTACATTACTCGTTACTTGAAAAAAGTAATCAGATTACAGTAACGCGTTACAAGTAACGCGTTACTGCCCATCTCTGGTGGTGGCTCATGGTAAACTGACACCCCAGTGGTGTACTGATGTCTGTGTGACTGAAAAATAGCTGAGTCATTAGGTTGGCACTGTCGCTGCACATATAACACTGACTACTGACCAGCTACACAAGATCTAACACTCCAAGACTGACTGGTGAAGAAAACACTGAAGTGGAGCCATGCTGTGACTGATATGCTCTGGTAAGATTTCCCTAGATTTTTTCCCAAAGTTTTAAACATGAAGATTTATTAATTGATATATTTATTAATTAAATAATGTGACTAATGCATTTATTTTTCTTTAGATAAGCAACATGTTCGCTGCTATTTTATTTTTTTTAATGAAATAAAGACGTAAAACATAGACGTGCATCCTGGGTTAATGTGTTAATGGCATGTGTTACACCTGATAGGGATGGGATCAGTTTACCTGCTGCACCATTATCTCAGCAGAAGAGGCTAGGCTAATGCTACAACAGATAACAGTCAGATAAAGTTCCTGTCTTTATTTAGCGCTGCACAATGTGGCTGCCTGGGTCGTGTCTTGCTGTTGCTCCTCAGCAAAGGACGGGACATCATCAGGAGAGACATACACGTGTAAAGGTGCTCATCACTGGGTAACATGGTATCATTTCAGAACAGTAATCTGCAGAGTTGTCACAAACATGCTGTTTTACTTACCTCGTTGTCCAGGAAAGCAAGTGTGGACGGTGTCTGATGATGCAGCACCATCCAGTCAAAAGCCTTCCTAATTCCTCTCAGCAGTGCGGAGAGGAACGACAGCCACATTTTCTCCACCCGGACACCCTGCAAAGTGTTTGATCGCCGCTCTGGTCTGACTCTGTGTTGCTCTGTGCTTGTTATAATGATGACTTATCTAAAAACTCCTGTTTGGGAAGCTGGATAAGGTCTGACAGCTGACAAATACGGCAGCATCAGTCAGGTCATTATGTCACATCACGACTTTAACCAATAAAGAGTTGTGCAGGATGTTTAATTTTGTATTTCTTGGTGTGTTTCCAGTAAAGTAGTGATTTCCAGTATTTGCCCCCCCCCCCCAAAAAAAAAAGAAAAGAAGAAAGACGATTGCTCGTACAAAGTGAGGCTGCAATCAGTTTTCAGAAAAGTGACTTTTATTTATCGAGCTAAAAAGTGTCACTGACATAAAAATTGTCTTTTTCTGGATAGATCTGGCCAAGAGCCTGGCAGAAAATGCAACAAATATAAAATAACAGTTCTATAAAAATATCTGAAGTGGCCAAAAAGCACTGGACTGGTTATAATAGAGAGCACAGAGGAGTTACATTAACAGAGAATCATATAACCCCTTCGTAGATCTTCTTTGCTACAGTCTATTTACCAATATGAGCAAAGATAGCACATAAAAAACACACATAGAAACATCCGCAATGACTTTTTTGTGAAACCATCTCTTCTCTCCAGTGTCTCTGGCGCCATCCTGTGGAAGAGACTACTGTTTCAGGCTGTAGGACTTGTTGGGGATCAGTCACAAAGCAGAGCGTGCAGCATTATAAAAATATCTCCAAGGTTTATGAAAACACCATGGCAACACGGGAAATATGCACTGATCATAAAAACACACCAACTACTTGTTAATAGAATTACACCAAATATGTTAAAGTATCCATGCCGCTCAGTACTTTAATACTGTACACTGCATATTAACTTGTTATGGTTAAAATTCAGCACTTCATCTTCTGGTAACTGACCATGAGGCGGCAAATGATCAATAGTGGGTCAACGACACTCTTAAGGGACAACTTCCACTGGGGATTAACACCAGGGGCTCTCCACCATTTGGTTTTAGAACTGAAGAAGCTTCTTGGCTGAGAGGTGAAACGTCTTCAAGAAACTGAAAAAGCTCCAGTCGCTTTCTTTCCAAGCTCCTTAGATGTCCATCTAACTACTTATAATAATTGTTATGATGCAAAGATTATTACGAGTCCAGGCCGAAAATGATGAGCCAATGAGCTAAAGAAGTATCTACGTTTTTGAACATTATGTTTCATCCCTTTTTGCCTCCGTTTATATGTATTTTTAAAAAATCCACATGGGCAACAAACACACCGAAACCCACAGACACAGACACAGCCAAAAAAGCTTAATCCTGGGTCACATGCGCTATTTCAGAAGAACAACGTCACTGATTTAATTCACTAAATTCTTCTCCTGCATGCTGATGAGAGGATTCAAACCAATATCATTTATTCTATGTTTCTATTTTATATGTGGACTTTTCTTTAAATATTTGGATCTGTTGTGGAAAGTAAAGAAAGAATCTAACTGTCTAGGGAAGCATGATGCTTTTAGATATGATTATAAAACTTGGGCATGTGGTTAATGTTGAACTAATGCAAGAAAATAACTGAAACAGCAACGCATGCAATATCATATCATTTATTTAGAATAGAAGAAAGCACAAATGTATTTACATTCACATGTACAGTAGCATACAATTCCATTTTTATATAATTACCTAACTCTCCAAAGTACCGTCTGTACAACGTTAAAGTGACTATTTTAGTTTACAGTGTGGAACAATGCAGCGGAAACCATGTACATCCCTTAGTTTCACATGACTGTACACATCTGTGATGGTACTTTACACCTGAGCTGGTGAGGATTTGATGCAAACATATCAATTAGATTTAAGGATTACGCACAGAATCACTGATAACAAATGATATAAAAACGAAATATGGGTCGACTTGTCTTTTCTCTCTTTCTCTCATCTTCCAAAACACAAAAATTAAAGCATGATTTCTGACAAAAAGAAACACGCAAAAACAAATTAGGCGAGAAATGCTTTCACTGTCACCTCGACTTGTGTTTTCCATTCACTGAGCACCCTTTGCTCTAATCGGCTCTAATCTAAAGTGCAACGTCGTCCTGCGTGACAGTCCTTCCAGTGTTTCCGTCATCATAGCACCATGGTTGGGATGTGGTGCACCAGAGGCATCTGGTGGGGCACGGCTGTCATTTGTGGGGGAGGAGGGGACACCTGGGAGGGCGCATCGGCTCCGGCAGCCACTGGTTTGTGCCGTGCGCTCTTCTGGTGCGCCCTGAGGCCCGCCAGCTGGGAGTAAGCGCTCTGGCACACGTGGCACTTGTAGGGCCGCTCGCCGGTGTGCAGGCGCACGTGGTTGCGCAGAGTGGACGACTGGCTGAAGCGCCGGTTGCAGAAGCGACAGACGAAGGGCTTGTCCAGAGTGTGGATGCGCATGTGCGAGCGCAGGTTGCTGCGGGAGTTGAAGCCGCGGTGGCAGATGACGCAGCGCATCCGACCCGTGGAGGAAGAGGAGGTGGCGGAGGAGGAGGAGGAGGAGGAGGAGGGGGAGCACGAGGAAGGGCCGTCACAAGAGTGGGAGTCATCTGGGGAGAAAAAAAGAGCAGGAGATGTTTGAAAACCTTTTCAGCGCGAGTTTCACGTGGTTACCGTGTTTTGTTTTGTTTTTTAAGTAGCTCCTTTTTCATTCACAGTGAAATAAAACCTGCTTCTTACCATTTCTGCCTTTCTTCTGGTGTTCTTCTTCAGTTCCGGGAACTCCAGGGATTCCCAGGAACGTGTTCTGGGTGTTTCCATACCAGACAAGCAGCTCTTGGTCTGGCGGGATGGTCTGAGAGGGGAAAAGCGAGATAAAAAATATCAGTTAGACATCGTGAAATTTCGATTTGTTGCTCTGTGAATGATGCAAATGACAAAGAAAGAAATCACGGGTTAAGTTCTTATTCTAGCCAGCAGGTGGCACCTGCATTTTACACGCTTAGATGTCTTTTAATGCCATGGGCATGTTACAGCTGCTATCTGGACTGAACCTAAGTGCGTCCTCACCTCCACGGCCTTGTAGAAGATGCTGCTGCCGATCTGCACCACTTCCAGGTTTTGCTCCTGCTCATTCCGGGCACACTTGATGTAAGTCATCCAGCTGCGCTGATCCTCCTGACTGGCGTCGATGAAATAACGCACTGTGCCGTCTTCGTTGAACACCTGAGCGCACAAGGCAATGAAAAAAAGTGGGAGAAATTTATAAAGAGTCCGACTGAGGAATTTGGATAACACAGGTCTCATCAGGTTGCGGGATGAACAAATGAAGTTAGAAGCTCACCTCCCACATGAGATTGTTGTTCTTGAATAGGTCCACGTGTTCAGGGGACAGGAGCCTCCCTGTGAAGGGGCCCATCTCGGTGCCGGCTTTGATCCAGGTCTTGGAGAAGATGCCCAGACCCTCACCGGGGATCGAGCTCTGGGCGATGATCACCTCACTGGGCAGCACCAGGCTGGACAGCTTCTGCACCTCTACGAATATAAAGAGGAAGATACGTGAGAATGTTTGTTTGTTTGTTTTGTTGTTGTTTTTTATAAGTAAGTTAAAATACGGAGAGCGGCTGGTCAGTTTAAATGATAACGCGTACTGTGAATCTTTGTGTCAGTTAAAGGGCATGGGAGCCAGATTACTGTGGTCGGGAGACGTTCAGCACCAAAGCTTTGCTGGAAAAAAGTCCTTAAAGCAACAAATGAACTGGATCTTATTTTAGTCACGAAATATTAAGCTACACCTCATCCTCCGTTTAATTCGATTATCTGGCTGAATTGAAACTTTTTGTTGTGCAAAAGCCTCTCGGAAAGCATTTTCATCCGCAACAGAAAGGAGGGAGAAAAAAAAGAAAATCGTGCTTCTTTAATGTCAAAATCAAAGATTTTTTTTTTTTTTTTATTACTTTGGGCTGCCAAAAAAAAAAAAAAAAAAAAAAAAAAAAATCCCGTCCGAATAGGGGTTAAATGGTCCTCTATTGCGCAGGGTCCAACAATTTGTCATGCTTCAGATGTGATATTCATTAAAGTTTACTGGAAAAGAAACGGCTAATTCCAAATTCATTATCCTTTTAAGAACTTTGTAGCAATAAATTTGCACTGAAAGAAATGCGGACTTGTTAAAAGCCTCAGGAATTTCTGCAACAAAAAAATGGAAAGGCGATTAGATGGTTGACATGCAATGAATAGCATTAGATTTAGCCTTCACGGTGCATTATGTGAGGAACAGCAAATCTTTTAAGGAGAGAGAAAGAGAAAGGCTCCGGAGCCCCATAGCTGCCAAGAGAGGAAAAGAGACTGTCCGGAGATTGATGAATGCAGGATAAAAAAAGGAAAAAAAAGAAAAAGAAAAACCCGGGGACATCTTAAAGAAAGGAAACCTTTCACTCCGCGAGGTTTAAGTGGAAACTTTCCCAGGTCAAGCACAAAGTTAACCAAATTAATTTAATGCTCGCGTCTTTCAGTTACACGCCTAACAAGCCTCCAGCGCGAGGTCTCGGAGCTGGGGAAGGGTTAACGCGTTAAATGGGTCGAAATAAAAGCAGGAAAAAAAATTGGGAGAAAATGTGGAAAGCAGCGAGGAGTCAGGGAAAGTTTAGGACATAGGCACTGTAGAAGGCCAGTAACAGGTCCGTGTTTATAGCGATGGAAATAAATGAGAATTTTGAGAGAGAAAAAATCTGTGGGGAAAAAAAATGTAAAGTTTTATTGTCGGCTTTGATTAAACGAAGAAAGATGATTTGATCAAATGCTTCCAAAAATGTGTCCTACAGCCATAAAGCGCAATTCAAGGGGACCTTTTACGCACAACCTGGTGTAACGAAAACAAACCAAAATCTGCATTAAAAAAGCACAAACCCGCACTGCAGTGTGGTTAAACATTTTAATAAAATAGTAAAGCATCAGCAGCTCAGCCTACCTCCAGCAAAGGACTGAGCCAAGACTTCGGCGGTAAAGGCGGTCTTGGGGCTGCTGCCGGTGCTGCCCTGCCGCTCCTCCGCCAGGTGTTCGCCCAGCACGTTCCTCCACCTGCCGTACAGGAAACTGTGCAGGATGTCCGATGTGATCACGTCCGACAGCGAGCGACTGGGACACTTAAATCCAGATTTTAGAGCCAAAGCGTCGGCGGGTAGCACGGAGCCCATGTTGTAAGACGAGTAAAAAAAACCCACAAAGAGCGAGGAGGGAAAAAACCAACCCAGAAATGATGATAAGTGAAGCTGCAGTGAGCGGAGGAGAAGAAGGAGAAGTGGACACACAGGGAGCTGCTCTTCAGTCCGCCCCTCTCTCTGCTCCAAACTGTGCGCAGTAAAGCTGCCCTGCCTTGGTTGTGGGGGTCTCTTTATATAAGTGGCTAGTGTGACCCCTGTCTAATTACTTATTAATGACACACCCCTCACCGCGTGGACCTGCCTGCTGCACGGCAACAAACCAGCAGAGACATTAAAACAAACGGAGACAGAGGAGGGGAGAGTGAGGGGAGGCAGGGAGGGTGGGTGAGCGGAGGGGCAAACTTTACTTTGGTAATTATCCGCACATAAAGCTGCATATTAAATTAACACACATGCGCAAAGCCATTGTAGTCATGCATGTGAGATCGAAAAAGGCACACAAATAAAAAAAAAACCGCTTTGAATGCACACCTGTGCTGCCGGGGAAGGGGGGGGCTGCTTCCGTGGATTTGTTGGGACTTTATTAATGATGTATGTTTAATAAATAAGAATAAAGAAGGAGAAGGTGGTGTTAAAATGATGATGATGAAGAAGGAGAAGTTTCCTTCATGCGCACAGAAGTGGGTCATTGAGTCTGGGAGTTGCTCGCCCATTTTTTTCTCATGCATTTCGTATTCATGTGGTGGTAATATTAATTTTTTTGTGAAGAGTTAGCGCGGGAATAACAAGAATGGAAACAAGCTCAACTTTAGGGTTTTTCTTTCTTTCTTTCTTTTTTTTTTTACAGCTTTGTTCGCATGCAAAAGAAATGCAAAGCTGCTTTGACGTGGTTCACTTTTTCAAGCCCTTGTTGAGGTAAGCGGTTTAATATTCATGGATGTTCGGATCCCCCTCCACCCCCACTCCGTATTGTGGCGACGTTTAGATGAGTATATATGGGCCCTTTTCTTCTCCATATAGTCGCAGTCCTCTGTGTTTTTTCCTCTCCTGCCTATTTTTCGGGCTTGATGGACTGGGGCTAAATGGGCAGTTTTTCCTTCTTTTCCAGCAGAGAGGACATCTTTATTCCATCCCTGGCTCACAGGTTTCCTATTCAGCTCCCCTCCAAGTAATGTCAGGGCCCTGAAAAGTGCTGCAAATCAATCTTTCATGGTGTTTTGAGGGCAATTTGACATCCATGCACTCCTCTTTTCAGTCCAACAACTACAAGGGGATTGTCCGAAAAAAAAAAAAAAAAAGAAAAAAAGTGGGCAACGTTGAGCTCTCTCTCTCTCTTTCTCTCTGGACGAATATGGACTATGGCGATGTAATGGCACAGAAGATATGGCAAGTAAATACAATAGCGGAGAGTTTTGTTGAGCTGCAGAGATAGTGAAAAGGCAAGGTGAGTGACAGGGCACGAAAAAAGATTACCGTGTACAGCTGCTTTTTATGAGCGGGCCCCTCCCACGTTTGTCTCCTTTTTCCCAGATGAAATTTCTCTGCTCTTTCAATGGGATTCTTTCTCATCTAGATTGATTTACATTTATAGCATTCATCGCACAAATCCGAGGTAAATGGCGGGGACAGGGGGGTGGGCCGCTTCTTTATTAAAGAGGAATTAAATGAATTGAATTGGGGTAACGCATGGATTTGATTTGCTTATTTATGCATTAACCTGTGGCATTATGCGGAGCTGGTAAAGCCGCGGGCATGTCAGCAATGGCAAATCATCCCGCTTAGCCGTTCCATTGTAAAACAATTTAAGCCATTATTCTGTCCATTTAAAGCTTATCAATTTAATGTGGATGATTGACAATTATTGCACAAAGAATGTGGTAATTGATGGATTTCAAAGAGCTGCTGGGAAACCTATCAAAGGCGAGCGTTTGTTTGTGGGTAAATAGCGGAATTTTACGCGAATCTGAGGGGGGTGAGAATGGAGAGATACACCCCGAAGAAAAACAGGAGAAAACATGGCTTTACATATTAAAATGTCAGAGAATAAATTGAAAATTACTGAATATTAAAAGAGACTTAAGAATTTGCTTGGATTTTTTTTTTTTTCTGTTATTGTTGCTCGTTAGAAATAAGAACTACAAATAAGAACTTTCCCTTCCTGCAGGAAGGGAAAGTAAATCACTGACTTTACCCAAACATCCGCATGAATTTAACTGAGGCCTGCTGCAGGGACACACACACACACATAGCTGCTGTCCAACCAGTAGGGAGAAAGGAGCGCAGAGCCTCCCGCGGGATCCTCCGCCGTGTCATTAAAAACAGATTAAGGTAGCTGCCACAGTGCGCCGGATCCTGGAGGCCGGCTCATCTGCTGCAAAGGTGAGAGAGGTGCAGCCCCCACCCCACCCACACCCCTAAGAGCCTCTCTTTTTCTTCACCCCTCTCTCCTTCCGTTGCGGGACAGGGCACCTGCTGGATGTGGAGGTGTTGTTGTGTTGTGTTGTGTGTGTGCGCGCGCAGGCCACCTTTACTTACAGAGCATGGAAACTCATTTAAACATGGTTTGGCTCGTCCTGCCCAGCACTGGCTGCGATGTGAAACTGCGAAATTATATCCATCTTCTTTTTCGATCAGTCAGCAGAAACTGCAGTAATAATTAAAATGTCACGACTTGATTTATCCCCTTAAATCTCGCGCTATTTGACACTTCTAAAGAGAAAATGAACCCAAATTTAGTAGCAGCTGCAAAACTGCTAGCCTGTGGATAAAAGTCCCATAAATCCAATTTCTCTCATCATCAGTTTAGAGTGCGATTTGAAAATAAACAAATACTGACAATTGTACTTTTACCTTTTAAAAATGAGTCCGAGACAATTAAATTGATTGTTTTCTAAAATATTTTCAAATGAAACTGCACCAAATTACATGCAGATGTAATAAAAACAAGTCGTAGAGTCAGCTGAGTCGAAGTTGGCCTTTCTAATCAGTAATGCGCTTTTATAACAAACAAGACCTGGACACAGAGCAGGGGGAAGAGGATAAAACAACCACTGCTGCCATTTCCACCCCTCTAACATAGTTAAAAATATCTAATAATTCTGAAATGCGAAGGCTTTTTCCATGCGGAGTAGACCATAATTACCTTATATTAAAAATGTTATTCTGGAACGATATTCCCAATTATTTCTACATTGCTATTTTACCTCAAACATTGCTAAAAGAAAACTGAATTATAGTGAAAATGTTCAGTTATGATTGGGAAGAAAAAAAATCTAGGAATTTAAGAGTGATTCGGGGTCAGGTGATGTAAGATAAATGCAGAATGATGCATTAATTATTTTAGACACTCTACAGACTGTTTATGAAATTATAGATCATTTAGCTTGTAAACAGCAAAGTGAGGTGGAACAATAGAGGCCTCAAAATGAAGTCAAGGTCCCTAGAACTACATTTATTTGGCACAATATTTGCAGAACCTGCATAAAGTCATTAAAATAATTTGAGGAATATTTTACTTGCACATAAATACATCAATCCAAAAAAATGTGGTTTACTTTAAAAGCCTCTGCTCTTCTCATTTTTCAGACTGAAAGCAGTGGCTTTTAAAAAGGAGGCCACAGTACTATTGTACAAGCAGGATCATTTTTAAATCATCGTTTCAATACTCTGGCACCTGCCCCTGTGCAACAGACCGGCATATTCAGCATAAATTCCCCATCATACTGTCAGTTTGGATAAGCAGGAAAATGCTGCGGTGTGTCTACAGATAATGAAGTGCCCCTCTCACTCTGCTTAAAAAGGAAAAATTATTAGATGGCCACAAAGGACCCAGCAGGTCCAAAACGTCCACAGGGATGGCATGTTAAAGACGAAGAGGATCAAAATCAAGGGCTGGATTTGGAAACAGCTGCACGGCATCAAAGCAGGGGCCGCTACGGGGCCACGCAGGATCCACTGTGGCAAGAGCCTCCCTGCTGAGGGCAAAGATGTGCAGTGACAAAGCTGGAAAGAGCTGCAGGAGAGGAGGAGGGGCGGGACAGGACAGTGGAATGAGCTGATGCTGGCTTTAAGCATTTAACTTGCGAGAAGGATGAGGATGGAAAAAGTGCAGGAATTGTTTCAAGTGCAATGACGAATGGATGTAGAGAAAATGTGGCCAAGTAGTGCAGCATTTGGAGCAACAAAAAAAAGAAAAGAAAATAGAGATAAAAGGAAGGCCAACTTTAGATTTCCTGACAGGCCCTGAAGGTGAAGTCTGTTATAGTAAAAGTCCAACTGAAGTCCTCATCCGCAAACTAAAGCAGTGGCTTATTTTAATAATAAAGCAAAAATCAGTTTCAATTTAAAGTCATGCAACAGACTCCTAAACCCGCAGGTATTTTTTTGTCTGTGGACATAACGCAGTGGAAGTATTACAGCATGCAGCAGCTCGGCAGTGCAGAAAAGTTACCATTATGAACGTGTAATAGCATAAATCACCCACAAGAGAGGCTTGCGGAAAATTTATTTGAATTTGAGAACTGGCAATGGACTATAGAAAATAGATATTCTGCTTATAAAACATGAAAACATACATTTGGCCTATATATCCTCTATGTATCATCTGTTAGTATATATACACACACGAACACAATAGAGCTCTCAGAAAGTTTCAGATGTGAAATTTAACACTTTAGTATCAGAATACAACCAAAGACATCCAAATGATTACAATAGTCAAACAGAAAAAAGAAAAGAAAAAATTCAGCTCAACAGTACACAATAAAGGTAGTCCGGATGTTTTCAATACATGGTTAACTGTACACAAGAGGAGGAAAAAGAACCAAACAAAATAAACACCATAATTAGACATTTTGAATTTATATCCCTTTTCATTAAGAAATGACGTTAATAACCAGAATCACTTGCTATAATGACGCATCATTTATATTAGATCACACAAGAAAATTAAAAAAAAAAAAATTAAAAAAAAAAATTAAAAAGGTATTAGCATTGGACTGAGTCCAACGCCCCGCTGAGTCCACAGCAAGGGTTCAGAGGGGGCGCCGGCGAACTGGGAGGTACCAAATAAGACAGTTTTTGATCATAATACTTAAAACATAAAAATACTACATTAATTATTACACAGGTACGAATTACAGGGGCTTAGCAGTCTTGAATAGTTCAGGTACAGAACACACACACCCAGGAGAGGAGAGAGAAATAAAGTAAAAACAAAATCCACCACGTCTTGTTTTGCTTCATAACAAGATGCAACATCAAATTTCAAATCGCACATTCACAATCTGAACATTTTCAGTATGAAAACAGAACAGAAAAAGAGGGACAATTTTCCTGCAACTCTGATCACAGGAAAAAAAAAAAGTATTTATATATCTATATATATGAAACAGATGTTTAAATTAAACAGTCAAATATATGAGCATATATATACATAGTTGTACAAGGTAGCAAAGTCAAAAAAGCTATTTGCAACATCCCCCTAAATCAGATCAGTGTAATAAATTATCCATGACATTTGCATTTGGAAAAAAAAAATCATCTTAAAACTACAAGTTAAAAAGTCTGTCAAAATATTAGAGAACCCATCTTTGTTTCAAAAGTGAAATAAGATATTGCACCTTTCTTTAAACCAGAGTACAATAAAAATGACAATGAAATAGCATAACAATGCACAACAGGAATTAAATTAGAACTATTGCCACTGGCTGACATTAACCCACTTTAAACCTTGTAACCTTAAAAAAAAAAAAAAAATCCTGTAACAAAAACATCACAGTTTCATTTTATTGAATTATGTAAAAGGAGAGAAAAAAACATTTTAAACACACGTTTTAAACATCTTACGACATGTGACAACAAAACACTGTATTCAAGACTGCTAAGCACACAATCATGGTTTCATTTCGACAGAGCTAGAAAAAAATAGATCATATTGCCTTTTGAAATGTTACAACTCTTGGGTTCATTTTGGCGCGCAAACTGAGCAAAGACAGGAAAATATAGAAAAAAAAAAATATAACAGAACAGCTCTCTCAAGTCCAAAAAACAAAGGGATCCCATATACTGTCTATCCAAAATAACAGTGTACATAAGCATTTAGTAACAAATAAATGTTCCTGATTTTAGAAATATTACTTTATTATATAAGTCACTCTACAGCTAGTGTTTCTCACTAAGAAAAAAAAAAAGTCTTCAAGGCGCTGGAAATCTAGACCCCCCACCCCCACCCCCCAGTTTAAAAAAAAAGAAGAAGAAGAAGAAGGGTTGTTTTCATCCTCAGTGATTCAAGTCTTTTACCTGGGCGCCTTCTCTAATGATCCTGTAAAGTAAAGACATGACAGCGTTTAGCACATCTGACATTTGTCAGGCACTTCCATTAAAACGCGCGACTCCTGACAGCACTGCAAAAACGCTGCATCGTCACAGTGCAGCAGCATACTGCCAGCTAACTTTCTATACAGAGTCGGAGTTTTGAAGATGTAATTTTGAGTGTGAACCATCTCTAATTAACACTCAGTTAATGGATAAAGTATTTACAGTCTTAATGGGGAGTAAAGTTGCTTTTTCTTCCCATTTTCCAAGAGCTTATTAAATACACCGATTTAAGCTGGAAAAAAATATGTGATTGATAGATAGATATAGATAGATAGATCTCTCTCTCTCTCTCTCTCTCTCTCTCTCTCTCTCTCTATATATTTTACATTTTTTTAACAAATGTAATTTTATTTATCAAGAAAAAAAAATCCCAACCAAAAAAACAAACAAAAACAGTACATTATTTTTTGCTACACCTGGCTAAAGTAAAATATCACTACTATGATTAAATTTAAACCACAATCAGCAGCAATACAAAAAAAATTCCCCTCAACATTAATATTTACTCCAGGAGTGCCAAATAAACTGAATGCATGCCGTATGAGACAGGCTGATCCTTCAATATCTGTACATTTGAGTCCGACCTCACCTGAAGACCCGGGGCTTGCGTCTGAGCGCCCTGGCTGAAGAAGGCCATCGGCTGTCTGTAGACGTCAACCCAGGTGCTGTAGTCAGGATTGGAGGTCTGCTGAGATCCAGGACTAGCCGCCTGGCCTGAACAGGAGGGGAAAAACAAATTAGGTGAAGAAGAAACAAATGCAGGAATTGAGCATATGTTTAAATCCGTGTCTAATGCACTCCCAAAATAACACAGTAAAACTACATACCCCATCCTTTGTTGTATTCAGGAACAGTACTCTGGGCCTGGGTTTGCTGACCTATAACGAGCAGAATTTTTATTTTCTACTCTACTGAATTTCTCTTTTTTTAAAAATTAAATCAGGCTTGTGTGAAAAAACAAAGATCAATGTGCACAGATGAGATTTAACTTCAGTCTTGAAAGAGTGAAACAAAGAGCTACAGGATAAATGTTCTTTTGTTCCTGAGTGACACTTGCCTAACTTTTTGTAATACTGCTCCCAGTCCATCTGGCCCGTCTGGGATCCATTGTGACCTGAAACCAGACAAAGATAACGCCGCCAGAGTTACTGAGACTGGATTTTACTTTTCTGCTTTTCCATCTGCAAAGCTGCTTTCTGATGATTTCCACCGACAGCAAATGTAAAACACGTCGGTGCAAGAAACACGTGGATAACCGCCGGGAAAGCTGCCAAAGACTGAGAACAGAGCTAGTCGTGCTCTGCTGCCGAGCTTTTGGTCACCGTTTTCATATTTATAGCCAATAAAACAACTTAAGGTACATCACAGTATTCGTCTAGATAAAGCAGCACATTTTTGGTGCAATTACTCACCATTATCCTGTTGTCCTTGGGGTTGCCATATCTGAAAAGTTGTCCCCCATCCTCCAGTCATGAACGTCTGAGGCCCACTTCAAACAGGAGAATGCAATCATGAGTTTAAACGGCGTCTGCTGAACATCTATATTCACATAGGAATGCATTAAAATGTGCTGTGAGGAGGAGAGAAATGGACCCTTACTGTTGTGGGGGAGTGGTTGGTCCTTGGTTGTAGGGATTCATACCGAAGGTGCTGTTCCCCCCGATTCCTGGGCCCTGGACAAGAGAGAGGAGAGGAGGCGAGTGAGAGACCACACTTGTGTTTAAAAGGAGCCAACAGGCAAGGTCAGAGGGCAGGGCCGAGTGCTGATGCACTCCATTAAGTCCATTTGATGGATTCTTCATGTTTAACCTCTGGTGACATCCTGCTGGCCACCAGGACCAGAGCAGCCTAGCTCAACCGAGAAGCTCCCCGCTTTGACATGTGCGCTCATGAATATCAGACCAGACAATGGACATTTTGGGGAGGGAGTATTGTGGGGGGCTGGAGCTAGACCACCTACCCCAATTCTCTCATTGATCAGCTGGCGGGCCTTTTCCATCTGCTGAGGGGTGCCTCGGATGGAGAAGATGCGCACGTTGGGGTCGGTGTTGGGCGGCGGGTTTCTCTGCAGCTCCACGTGGGCACGAGACTGCTCTTTGATGTTCTTGATGGTTTCTCCACCTGAAAAAACAAAAAATCATGCTCAATTTTCATATGCAGCTTGTACACATTTTTTCAAACAACATTAGCATTTAGCACTAACGCCAAACTTCCTTTTTCCTGCCCACACTCGTGGGCTGAGCTGGGTTTGGAAGACTCCAGATCTAATCTCCAAGTAATCTCCCCAAGATCTGAAGTGCTCAACTATCAGTACTGGTCAGAGTTTATCATAATAAAGGAGTGAAAAGCTTACAGCTAATTGGGATCAAGGTTATATGTTTAGCACAGTGGTTAACACATTCGCCTAACATGTTAAACATCCCTCGCTCTAGACCAAGAGGAGGAACAAATCCTTGGGAGGGTTATGTCAAGAAGAGCCTTCATCCTCCACTGTGACGACCCTTTGAGAATACAGGAGCAGCTGAAAGAAGCTCCAGACAAGGAAACTATTTTAGTACCGTCTCACGTTTATTAATTGTTGATCTCCTTATGAATGCACCCGACTAATATTTACAGGAGCTGTAATCCACTTTAGGTTTCACTACCACTGTTCTCTCCATGCTGCTGCTATCACTGATGTCCACAGCCCTTCCTAACGATTGGCTTTCATATACCGCTAGTTTCCAATTATCTGCATGACTGAATTTGTAAAAACCATAAATAACAGCTTCCCCTCTTCTTTCTATTTATGACTCCATCTATGCATCCTGCCATCTTTCTAAGGCCAAGAGTCTAAAAGCTGTTACACACCCAACTCACGAAATTCAGAATTTTCAGATTTAAACTTGCTGTGTAACCCACCCACCCACCCACACACACACACACACACACACACACACCGCAGAGTGTGTTTTTTGGAAAATTTTCCCTTAAAAAAAAAATAAATAAATAAAAAAACAACCTAAAAAAAAACCCCTTAAAAAAAAGCAGTTAAGAACAAGATGAGACCAAGCGATGATGAGCTGGTCCTGTTGTTTCTGAACAAGAGGGTGAGGGTGGTTTGATCAGAGAGTTGGAGCTATATCACCACGGCTTTCGTACATGTGTCAGGATGTCAGTGTGTCTGGGGTACAGCTGTATTATTTTACCATCTCATTGTGTATTCAGTACCGGTGCACAATTTGATCTGCACACTTGTGGTCTAATGTAGTGACCTGATTGGCCAGATCGGTTTATTCAGATACGAAAAATCAGTGTGCACGGCTGCATGAAAAAACAAACGAAGGAGAGTCTGAAAAATATTTCTAACGCATGAACTATTAGCACAGAATTTATGCAGCCGGTGTGTAAAGGTCATTACTTTAAATTAGACTTCTACCTGATAAGTGAAGGAAATGACATCTGTGTGTGACTTCATCAAAACTAAAGCAATGAGAGAAGAAAACAGTTGTCGCTCACTACGCTTTCTGGTCATTCAATATGAGACCGTCAAGTTTGTCTTACAGGGTCTGCAAGAAGATCAGTGTCATGGCAACCTCTCTTCTGAGGTCTGACTCGGTGCTTTGCTCCACAACACATGGAGCGAGCACTGGGCCAGCTTTCTCTTCTGACCAAATCTAAGAGTGCTACCTTAAGAAAAATCCGGCATGTGTCTCACCACTTATCTACCATTCTCTTGTAACATCCATGCAAATCAGGAAACAAAGGAAGACATCTCCTGCACGACAGCCCCTCCTCTGCATCGGATGCCAGCTTCCCGACATGTGGGGAGAGCAATTACACCAGCAGGGAGAAATGAAACATAGCTGGCAGGAGAAAAGGGGCCAAAATTGAAGCGTATCCTCCTTCTGGGATATCGTTTGTCTCTTTTACCCCCTTTCATTCTTGACTCGGTGTTGTCCTCTGTGATGAGAGGTGGAGGAGGGGGGGGGGTGGGTCTCCGAGGGTGCTTCCCGGGGGGACACCGGGGCTGTCCCAACATCAATTACATATTTGTTCACTTGTGGCTGACACTCTGATGACCCTGGCTGACCTCCGAATGAAAGCGCTCATCAAAAACCTCTCCTCCTCCGGTAGCCTTATTCCTTGCTGCCAAAAGACTGCACATGGGCCATTAACCCATTGTCAACCAAATGAAACTTCTGCCTTAATGAAGCCATTATGAGCTCTTCTAGTCAGACAGCAGAGAGCAATGAAGACCCCGACTATTCATTTCATGGACTGGGCTGTAGTGAGGACAGATAATACAGGCTTTATTAATGAGACTGGTTTAGCGAGGTGGAGAAAAGGAGGGGGAGACAAAAGTGCAACTGGTGACGGCATTCAGGGCGAAGCCAAGGGACTGGTTAGCTGCTGGTGGGGAAAATAAAACTTCCAGTGGCATTAAGGGAAAGTAGAATTAGCAGAACGGGCAACGATGTTTCTAATGTTTCTATAATTCAGCTTTATATGAAATTACAGTAGGGCGTATAGCTGAAATAGTGGAATAAATAAAACTTTTAGAATAGAAATGTATATTCGCTGAATTGCATGCAAGTATTTTCCCACTTAAAAAAAAAATAAAATAAGGATGGGTATTGACTATTGACTGCAGAGACTGAAACCCCTAATAATAAACTAAATGCAGCCGAGGTAAAAATTGTATTTATTTATTTATTTACTTTTAAACAGTGAAAGTCTCTGCTCCACTGGGAGAGCAGGGGAAACGGACAAACCTGTAGCCCCATTCAAATACATTAATCTCCAAAGTTAGACCACCTTCTCCAGCCAACTTTAAATTTTTTATTTATTTTTTTTAAACAAAAATGTACAACCCCGCCCATTTTTCATTAAAATAAATAAATAAAAAAATCTTTTAACACCTTTTACAAAATAAGTCATCCGAAGACATGAGAACTGAGAAGTGGTCCAGTTTTTTTCCTAAGATTAAGAAGCCACCAAAGAAAATAAACACTCAATTAGAAATCACATCTTAATTTAATATTTGCTAGGTTAGTTCAAAAACTTATACTAGAAGTAATAAAATAAATTTAAAAAAATTAAATAGAAGACAAAAACAGAGCAGATAAAAAAAATGAGCCTTTGTGCTCTCAGCGGTTCGTCACTAATGACATTTAAAATTAAATAACGAAATAAATAACTAAATAAAGAAGGACTTTGAGTGTGAACAATTCAGTATACAGTGTAAACTCAAAGAAAAAAAAAATGCTTATACAAAATTTATTGTGATTTAAAAGAAAAATAATAGCTAAACATTTTATTAAGTCTCAGATGTACTTAGTGGTAGTTTATTTTTGTCTCTTTGACAAGAAGAGCTGAAAAAGTCACAGGCCCCCTTTTAAATATTTACTCACTCAGCTTAAATTAGCAAAACAACCCCATATCAAAATCACATCATTAAAAGCTTAAATCATTAAAAAAAAAACAAAAAAACAACAAGTGGTTGAAATTATGATGAACAACAAAAATTCCTGCACAAATGTTAAATTTAGCCAGTAACAAAGGTAGCAGCCCACTTTGGGTTTAGAAGTTTCAGGTTAAAACTTGTGCGGTGTAACTTTAGGATTAGGATTCAACTTTATTGTCATTACACATGTATAAATACAGGGTCACGAAGTACAGTATGCATCTAATCAGAAGTGCAAGAGCAGTAAGTGCAATAAGAGCAATTATATACAGATAAGTTAAGCAAATATACAGATGTACTACGGGCAAATGTACGGATATACTGATATATACTTTGTCATGCTGGTTATGTGTTTTGTACTAACTTCACGGCTCTGGTAAAGTCTGAGTAGGTTGGTGGGTGGCTTGATTCGTCAAGCTCGGTGTGGCGGTGTGTATGAGGTCAGAACAGAGGGGCAATGAGCTGCATATGGCATCGTAAAGATATTAATCACTGCATCCTTTAAGGGATGCCTGACAGCACCCAGACCCACCGCCATCTCCACCATATTGGCCCACTTCATATGCTAATGCACAGAGAGGGGGACGCAACGCCCAGGTTTATTTGTTTCCCTCGCCCCACTACATGCACAAAAGCCACTTGACATTTCTATTGCCATGTTTTTATCTTAGGTAAAGAGGCCCCCTTTGACCCGCCCTTCCCCACACAGACACACACACACACACACACACACACACACACACACACACACACACACACACACACACACACACACACTAAGGCAGCATCCATCCTAGCATACAACACACACACAGCTCCTTCCAATGCAATGGTCAATGACTTTTAAATAGCTGGCAATAGAGTGGGCATGAATAGCCAATAAGCTAATTCCTCCTATTCATTCCCTCGCTGCACTCTATTGGGCTGAAAGACCCTCATTAGATGCCAGGCAGCCTTCCACATGATTGAGGGCTGTTATTATGCACCTTTAACAATTAATGTCACATTACACGCATTATCCCCGTCATTAAGCCCTTAGTGAAGCCAATGAATGCCACTTGTGCTGTATACATGAGCCTTGGAGGGAGAATAGGAGGGTGGTCACTCACCCCCTCCTCTCCTCATCAGTCTCTCTCAGAGGCAGGACACCAAACGGCAGTTATTAAAATGGAAACGGCAATCTGCTGAGCTGGATACTCTTATCAAGTCTGCTCATTTTAGTCAGGCTTATGCAACATCAGCTCAAACAAATACAACAAACAGCATCTTGTGCTTAAGTGTTAGTGATATTTAAAAGAAAAAACTGTATCTGTGTTTAAATATCTCCAGAACGTTTTCCTTACCTTTGCCAATCACCAGGCCACACTTATCAGCTGGTACTGCATATGTCATCTCTTGCAGACCTCCAGGCCCTCCCACGTTACAGTCACCTCGCCCTCGACGTCCCATTACCCCGCCAAATCCATCTCGCTCCTGTCAGGAGGAGACAGGAGAAAGTTCATTATAATAAAGAGACAAAAGAACTTGACAGATTGTTGGAGGTCAGGAAAAAATAAAATCCCTGCATATGAGCGATTGCTCTGATGGACATTTTTTTTGGTGGTCTCCAAATTTCCTTTAAAAATTGTTTATTCATAAATGAATTGTCTAATTAAATATTTAAAGCCAACTTTGCGTGAACAGATGCAACTACATGGGGACTAAGAAGCACATACCTGAGCTGTCTGAACGAGTTCATTGATGAGGTGGACCGCATGATGACAGTGGTCGGGCTGTCCCATCACCTGAGCTACACGGTCAGGGCTGATACCGTCATCTGAACAACGACAGTCAAGGGAGGAAAAGTTATTTTACAGAAGCTTGAACTGCATGAAGACTTAAATTAAGAAAAATATAGGTGACATGTTTCTAACTTTAGTGGCTGCCTGTTTTTTTCCTGACTGTGTGGACACGTCTCCAGAGAATTTACATTAAAATGCACCAACTACGCATGCACTCCAGGCGACAGATGTCAAACAAAACAGTAATGACTTCTGAATGAATAGCTACTGAGAGCTGGGCTAATTCAGAACAAGCTTTTCTGTGACTGATTGTAAAGTACTTCACCACTACAACTATAATTCTGTCATCTTTTACATGCAGGTAGGCTGATAAGGACCAAAATGTACAAGTTTACGACTTTACAAATGTAAAATTATTATAATAAAGTACAAAAATTTGATTTCAAGCACTTGCAAAGACACTCAAGAGCCTGTGGTTGTACTAAATCCATATTTTGTGTGCCGTTCATGTCAGATTTTAAGGGCTTTCTTGACCTCTTACTCTACAGTTAGTGCATTAACTACAAATGATGACAGCACTTTGCTAGAAAACCACTTTAATCTCTCACCGCCGTCACCATTTGTGATTTGTGTCTTATTTTACGACAGCTTAAATATTAAAATACCAGAGTTGCACATCAGCTACTCCCTTGTATGTGATGTAATTAATCTAGACCCAATCGTATTAGGCAGAAAATGGCCAACATGAGGCCTTGTTCAAGCCTCTTTACCTTGCTTGAACTGGATCCTGACCCCAGCATCATTCTGAATCTTCTTGATCATCTCGCCATTCCTGCCAATGATGATGCCAACAGCAAATCTAGGCACAACCACCTGTGTTGACAAAAAGAAGGGAAAATAAAGAACGCTTAAATTTACTCTGAACAAATTTAGCTGGCTGTCCCGAAGCTGAAAAGCAGAGAAAAAGGCTCTCACGTCCAGACTGCTTCCACCCATTTTGGAGCCAAAATCTGCCCTGCCAGCTCTGTAGTCCCCTTGGTCTTTGTCCCGGATGAGCTTCACAACAAGTTCACGGGCTTGCTAAAAAGAAAATTCAAGTACTGGGTAAACAATCCTGCATGTGAAACAAAGCCAAGTCGGACTGACCCGCTCCTCAAAAAAATAAAAAGTTTTGAAATAAAACGTTTGAGTTGAAGGCTGAAGGCATAAAATGTGTAAAATTGAGTGTAAACAGGACAGATAGTGGCACACACTGAGCACTTCTGAGACTGACCTGCACTTTGTGGGGATCCCCAGTGATTCTCAGGGGCTTGTCTGCTCCAGTGGGCATGGGGTCATCCTGAATCATTATCATCTGCACTCCTGTTCTCTCCTGCAGGGGTACAATCAGACAGAAGAAGAAACAACCTCAGAAGAGTTACCTGGGGCCCAAAATACTACTCGCTCCAAAATGGAGGAGATTCTAGCACATCTCAAAGAACAGGATGTTTTTTTGTTGTTAAAAAGAAACAAAACAAAAACTAAACCATTCTGAATGCAGCTGTTCACACAAACCATGTACTTTCGCTTTTGAATCAAGCTTGTTTTTTTTGTTTGTTTGTTTTTTTTTGTTTGTTTTTTTTACATGTGAATAAAGATATCTGACCAATCAGACCACTGCATTTGACAACAAGGCTCAAAACACACACTGGTACTGAAACAGACCCCTTAAAAAATGTTTTAAAGGGGCCTCCAATTGTTACAATTTTATTCTTACTCCAGTGATTAATGCTTGAAACACAGTGCAGCTGATTTCAGTTTGGGTCATAGTTTCTACTGGACAGGTCAAACACTTTACTCATTCCTAAATGCTTGATGAAGAATCACACAAACCTTAAGTTTGTCCCAAATGAACTAGTCTAAAGAAATCAATTTCAACTTAACCGCCTTAATTTGATCTTTTTTAAAGAGCTACAACCTTAAACACGTATTCAAGTTTGTTACTCAGTGGATAATGTAAAACTAGAGCTGCTTCCTTCTTTCTCAGACCTCTTTTAGAGGATGCCTTTGTGTTTTTAGTGTCATTTTTACAGAACTCTCTCAGATAAAGCAGACAGTTACCACTTCAAGGCATATTTTCAATTACAGTCTCTCTCTCTCTCTCTCTCTACATCCCCAGTTTGATTAGAGACAATGCCACAGTTGCTAAATACCAAACTTATTCTCTCCATTTGCACAATCTTTATAGTCCTACAATCTGTATGCAAAATGTTGCAATAATAACACAAAGTTAAAAAACCAGGTCATCACCATGGTTCATTTCTACTGTAGTGCATGTGTTGTGTTATCAGTGCAGCCTACTCGCAGACCTGCAGTTGTTTAATGGTCTCTCCTCCTTTTCCAATCACCAGGCCGACTTTGTTTGCAGGGATCAGGATCTGCTGAATGGAACTGTTGCCATCCATCTCATTGTGGAAGCCTGGACCATACCGACACTGCTCGATAATCTCGCACAGAAGCCTCTTTGCTTGCCTGGAGAGATGAGCCAAGAGCAAGGAAAGGGATTTGTCACTACAACCTGTACAACCTGCACAACCTGCACAACCCCCCCCCCCCCCAAAGAAAACGCTTTGAAATTGTGAAAGATGAGCTCAGGTGATTCATTGACTGATCAGGACTTCAAGTGAAAAGAGACTGGAGTTCATGCCCTGAATGACAAAAGGGCACACTTTCCTAATGACATGTGGAGTTCCAGTTAATCTGTCAAGTTAATGTGGGACTTACTCTATGTTCTCTGGACTGCCAGTCAGTGTGCAGGGTCTGTCCAGCATGCCTCCACTGTCTGCAAGAAAACAGAAAATTAAAGAAACTCATCACTAAAAAAAATAAATCTTTGCATTTACAAGTTTCAGTTTCATGCAATAAAAAAATGAATGCATTGCATCAAGTTTCATTTTTCAGCAACATATTTCGCAAACTTGCAACTTAACATGATAACAAACCACAGCCTGGGATGTGGCGAACACTGCATGTGCCACAAACAGTGCTGATAGTTGTGTGAGTAACACTGGAACCAATGTTGGGCAAACTATGTGAAGACAATCCTCGGTTTTGTTAATTTAGTTTGAGTGGGGAGTAAAAAACAAAACAAAACCCCCAAACCCTCTGTACTAGGCTCAAAGAAAAAGAATAAATGAATGGCAGAACAAAGAAGAGAGCCACAGACAGAAGCTGGAAAATAAAAATGCCAAGTGCCACAAACTGCAGGTCCTCTAAAGTGCAAAGTCCACCTGCAACTGGCTCTTATGTTATGAAATAGGTTACAACCTGGTATAAAACAAAAAAACAAAACAAAACAAATAACCCCCCCTGCATTTAGACTTTTTCCCCTTTCCCTAAATGCTATTAATGTTAAAGGCCATTATCTGCCGAGTCCAACTTTCACTATCTGGAATCTGACAGTGAAATCTAGCCTGAAGTGTGGAACAGACATCCAGGAAGTCTGCTCCAGGATTTGAGTGTTTCTAATATTTTATTGGTCCTTGACTTGGCACTAATTAGCAGGCATGTCAGCTTCAGCTATAGTTTGTGAATGCAGCTTGCTAACCAAGTTTGCTAGCCTTAGCAGAAAACTTAGTAATTGATCTTATCACATCATACTTTAAGTCCACAAAAGTACAAGCTTGCTCATGCAAACTTAAAGCATGATAAAAACAAACCAATCCACCAAACAGTTCAGGTAAATATTCTATACAAAAATCCTGAATTCACTATTTTCTTAATCTGCTGGTATGCTGCAAATGCAGATCGGCCTCTGGCCGTGCATACACACAGAGACACGAGGATTCTGCTAGCTTAAATTCGGGGCGATCGTGGCTCAAGACTTGGGTGTTCGTCTTGTAATCAGAAGGTTGCCGGTTCGAGCCCCGGCTCGGACAGTCTCGGTCGTTGTGTCCTTGGGCAAGACACTTCACCTACCGCCTACTGGTGTTGGCCAGAGGGGCCGATGGCGCGACATGGCAGCCTCGCCTCTGTCAGCCTGCCCCAGGGCAGCTGTGGCTACAACTGTAGCTTGCCTTCACCGGTGTATGAATGTGAGAGTGAATGAATAGTGGTATTGTAAAGCGCTTTGAGGGGTCCCGAAAAGCGCTATATAAATGCAATCCATTATTATTAAATTGTATCTTTAAAATACAATCATCAAAAATTAGCAAGTTTGCTCAGACTTAAAAGAAAAAAATATTAATGAAAGGCTGAAGCTTTGGAGAAACCCGATGTGTCACCAAAACAAGACCAAATAAAACAGAAGATGAGAGTTTGAAATATATTATATTGTATATTATAAATATACAATAAATTAAATTTTCATCTTGGGCTTTTTTAATGCTGTTTCGCCTCGTCAACATTTAATTTATATCAATTGTCTTTCCATCCACAGTTTGACCCTCAGAGGAAACAACATTCACCATCATCTTTTATTGCTGCACACAATAAAAGTGAGTAACACACAGCACAGTATTTAAAGACTTACTAAATACAAAATGAAAAGTGACCATGTTATGTGTTATACATTTGTTTTGCCACCTTGAAAGACCTCACTGCCACCATGTTTTTATCTTATGTTTATCTTTATGCTTAAACTGGACTTACCTGAAGCAATCTGGATCTTGCAACCTGATTCCTGCTGAATTCTTGAGATCTGCTCGCCTCCTTTTCCAATGACTGAGCAAAAAAGAGAGAAATTTCAGTATTTAACTTTTCTCCCCCATCCCACAATTTAGATTGAGGCCCAGTGCTTTGACCCAAAAACTGAGCAGAATGTCAATACTGATGATTACAGGGCAAATGTTAGGCTACTTACTGAATCCCACCATCTTATCAGGCACTTTGAAATCTTCTGTTGTAAAAGCCCTGAGAGAAATTGGTACATGATCAATATTCTGCCTTTCTGCCAGAGACATCTTGTACACATCAAAAGAAATAATGCTGAAATTATTGGGAGTACAACTAATGACCATTTTCTATACAATCAACAGAATAATTTCTGAAATTTGGGGCACATCCTGCGAGTCCATCACAGGGCACATAATTTCTTTTCTTTTTATTTTGTTTGACGCTATAACATTGTGAGGAAGTTACAATTTGAACCAAACGGTTTGCTTTGACCTATGAGAATCAATTTGAGTACCATATTTCTTTTATTCTTGGACATTAATAGCTTTGCATGACTAACAGTTTAAAATATTATTACGAAGGCTTGGTGTCCGCCCACAGTCAGAAACAAATTGTTTTAGCTCCTTTACTCTTCTACTCGGCTAACTTTATTGTGAATGGCTGTCGCTCATAAACAGAGGGTTTGAACAGCAGGTGTGTGGGGCTTCTGTGGTTGTAGCCAAATCAGCAGGGGGCTGAGATGACCATACTAGGGAATATCTGCTCACACTGATTACATACAGAGCCAAGAGTAGGAAAGAAAAGCTAATAAGCCTGAGCTTTTGACTCACTGAGATAGGTTTACCACATGATTTTAAACTTTGACCCCATTTAATGTGATCATCCACCACTATATTAATATTTGTATGATGAGATAAGCACAAGTCCACATTAAAATTGCTTTACGTTTTTCTAATTTAATTTACTGTCAAATTATAGGAAAAGTACTTAAAAGTAAAAGCAGCAAAAACTTTATAACCATGTAAAACTGGGTTCATATTCATCTTTGATGTCACAACAACACGTCATACTGTGAACCACAGACATGCATGTGCTTGTATGAGAAAATAAACTGATATTGAAACAGTGCACTTCTATGAACTCAGGACATATTCAGGCGTTTTCTGCTTACCTTTGATGTACCATTGCACTGAGATGGTTCCCCACTGAGAGAAAAAGAGGGGAAAGCACACCAATTAACATGTGACAAATAATCTGAGATCATGGTTTAAAATACAGCAGATGCACCACAAATATTTGCCGAAGTGATCGCCAGCGAAGCAGCAAAATGAGAAAGAACGAGTCAGTGGTGGAGGGGACGGCTCTGCCAATCCTTCATGTTTGTGTCTGACCTGCAGCAGGGGGCTTTCACCAGCATGGAAATCAGGCCTGCGAGTGTATGAGTGAGTGTTTCAATCAGAGCCGCTCAGAAAGAGAGAGGCAGCAGCCAGGTCAGCGACTGCTGGTCCTGAATTGAATTTTGACAGGTAGCACCAAGCAAGGGTCCTGCAGGGTCATTGGAGGATGTGCTGTCATGGACGTGAACACCTGAGTTGATATCTCGTGGGTTCAATCAATTTTATGGCTGTTTGCACTGATTTCACTTCTTCTGGAAAAGCACTGGGGTTAACGCTTAAGAATGGGACCGCTATGAATATAAACGAGGAAGGTCTGTGTCTCACTCGTACGAGGACGAGACTGGATGATAAAGTCTGAATGCCTCGAGTACCTGTGTACTTGTTTGATAATTAACTGCAGTGATACACAGATACAATTTCTGTTATTTCCCCTCCAGACTGCAAGAAAAACCTTGACTGAGAAAAAGCTGAGCACACAGCGATCCAAACAATAACAGTAGCAAATAAACCTAAACCAGAATTGCATCCAATTTTCTTATCCGTTCATTCAGGGTGGAACTATCATACAAACAACTGTGACGAGATAAGACGACAGGATAAATGTCTCGCGTTTCCACTTCGGGGATATGAAAAAGATCAAATCTTTGTTTTGTGTGCAAGGCATAGAAAACTGCAATGTTTTGTTGTTAAAAATAAAAATCACGACACTGCAGTGTCAGATCCAAGCAGACACAAAAACACTTCAGATTACAACAGTTCCTCCTACACAGATGAAATGTACACAGACAGTTTGGCAACTTATACACAAAACCATGAATACTGAAAAGTGACTGAATGAGAGTCACTCAGAGTTTAGAAAGAAAAGACTACAGCCATTTATTGCAATTCAAATTAATAACTCCTTATTTAATATGACCAAATTCAGCTGCTTTTACATGAAAATGTCTGAAAGCTTTAGCGTAGTCTGGTTTCAGATCTCCAATTTGCTGTCCACACGTCTGTTTATTTATAACAGAGCAGGTCTCGTGATGCTTTCACTGTACATTTTCTAAGTTGCGGAAAAACAGTCAATTAGCCAGAGCTCTAGAGGCAAGAGTAAAAACAAATGTATTTCTTCTGTGCCAAAGCCTGAAAAAGGATCACGATTACTGATGCAAATTGTCCAAGTTATCCAATCACCAAATAACTCAAAAAATGTTGTTTTCCCTCCATCTTAAGCAAGAGATGAAAAAAAATAATCACAAGCACAAGGCATGGCATGTGGCCACCAGTGCACTTGAACTGTTATAAACAGCCATTAACTGCTTCTAGCAACTGCTGCCACAGCTTTTTGTTGAAAAGTAACGCCAAAAGGCGATGCCTCATTTTCTCCTTCTGATTGGATAATGAAGTTTGTTGGCTAAACTCTGGAGCCCAGTATGAAACAGTTGCACAAACCCTTGCAAGCTAAAAAGGCAAAGAGCAATGTGTCATGTCAACCATTTTTATTAATCATTAATAATAAAACAGAGCCAAGATTAAGTTCAGTGAGGAAAAGGGACAACACCCAAAACAAACTTCCCTACATCAGTTTAATTTCACTGCATGTTTTCCTTTGGTTATCAACACCACGCCTGCTGTGGCTCTATACCCCAGATTTTGAAAATCGCTCTTCAATAGTGATAAACGCGTCTCGTTTTCATGCAGCAGAATGCCCGTGTAAACATTATGCAAGAGAAGCTGCAGAACCAGAAAACATGTCTGTGAATTTTATGCTGCCAACATATGAACTATACACTCGCTGGCCATTTTGGTAGGTACATATGTTCAAATGCACCTAGATGCAAATGGGCCTCCAAAGGTACGGTACGATCCACAAGCATAAATTAGGATTTACTAATCTGTGCAGTGATGTGCGTAACTTTTGAGGACTCGCAAGCACGTGCTTCAATCCACACTGGAATAAATACTGATCATTACGCACAATTTATTAAGTTCACAAATTAGACAAGTTCTCCCTTTCAAAAAGCTTTGTCTGTATACAAATGTTTAAAAATACACTCCCTCACTTACAAAACCGTAAATGTGTGCGCACGAATTGCCTGATAGACACAGATGTCATATGCCCATGTGGGGTTTTTAAAAATAATTTTACACTGCCAGCGTTGCATAGATCCACAAATGTAAGCTGCGTTCATGTGCTAGTGTAAAACTGGGATATTCTTGCATTTTTTTGTTTGTTCTTTTCCCCCCCAACTAAAGTGGTTGCTTCTTCAATTCACTACTTCTTCAGCTACCAGATCTCAGAGCACCTTTGGGATGTGGTGTCAGTTGATGGATGTGCAGATGACAAATCTGCAGCAGCTGTGAGTGGCCATCATGTCAGTATGGACCAAAATCTCTGAGGGATGTTTTCAGTAACGTTGCATCTCTGCCATGACAGATTATGGCAGTTCTGAAGTCAAAAGTGGTTCCAAAGTGTACCTAACAAAGGGGCCAGTGAGCACGTATGTTATAAAATATGTGACGTGTGCGCGTATATATCCTCAAGACTCACCTCCATTGTCTAGTGAACGTTTCTGGCCTCCAAAGCCATACATGGAGGGGTCCAAGACTGGAGATGAACTGTTCATACTGGGCATCTGGTCTCCTCCCATCTTGGCTGTCATCTGCGGACAAAACCGATACATGATGATACCCTTTCAACATACACTTCCTTTCCAACACATAATCTTGGGCAACCTTTTATAAATGTGACACCTCGTTTCTTCTTCTCGCCTGATTTAAAGCATCAGCTCTGGAGCAAAGTTTGGTCTCTCTAGGGTGTTATCTATTTGACAGCTGCAATCTGCGACAGTATATGTATTCAAACGACTGATCAATGGTGATGCTTTCCTGGAAACATCTGTCATATTCTGGTTCTCACTGGCTAAGGTTTTCAAGCTTTCATCAATAAATCATAAAGATCAGAGTACATTGCAATATCACAACTGACAAGATATGTCACAACAGCTACCTAAAACACTGACAAAGACTCCCAGGTCTTTGGAGCGGAGGCTCAATCCTGTTTGGAGAAGCAGTGGAAGGTTTTGCAAATATGCAAACTGAGAAGACAAAGAAAAATAAGTCTAGGCCGAAACCTTTACCATCACAATTGCATTTTCTTGTAAAAGCCCTAAATTATGCAACAACAAAATATGACTTGATTTGTCGGTTTGCTCTTTAAAACATTTGTTATGACTTTGATGCTTTTCGTTGGCTAAAACCTGAATCTCTTTCAAAGGGCCAGTTAGCAATTAAAGGACTTACTTTATGTAAAACACGGTGACTAAACCAAAACGCAAACAGCAATACAGCTTCACTGCAATTATATACAACGCAGGGTTCACTTAACCGGCGGCCTGACAGCCAGCATAAATGTCAGGCAATTTTGGTCAGCTGCTGGTCCAACTGCACTTCCAAAAAACCCATCGAAGATCAAAAATAATACAGCATTGACAAGCACACGTCATTGTTCAACACTGTTTCACTTCAGCTCTTTGTATGTTGTAACTTCCCTCTTCTCTGTGGCTAGCTGGTGGACCAACACCACCACAAGTAGTGCTGGGCGATATGGAAAAAATATTTATCACGATATGAATTATTTTATATCACGATATACCACCTGACCTGTGGTCATCTGGAAAGTATGCAGTCTGTAAACAGCGAGTGGAGAGGGTGCAGTCTTTGTTTTGAGTTACCATAAAGCATGTCGCAAATCCGGGTGCACATAAAGCAGCACCATGTCGCAAAACCACAAGACGGAGTTTCTTTGCGAAAAATATCATTTTTTTATACTTTATTTTCTCTTGCATAAAGTTAAGAGTATGTATAGTGAGAAGACAACACTAATATATTTGCCACAGGCTATTTAACCCTTTAAGACCTACCATAGAACCAAGTCCGCCAGAGCTTATCTTTACATTTTACATGCTGTAGTGCCATTTATGGGAGCATTTCAAGCTGCTATACATCAATACAACCATTATAGCCCAAATTTTAATAATATGTATGCATTAAGTCCATAGTAACTACATAAATTGCAAAAAAGTGCAATAAACTACAAAAAAAATTGAAAATTGTTTTTGTTTTGTTTACATATATTTCTAGTTAGAGAAATTTAAGAGGCTTATCCCTCAAAACTGTAAATACAAAAAAGTTGCACAAAATAGTTTCCAACCACGAGAAATTTATTTTGAGTGTCGTCATATTTTTATGTTTGAGATACACTAATTTTTATATACTACAGGAAAAATGAAAATAAATATTATAATGCAAATTTGCAAAAAAACAGCATGTGCATCAAAATAAACTATTTCCAACAGTGTAATTTGACTTCTAAGCATCCCAGAAACGATACAGAAAAGCATAAAGTCAAACATGACTTTATGCCAACATAGGCTTTGAAAGTAAAAAACTACATTTTCCGCGAAAATGACGTTACTTCCGGTTTCAGACGGGTAATGGCGGACATGCGATAGTTCGCGCTGACTTATATTCCAACGTAGGAAGTGTTATGAACAGCTGATCGGATCAGCAAAGCGTGTTTCTGGAATATTATGTTTTTGTTGCTGGAAGTGCTTTTTATGCAATTTTTGCAAAGCTGGAAGGAAACCGTGACCTAGGGCAAGCTAATGGAATAAGATGCAAGTACAACTCCTACGGTTTCATATGCAAAAAAAAAAAAAATTATTGCACTACCTTACGTTGTTCCAGTTCTACAGGGATTTAAAAATAGTTAGGCAAAACGGAGTGTGCCTGCTCCGACCGGTTTTAAAGGGTTAATGATATATTTTATGTAATAATTTATAAAATTAGGGTTAGAAACGATAGAAACGATAGAAGACAAATGGCACGATAGACACTTTTCTATCGTCCACACGATATATATCGTCATATCGCCCAGCACTAACCACAAGTAAGAATAGCTCGCTGACCAGGTGTTTGTGACACTGCCTCCTGGTGACAGTAAACAGCTACAACAGATAGAAGTACAAAGCCGTCATTGGTTGCGCGCAGGACCACCGCAGAACCTTTTTGGAGCCCAAACAAGGTTTATAACCTTAAGAGAGACGAGGACACCATGAAAGGGGTCAGTTTATGCTCTTGGTTATTTGTCATACATGGCTGATGGTATGAAGGCGACACCACTGTGCAACAGTAAGCTCAAGTAAAGTGGAATCAAAATCTATATAAAACAATTAAATAGGCTTAAACATAGAGACAACTTTTACCCTTTACTCATGGTGGCAGCACATTTCTGCTAGGAACTGCTAAAATGAAAGCTAACTGCATGACAACATGGTCCTTTAGTTTGCTACTGATCTCCAAAATTGGAAGACTGTTGGGGAAAACTGTTAATGGACACCACAATATCCCCCACACACAAATCATGCGACTTGCACCAAACAGCTGCATATTCAACTTTTATATTTATTGATTCAGTTTCTTTAAAGTATAATATAATTCAGGGATATATGGCAAATAAATATAGCACAGGATATCTCCCCCCCCCCCCCAAAAAAAACAAAAAAACCCCAAAACATAACGAAACAATACGCTCAGCTTTGACCAGCACTCGTTTTTAACTCGTTACCAAACAAGCTGTAAGGCTCAGCACTCCAGGTTAGCAACGCAACATTTGTTTCACTACTCCGTTTTCTTGTAGTGATGGAAAGTGTTCAAGCCCATCTTGAAAGTACAAGAAGAGTGCAGTTATTTGCTTTAAAGCTCAACTAAAAACTGATTTATAGCTATTTCCAAATCAGCCACTTGCCTAAATTAGATGCTTGCAACGATCGACATTTAAATCTTCTTGTGAGCACCGGCTGCACTTCCATTCCCCCATTATTTCTGCAACCTCTCCTTCCATACAAAAGTATTGCATTACAGAAAATTACACTGAATTGACATATGCGCCTGACTGGAATTTCTTCCCCGATATGAAAATATAGCGATGGAAATTAGAGTTTCCCATCACCTTCAGGGACAATTATCTACTTCATGAAGTGAGAGGCCTGCAATGGAAATAAGGAGGCATAAAGGGAAGCAGGTGTGGGGTTGTTATTTCTATGGTGCTGTGGCATTTAAGTACATGTGTAACAACATAAAAACAAATTTGATCAAGTCTGTATTAAAAAGAAATTGAAATGTGAAATGCACATCAACATTTGGTTTAATTTTTAAGTCTCTTTTCTTCTCAGCTGATGTTTTTTTCCCGCATGGAGAGAGGCTGAGCTCTTCAAAAACACATCTCTACAAAATCCTAACTTTGTATTTTAGTAACTTTCACTGTGAGAAATAATTTTAAAAGTTCTTCATTAACCTAAATGTAGTTTCAAATAAAAGCAGAAATTCTTCACTTATTTAGAAGCATCCCAGCTGCAATGATGTCCCATGTGGAAGACTGCTAACTGGTTGATAAGTGGGCCAAAATAGGGAAGGGAGTGACAGCGGAGTTAGCAGGAACATGAGCCATGCAAAACCTATAACCAAGAGTGTACCACACATCGGTCGTACCAAATATTTTTGACACTGCCCCTCCCTTTCTGACATCAGACGCTCTCTGCAGGTTGATGGGCAGTCTGAAGCTGTCCACAGACTTCCACCACTGAACTACAATTTCCCAATCAGGCACTCAACATTCTCACTTTTTGCTCACGTAGAACGGGGTGATGTCAAGCACTGGCATATTTAATTATGGCTCTGTTGCTTTGGGCATGCTAAAATTTAATTTTTGAATCACTAGAGCCAGCATTAGCCAGCCAGATTAGATCATTCAAGTACTCTAGATCCACTGTTAGCCAATAAACACATGTTATGCAAATATCCAGAGAGAACAACGCAGTTGCCTGTACAGTTTTTTAAATTTGTGACAAGCTGACCAATGTGGCAACTAATAAGTCTGCTGTATATGAATAAAGTAACTAACAAATGGCTAGCTTGGCTAAGGCTAACTTCTAACTGAAGCTTGTCTAGCCACCCTCATGGTTACTTTTGCTGATGTTTGAGGAAGCTGGTGCCATCATCATAGCGCCACTAGCACACTGCTAAATAACTACATAATTCAAAAAATTGAATATTTATCCAGCAAAAATTAAGGCAATGCAAACACCAGCAATTGCCACAAGCTGCATTTATACAGGAGCTGACTCAAACCTTACTGTAAAAGTAGAAAAGCTTCAAGTTTATCATCTCGTCCACATCCGTCTATTTGCCTTTGCTCGAATTTGTTCAACACTGCGGATACTCTCCTCAGTTAAGCTACTGTTCCCCTGCTGCTCTGTACTGCCTGAAACCTGCCCAGCTCTTCCATAGCTCAATATTCAAATCTGTGACTTGTTCACTCTACAGTAATTATTCATCTTTAATCCAACTATAGCCTGCTGACAGCCACACTAATGATAGCAGATGGCTAATGTTGCGCAACATTAGCCTGTTAATTTGATTAGAGTGCTAATTTGATATTTATTTTTAGCACTGATTAATATCCAAGTATCCATTTTTTGACAACCCTAATATTAACCAATATCAATGTATTTTTAACCAACGATGAATGTTAGTTCTCTTAGTAAGTCTTAATAAGGCTCTTGGCAAGTTTGACAGAAGAGTCAAAGAGAATCAAAAGGGATCATCACAATCAGCCCCAAAGAGAAAACAGCGACGATCACAGGCATTCACAAAACAACCAGTTAAGAATTCACAAACAGGAAAGCTCAAGAGTCAAACCAGTGAGATCATCTATTCAGTCAATTTGTTTTTAATATTTTGAGGCTTGAGCCAGTGCTGCAATGACAGCTGATGAGATGTCCTATAGCTAATGAAGACACATGAAGCAGTAAAGGATGGCTGTTAACCTGCAGCTGTGGGTCAGGAGAGCAAATTAGTGCAAGTTAAATAATGTTAGGAGGAGAAAAAGAAAGATTTAACTGTGGGCAGAGGTGTAGATTAATTTATCATTTGCCCCCCATTTTTGACTTTTGGACTCCCTGACATTGAACAAATCTAGAAATCTACATCTATGATGCAACAGGTTGACAGGCATGCCATCTCATGGATGGTGGCTCACTGAAGGGTACACACTTCATATTCATCAGCAGAAAGCCTTCTGTGTCCAGTGAGGCCACAAGGCAAACAGCACTGCAGCCTGGCCTGGCCTCCGGGATAGTTTCACTTCTTGAATGCAACCTTTGCAGAGCAGCTATGCAAAACAAGAAAAACTGCTACTGTCAGTCAGGTTTCATACTTTAATAAAAAACAAAATGTGTTAAATGTCAAATACTTATTTAGGGATTAAAATGGCTTAACAACACTGAGATAATGGCAAATAGGGGGCTTATTGCAGAGGTGAATTAGACTAGCAATTTAATGTGATTTGTTGTTGTTATGGCTCAAGACCATTTAATAAAAGCAGAAAATAGGAAATGTACTGCTGAGCTATTTCGGCTCCAAGATTTAAATGTCAGTCACTTTCAGCAGCTGCTCCCAAGCAGGGAGAAACGGGTACTAGGCTTTAGCTGCATCAGAGGGAACTTAAACGACACAATAGAGTAAGAAAAAAACAAAAAAACAAAACGAACAAACGGTACAACACTAATGCCACATCAATGTCACATGATGCACCAAAAAAAACAAAAAACAAAAACAAAAACAAAAAAAAAACAAAACAGAAAACGATGGGATGACTTCTCTTTTCCATCGAGTATGTCGTGCCACTTAAAGGAACAAGTTCGCTTCATTCAACTGTTTATGGCTCTGCATTAATCACACAGTCAAATCTTTTCTTTCAGATCTGTTAAGCTACATGTACACGGTCTACTTCTGGATTCTAACAGGAAGATGACAATAATTTAGTCTGTGGTTTCAAAATAGTGGTCCTATGCTAATAGTTAAATATTTCCTGTATATTTGAGGAGCCGTATGAAACTTAAGTGTTTTAAATGTGCCTGAAATATGGGTTACTTTGTGGCGTGTGCATTCTAGCAAACAGACAGAGGATCAGATTAGCGTAGCTTAGCACAGGGCCTCAGTTGCTTGGTTATGTTCCAGTATATTGAGAAAATGGTGACACCCATCCACCTTTAAAACAAACCAAAACATCCAAATAGTGCTAACTGGTGCAGTTATGCACAGTTTTCAACATTTTACTCAGTTCCACTGGATCATTTGCAACTTTCGTTCACAGAGACCTAGAGGAACATTGGCTGCATTGCTAGTGGTGTTGTAACATTTTCAAACCGGTAACTCTTGTTGTACATTAATGGAATCTTACTACAGTACAAGAAATCTCTCTGTGATTGTTTCTTTGTGTGCCAATGACTCTTTAACTGTGCCAAACGTGGCGTTGAGCAACCACACTTGATATGTCTTAAGCTGAAGGTTTTTATCTACAGATTATCTTATGACATCAACAAATTGCCTAGCAACCACCTGGCAATAAGCTAAAATGGCCAATGTTTTTCCATTCATATCCCTGTAACACGTTTTTTAAAAAAAACAACAAAAAAACAAAAAACAAAACAAACAAACCATTACATAATTTCTTTTATGACAACATTTTCATATTCCCAAAAATTCAATTATGAATAATATACTAAAGCAGGAATTTGGGTTGTGCGATATGACCAAAATGTCATATCCCAATTTAACACATTTATCGTCCCGACAACGATATATATATATATAATCACAAAAATTTTACATTTTCTGTAAATTCGGTGAATCTCGGGCAACTCGACTTGCGTGAAGTGTTTTCAGCTGTGCGTCGTGTACCTGGAGTTGAGTGTTACATAAGTTGAAACGGCCACAATTTTCTTTGTATTTATTACACGTCGTGTTCTAAGGTCTATTTTTTAGCAGCTGACGGCTCTTTTTAGCTTCTCATCCGTAAACACTCTGCATACTATTTCACGTGATTCCGTTTATTTTTAAAAATCTCAACCGGATCTTCAGCTTTATTGTGAAAGGTTTATGTGGAAAATAAACAAGCGGATGGTGGAGCCACGCAATGGTTTTACCGTCGTTGTTGCTAACGACAACGCATAAAAACAGTCGCTTGTCCGTCCATAGTGTGGTTATATTAAATATAAGAGAAAGAGAGAACTTTAATTCTACAGTGACCATCAAAACGATGAAAACATATTGCCGTAAACCATTTTGCAACAGCACGAAACAAATGATAGTGTAATATGAATCGATAGACGTTTTCATGTGGTCATCCGATATTTATCGTTATATTGAACAGCCGTAGCAGGAATTATACTTTACATGTCTGCAAGTCCACTAGTGATGTAAATTTCATCAATGCACTGCCAGCGCGAGGGCCCGTGTAGATGTCCGTGTGCCAACCGGTTTCTTTTGCCCATGTGAACTCGCACGCAGAGAATTTACGTTACAATGCACCAACTACGTAGGCTCCCCAGGTGGCGGAGTTCAAGTGTATGTCAAAGTATAACAGGAATGATTATTTTGCCATCGGGTCCCCAGCTGTCCATGTCGGCAACTGAGTATAATCTAGGCTTAAGATGCCATTAAGTTGCCGAGCAACGATGTAGCAACGGGATAAAAAATACCAATTTTTTTAATCCGTTATGCACCTACACCACCTTAAGAAAACAATCCTATTGTTTTAGTTTCAGGACAACATCTCTTTTCTATCCACAAAAGCTAAATTGTACATGATATAACATTGCCCTGTTGCTGATAACCCACTTAGCAAAGGTCTAAAATGGCCCATTACTTGTATGCATGCATCTATAACACCTTATAGAAGCATTTTAATTCTATTTTCACAGCCAACAGCATGAATTGGCAAAACAATATACCAGCATGTGGACATACTAAAAGCTACTTTTAGCAACTTCCTTTTTACAAGGGGGCTCCACAGTGGGTAGCTCCATACATTTCATCTGGCAGATTTTTTTCTCTGTTTTTGTTTTTATATTGGATGCCCAGAGACAAAACCTTGGGATCAGACTTGTGAGGTGACTATTCAGACCTCTATGCTACAAAGCCACTCAAAGGTGTACTAGTAACAATAGTACATTTAACCAAGTAGTAATGTTAATGTTGACTATGGCAACGACCCTAGTTGACTGGCCACATTCAAGCCCAAGTCCACAGGCAACGAAAGTTGAATAAACAATGGAAATACAAGGAAACCCTTCACAACGGAAATGTTTTTCGGGAAGACAATGTGACTAAGGAGCTCCAGAAGTGACAAGCTAACAGTAAATGACTAACAGCATAGTTGTATTAATAGCATTGTAAAAATCATGCAATTAAAATGCACATTACTTTGCATCTTTTTCCCCACAACACCAATAAATCCTGTGTTTCTTTAAGCGCATTTAGTTTGTTTTACTTTCTGCTGCTGTCACATTAACATCTCCCCAAAAGCACTTCGTCGTGCTCTAGTCAACTTCTGTAACACACATCAAACTTTAGTTATGTACACACTGGAAGTAATTTGCAGTGATGTGGTGACCAGAGACTATAGAATGTGAATGACATAAGATTTGATGAAGCAACTATGGGCCAAATAACTGCGGGCAAGGAGGGAATGGGCGTGACCTGAGATCAACAGTTCTCAACTTCCAGATGAGCAACTGAAGCAACCGACTGACGTGTGACCTGATAGTGGGTCACCTAGGCACCAGAGCCTGGAATGTCTACAACTGACCAGCCATCAGCTTCAAAGCAATGTGCGACGAGTCTATGCAGCTTTAAAAAGGGGTAATCCAGGTTCATCTGATTTGTGTTGTATGTGGTGTCTAAATGTACTCAAGTTTAAAGTACTTTTTTTAAAAATAATTTCTATAAATATAAAGGATAACGCAAAATTCTGAAGGGAAAACCAACAAGTGTGTATACTTTAAATTGTGAGCATAGTCACCCCCCCCAAAGAACTGGTTATAATGTGAAAACAATCACACTCTCAGACAGTGAAATACATTCAGTACGTTTTTGCTCTTGTAGGCTCATTGCAAACTAGATTAAATTGACCTATATTAGTATATTTTGAGAAAAAAAAAATGCATTAGGCTGCTGTGGAAGTTGCACATATTTGAGTACACAACTTTAGTGGTTAAGATATTCAGGTGGGGTTTATAATTCACGGGGGTTGAAGGGGGGCACAGTAGTAGCTATAGAGTAAAGTCCAGTTTACACACTATAAGTGCTTTTAGTGATATAGTTAAGCCTGCAGCAGAGAGCAAGCTCCATGTGATCAACTTATTGATAGCTTGCTGCAGTGACCATGTCTGCAACGGTCACAAAAAGACACCGGACAGCATCTCTGGCGAAACTGCATTTTATTTTAATTATTATTTTTCAGGGAGCAGTGGAAAAATCCAGTGTACATAACAGGAGTAGTGGAGGGGGGCTTATTTCAACAGATGACGTTACATGGCCTAACTCCAACGCTGCGTGCGAGGACACACTACCACAAACGCTAGCTAGCTAACACGAGCTGTAGTAACTTGCTCGCCTGTGTTTTTATGTCCAACACACGCCACACGTTTCACATGAAGTGTTAATAAATTACAAGCATAGCAAACGAGGTAGTTTAATCGTTGGTGATGCATTCAGTTACTCACTAAGCTTTGATGATGCCTCTTTAAAGCTGTCTCACTGAAGCTAACTTAACAATGTAATCTAACAAGTTAGCCCGCAGAGAGAGTTTAGCCGTATTGGGCTTCAAGTCTTGACTAAATGTTAGCTTCGGTCACGTGGTGTCGAGCTGCAGGGTATCCAACTTGTGTTAGTCAGCTAGCAAGCCAAGCTAACTGCAACTTCTGAGAGTTGACAACAGGTTGCAGTTGACTCACTTAACTTCCTAAAGTAGCACAAACTTCGACACCTCAATAAGCCGTCGTGTCTTGTGACAAACATGTCTTTATGGGTCGTTTTCACCGCGTTGACGCTGAATAAAAGCGTTTTCTGCTCTCTATAAACTATAATCTGTCCGCTCAGCTATGCCGTCTCGGCTATTTAATGTTAGCTTGCCAGCTCGCAGTGTGCACAAGGGGTGTTTATAGTTTAGGATCTGGGATGCCCCAACCAAAGTCTCGGTCTGCTCCGCCCGCAAATACGTTGTCTGCGGTGCGAAAGCGTCTCTCCCGTGTTCGCTGAAGAGCATTTTACCTGTCGGACCCGGCGTATCGTGTCTGCGAAGTCATCTTTCGTTCCGGGCTGAGCCACCGAGGCCTGTCCCTGAACCAGCTCCGCCATCATCATCATCCGCCTCGGCAGCTGAGAGCCGCACTTAAAAAAAAAAAAAGCACACGTGCCAAACCAAAGCACCGCGAGCCAGATGATCTCGCGAGTTGACCGTAGAACACATGGCATGTAGGACATAGGTAAGAAAAACAGTCATTACAACTATACAGGAAAATTTTACAGCACACATTTATTATATTATCTATTTGAAAAATCATATGTACTTAGTCAAAAAATTATTTTGTGTATTTCTTTATTCAGTCGAATTCTCTCTCTCTCTCTCATATATATATATATATATATATATATGTGTGTGTGTATATATATATATATATATATCACTCAGAGGTCAGTGTTATATGGAAGCTTGTTTCTGCCACTAAAGTAAACAAACAAAAATAACTATTCATAAGTCATAATTGAGAATTCCCTTTAAAGAATTTTTGAGATATTAAGTCGAAATTTTGAGATAATTACATAAAATTTGACTGCTTATTTTTCAGTGGTGGAAAGAAACTTAAAACGGATACCGTAATTTTGGTTGGGTAATATCGAAGACCAAAACTGTCAAAATCCAAAATAAATGAATAAATGAAATTAGGAAAAAATAAACAGCAAAGGAAAATAGTGGAATTTAATACATTAATGAGAAAAATGTAATTGAAAAATAGGATATGACAAAAGATATTTTTTAAATCTGTGCATTTAATGGTATTTATTGAGACGCCATCTCTCTCTATGTTTCTCTCTTTATTTATCTGTCTGTGGTACTCTGAGAGTTTGGGTCTTTCACTGCTTATCAGCTTCAAACACAAATGTTTTCAAATTATACGTATACAAATCAGAGAAAGAGAGACATTTTCAAGTCAGGGAAATGTTGGACACTTTCTTACTTAGTAAAAGGATAAACATAAACATAAACATATATGGATGTACATATACACATATATGGATAAACATAATTGTCAATTGTTGCCAGCTTATTCTTATGCCACTATAGAAAGGCAAAATAAATGCATACCTGGGGTTTATAAGCAAAAAATACCTTTTTGAAAACAGAAAACAGGTCTGAGTAAAACACTAGCTTTTAATTACACATAATTATACATAATGAACTTTATTTTTGGATTTAATGATGGTCCACACAATACGTGTTTGAGCTGAAAATGCAAAGCCTTAACATACAGTTTGTGGATTCCTCGAGCCACATATGTTTCAATCTTCTTCTTTTTTTTTTTACTATTTATAGTCACATTTCACTGTCTGACAGGATGAAAAAAAATCCCATCTCATGCAACAAAATGAAAACCTGCACATGTGGAAACATCTATATCATTGTACATCTGGAAAATGCCAGCAGCAATACAGAGGAGTAAAATTGCTGCAAATTTCCAAAATGTTTATGCAAAACAGTTCCTTCTCCATAAATTGTATCCAAACCTCAGACAAGTTGACCACTGAGGACTGATATTAATATGTGGTCCAGCAGAGCAGATGCAGTTAAGAGTTTCTGGAGATTTTTTTGGAGTCGTCTTGATGAGGATTTTCTTCAAGTCTAATCTGTCTGGTCGTTTGTGTGGAAGTTTCTGTTGCCCACAACTGATCCTCATAAGTCTGTTAAGATGCTGGTTCTTAAACACTTAAATATGTTTTCCTCTTATATGTAGCAAGTTCATGCAGCTGCTCTAATTTGAGACATGGAGACTAGCATGCCGTGTCTTACAGACGTAACTACATATATCAGTTTCCTTTCCTCGTCAGCCCCCGGGCATGTTATCACTCCCAGAAAAGAAGCAGAGAAATTAAAAGGCAGCTGAGCGCTGTTCCCAGACCAGCACCTCTAAATGAAGACCTCCAGTCTAGCAGGACTGAAGTCTGATCTGGGCGACTAACATATTGCAACCATGTGCTGTGCTGCCAATGTATTCAAACCCGGAGGTGGCTGGGAAATCAAAGACACAGTCAGGTGGTTTTCTTCATATACAGCCAGACGATGCATTCATGAGAATGGACTCAAGCACACACATACAATTTGTATAAAATCAGCCCCCCATCTGGTCAAATGGCCTAGTAGTAAGCAAAGGCAGTTAAGGCAGGTGTGGGTCTCTGGAGTGCTGCCAATCAAGCAGCGGGAACTGACCAAGTGTGTGTTTATGTGTGTGGAGCTGTGGTTACCGTAGCAGGCTGATCAAGTGTCACACACAGACACAGCTTCCTCCCTGTCATTGTCTGGCAGAGAATAGATGCTTGTTCCCAGGGTTCACTGTGGTAAAACTGTTGGGCCACTCGCCAGCGAAGTGCATTTGAGCACAAACTCAGCCAAGCTTTTGGTCTCTCAAGAATAAAAAGGGTTTTTTTTAAGTATCATCAGATGAAGCTGAGTAGCTGATCTTTTTTCTTTTTGTCCTTTTCATGTTCATTTCAGTGAAGTCAAAATTTGATGTTTTCTGCGGTCAGGCAAGCGGAACACATGCAGAGGTGGACAACTGAGCATTTAGGAAAAAGGAGCATCAATATTGGCACACTTACTCTTTTTGACTACCGAGCTTTTACCTCCTCCTCTTTTCTCTCCAATCTCAAAAGAACAGGCAATATGAGACTGTAATTGCTTTATAATTGCCATAGTTCTGCTATGGGCATAAATTTCTAAAGGCTGGATGCAAGAAATGGTTTAGAGTTTCATCCAGAGGTCTCAGAGGTATCCCAGCATGGCTTTCATTCAGGAAGACATTGTTCATGCAGCAGGAAGCAGTAAATAAACCTTGGCTCTGAAGCGTTAATGATTTTCATATCTGAAAAAAAATGAGGGCCACATCTTGTGAATTATTTCCACAACCGATTTCCAAAATAGCTGTTCTTAAATTTCAAACATTATAAATATGTTGGGTTTTTTGTATTATCCATATATAATTTTGTAACTTTTGTATGTTGCATAATTTGTTTCTTTCATTTTTTCATTCTCTGTAAGAAGTTTGCAACAAACACTATGACCCTACACACATCCTTTCTGTTGTTTCATTCTAGTGCATCATCCATATACGAACATTGCATAAGAATAAAAAGAGAGTAACATTAATTCATCAGTTCACGGTTACTTGGATAAATTACAAGAAGTATGAGTAAATAAGTAAGAAAGTAACTATAGTAACTATTTATAGAGTGTCTTTCATAGGCAAAAAAACCCCCTTAAATAAAAACCTTAATTTATACTTACTTTAATAAGTGAAGCAGAAGAAGGAGTAATTACGTAAAGTTTAATTACAGAGTGCTTTTCACAGACATCAAATATATGTTACATTTGCTGATCACGCATAGCCTTTGAACCTAAACAGCAATCCTACTGAAACAAAATGTCTACATCTAAAAATACTTCTCCTGTGTAGTAATACTAACATCACATTACCACAGCAGTAATGGGATTGCATTTTATGATAAAAAAGAAAAGTGTAATGAATGACTTCATTGCAATTTTCTCACAATGCAAAGCCAGTGGGTTGAATATGGTCCCCCGGGGCTGCATGTTTGACACCCCGGTTGTGCAGTTTTAAAATCAGGGGCCAGAATTACTCACAGTGCAACTTAACCGCTGGCAGATGGGTGCAAGTTTTTGTCTGTGCGAAGCATATGGGGCTCATTATTTTTTAATTCTTTTAAACCTAAAGTCTGCAGATCCAAACAATGCTGATTCCTGTGCCTTCATATGGAGGCACAAAAGACTTTACATAACTATTTTTTGACATATATTCCATTTATTAAATGACCTGTGAAAAACGTTGAGCTCACCTTTAAACAGCGTGTAGAAACATGCAGCTGGAAGTATGGGAACTAGTTTTCTAATCACAGATCTTATCTTAGCCTTTAACCCTTGAGCAGTTATCCCAGGACTTAAACCTTCATATTAAATATTAAAGATTAATGATTTACTTACTTAATATTATTATCTTTTATTATCTTTTATTATCTTTTTCCTGTATAAGCCAGTGTAGGTGTACTTAAACTATGTTTTTTTAAGCATGTGTGTGTTGCTTATGGTTTGGGATGAGGTGAAAAAAATTGCTCTTACTTTTTTGGTGTTCAACAATATGTCTGTTTGCAGTATTTGCAGTACTGGTTCACCTGTCATCACAAAAAGCATTGGTTTTATTTATAATGGCCATTTTAAACATGCTCAGTGCTTCTCACACAGTACTACTGAATAATGACACTTCTTTACACCTGCGACACAGACATGCGACACAAACTGTAAGGTATGTCTGCAGCTGGGTGTGCTCAACAATTCAGTGAAAACAATATGCCGTATATGCTTGGTGATTTTTGTTTCTATACAGTAGTTTGACAGTTAAGTTTACATGCTTTGCAAACTATGTGCTTGAAGTTACTTTCATCCTAGAATCCCATAGAAATACTTTACTGCTAGTAAAATGTATATTTTCTACATTCTAACACTCATTTACATGATCACATAACTTGATGAAGGCTGTGTGCACTCACTAAGCAAGCACTACTATTTTGCTCTTTGTCTTTTTTCTTCACTTGTATTGTTGTTTTTTTGGTGCTAACTCTTTATTGCATTGCTTATTCACCATAGGTGCTGCTGCTTGCTATACTGTGTTTGCTATTCTGTTGCAGGCTAAACCAAAATTTGCTCACGCCACAGGTTTACCTCTCGTTTTCATCTCAAAATTTCTTCATGAAATCGAAGCTACTAAATCGAATCAGCATTTTCTCTATTTATGAAAAACAACACATAATCCAAAAACTCCTCAATGTATAAGTCGTGTTTATTTATCTGGAAATGTGTGATCAGAAATTATAGAAACCATACGTAAAGAATTTGCTAAGTCAATTCAGTATTGATTGTTGACTAAAATAAATGAGATATAAAAAAATAAAGTGCAACATAACAGTCAAATTATAGGAGATCCATCACAAAGACTAAATGAACACAGTCAGAGACAAAAAGCAAATTCAGTGCCACAAAAGAATAAAAAAAAACATAAAACAGGAGCATAATGCTGCCTGAAAGAGTATATGAGGACAAACAAAAGAAAATCTGTGACAGGTAACACAGTGTCTTGAAAGAGAAGATTGACAGATGAATAGGATAAACAGACCAGCTTCTCCCAATAATAGGAGAAACACACTTTTTACCTCCTTGTTTTTACCTCTTTTCCATTTTACTTTGCAGCCCCCTCCTCCTACCGAGAGCCACTTTGCTTTGATTCAGCTCTGTATCTGTATTTTAAATGACTCAATTACACGGGATCCCGCAGTGAAAATTACGGATGTTTTCCACTATTTCTCTCCACTGGGACACCATGACCCCTCCTCAGCTCCAATAACCCCCCACCCCCACCCCTTCTCGTCTTTTCTCCATCCCTCTCTCCTGGCCTCTCTCTCCACCTGTCCTATTTTCCTCCTCTCCCACAGTCGCCCATTTTTCTTGATAAACATCCGTTTTGCTGTGTCTAACGGATACTGAGAGGAAATAATAGCTAAATGGTCTTGTTTGTGAGCTCTCTGCACACTGAGCTGACAAAGAGTGTTTTGCAGGTAATTCTTCTGCTGTCACCACAAAACAAGCTGCTGAAAAGAGTTTCATAAGGATGACACGAGGCGCCGTTCAAAGCCAAACACCAGGCATGACAGAAATAAAAGCATATCAGCAGGCAGAGCTGCAGAAACGGACTGAATGTTTCTTTTATTCACCCAAAGCAAAGCAGGGTTGCAATTCTTTTCGGCACTTTAAACCCACAGCTTATGGGGCCCCGAGGCATTTTAAAAGCGGAACCGACCGTTGATGTCCTCGGCTGGTGTTGAATCTACTTTCGAGATAAAACCCTCACCTACTGCTGTGTTGCTCATACTCACTGAGGTGCAAAGTATCACGTAATGCTCAGCCAAGGCATACAGCTGGATCAGCTTTGAGGTGGCAGCACATCCGCGAATACTGCGAAGCAAAACAAGTGTTCCTCATTTCATGCATACAAAGGCGCATAGATCTTCCAGGGCTGTCCAAAAAAGGGAAAAAAAGCCAACTTAGAATGCATAATTTATCGCCATCTTGTAACTTTTCAAACACATTTTTCACAACTGGTTACATGCTTTTCTTTATGGTTTGCAAAACATGTCACACAGGTCTTTTATACAGCAGAGCAGCCCCGTTAGTAGTCTCACATCAAAGCTAAAACACTATGTATGCACTTTGTGGCCACTTTATTAGGTACACCTGTTCAAATCCTCATTAACGCATAGCATCCAATCAGCTAGTCACATGGAAGCAACTCAATGCATTTAGCCATGTATACATGGTCAACACAGCCTGGTGAAGTTCAACCCGAGCATCAGAATCAAGGAGGAAGGTGAGAAAGCCTCCCTATTAAATTCAGATTAAATTCAAAATCCTTCTCCTCACACACAAAATCTAGAATTATCAGGCCCCATCATATTTTAAAGACCTCATAGTACCATCCTATTCCACTAGAGCAATTCACTCTCAGACTGCTGGCTTACTTGTGCTTCTCAAGTTTTCAAAATGACCTTTAAGATTAGGCTCAAAATGTTTTTTTTGATAAAGTTTATACTCAGGGTACAAGACTTGAGTGATGAGTATTGCAAACCCTCTTTCTACAGGTGTCTTCCTGTAGAAAGGGTTTTTTTCCTCCTACTGTCACCAGCTGCTTGTTCATAATGGGTTGTCTGATTGTTGGGATCTCTTTCTAATATTGTAGTATCTTCACCTTACAGGCAGTCAGTTATGAAGAACAGGAAACTGTTTGCCTCAGTTTGGGCAATAGAATATTGCAAAAATGTTGCCAGAGTCTCAATTTCTGCTGCAACATTCGCACGTTAGGACCAGAATTTGGTGTAAACAACATGAAAGGATGGATCCATCCAGCAAAATTTGTTTATCATCAACCTAAACTTTGTCAGTGACTTAATAACTATCTTTACAAATTGACAATATAATTATTCTCTTTGAGGTAGTTGTTTTTCCAAAGGAAAATTGCACTCCTCTACTAAATCAGTCATACTGTACAAAATGTAATTTGCATAAATGAAATGCAGTACCTTATGACTAGTTTTTACACTCTTAAATAAAAGGAATTTCCTATAATGCAATTTGTAACTGTGTTGTGTAATGTAGTGCATTCTTTACATGTAGATGATAGCTTCAGGATTTATGATCCATTTTCAAGATTTAGCACAATGTTGTAAAATTACAATAATTTTCTGTTAAATTAGGTTTCAAATGTAAATGTGTCAGTTTTAAAAATCTACATGTAAACATGCAGAACACAAAGCACACAAAACTTTTAAGCTAGGTGAGTTGGAAGATATTTATATGGGATGAGAAAGATGTGGTCACTCAATGCATTTAGTATCAAAGCAATAACAAGAAAGCTAGAATGAAGTTACCGTGTTCAGTAGTCAAGGCGCTGTGCAAAAATGACTTAAAATGACTACTGAAGCAAAAAATACTGCAGCAGCTTGAACTATAATTTCAGAGCATATTTGCAAAGCTCAGTAATGAAAGCCAGTTAAACACCCAGCCCAAATAGCCTGCATACCCTGCGGTGTAATTCAGGCACCATCGGAAAACATTGCATTACCATCCATCATAACACACGCCATAACAACCGAATAACCAGCGCCATTAAACATTTACATCATCCAGGGGATTTACTGAGAATGAGGCTACCAGCATGCACCTTGAACCCCTCATCCAGTCACCTCCTCACAGAGCAACAGATCGAAGAACATAAAGAGTGTGTGCCAGCAAACAAACCTCGCCAGCAGACCCCCGGGGAGAGGAGGGGAAGGGAAGCAACACAGGGAGATAAATCTATTGATTTGAGATCAACATGCTGCATTGGCGCTTCCCAGAAGGACCTGCAAAATTGAGGGCATGTAATGGTGTGTGTGTGCGCTTGTGTTTGTCATAACTTTTATAGGTTTTGATTCAGTGAAAGTATGGCAGAAGTTTCAAACTGCTTTCAAAGAAAAATCCAAACGCAGGAGTTTAAAGATTTTAAATGAAGTTGGAAAAAGCTCATTGGAAAAGCAGAGATGTTACTTTAAGCTATAATGTAGCCAATAAAAGTGTACTGAAGCTCCACATAAAGAGAATCACACTCAGTACACTCATCTCAGTATTGAACTGTGCGATTAGTGTGCTAAAAAGAAGCATTTTGTGCAAGTTTGAGGAAAAAGTGCCCAAATTAGTCAAATACTTAAGAAACCTGTAGGTAATATATGATGTGATGTATATTTCTGCCCTTAAATACAGATTAAGAAACATACTTTGACTTAAATTGACAGTGAATGATCAGTGTTTCTATCACTCTTATATTAAACATGACCCTACATGACTGGGAGTTAGTCTAGCTTATCATAAGAAGGGGAAGCAAGGGAGGTTGGCTCAGTTCAGCTGGAACAAAATCCACCACAAAACGCAACAAATATGTTACAGTTTGTTTGCTTAATCTGTGCAAAGATAAAAGTGCAAAAACCTCAGGCTAGGGTGGATTTTGTTACCTCTGGACAGAGCCAGGCTTAGCTAACTGGCAGATGGTTGTGGCTTTATATTTACCAGACAGATGTGAGTCTCACTCTCAGCAAGAAGGAAAATAGGCAAAAATATTTTTAATGTCCTACTATTCTGATCTTTTCAAAGATGGACAATATCCAAAGTTTGCAAAATGCAGCCCAGCACACTCATCAGTCGGGATTCGGCTACTTGAGCAATTATACCCGGACTTAATCCGGTATTGAAAAAGGTTATCGATTCTCGTTAGGCCCACAGAGCCTGCAGACTCCGGTCAATGTTAGTGAGTAGTTGAGCTACATTTGGTTGTAAGAGGAGACAGGGAAGTCCTCACACTCATTAACCCTTTTAGATGAGCAACATTGAGCAGCGGGCAAAATATTTCTATTTTTCCATCAATATTTCATCACCGACTTAGGACAAACAAAGCCAGGGGCTTTGACCGTAATGGTCCCATCTGTCTATAGATCTTCAGGACATCATGTATGGGTGTCCTTTGACACCAGAAAATAGGCTTCGACATCAAGGTAAAAACACACACACACACACACACACACACACACACACACACACACACACACACACACACACACACACACACACACACACACACACACACACAGGAACCGTGGATGTTAGCTAGCCTGGAAGGCTTTATTTTGATGGTTCCTCACAGATGGTCTCCTTGATGTTGCAGCAGGAGATCAAGTTTCAGGAGTATGAATGAATCTGACCCATAAAGACACATCAGTGCTTTCAGACTAGCCTGCATAAGTGGCACTTATACCCAGTACGTGAACCACAGAATTATTCAGATAATTAATACAACAGGTGTCAGAAACTTCTACTCCCATCTCAGTTTATTCAAAGTATTCAATTTAAAGGCCCGTGGTTAAAACAGATCCTTCACATCCGTATAGAAAAAAATGAGGCGGTTATCCTCACATATGTGCTATTAATACTGTCCTGTTCAATTTGGATCTTCCAGTGAACACAGAAAATATTAATATAAATAATGTATTCATAGTAGCCCAGCAGAATTAGGACTGTGTGCTGCAAATCACTTATTGTTTCTTAGCTGGGAATGACCTCATCATCTTTGCCAAGCCCATAAGCTTTCTACACTAACCTCAGGGGACCAGTCCATTAACCCTTTACCTGCTAAGTAAAGCAGCATTAAGTGAAATGGTAGAGCACAAAAAGCAGCTGCCAGTTTATTCAGATACAAGCAGGTGTTATTAATCCAGGTAGGTATAAAATATGACGTGATGGTGGTAAGAACAGTGCATGTATGTGGTGCTCTGGAGGCAGGTGAAAGAACAGACACAGCGGGACAGCCGTCATGCGGCTTCCTGGGCTTGGGTTACACGCAAACCATAGTGAACAAGAGCTACTTTGGCCTGTAATTGGTGGTAATTAACGGTCTGTGGTCATTGTTCCTGTCTTATTGTGACTGAAGCGGAGAGGTCAGTGAAAAAAGGGATCTCTCTCTCTCCACACTGACAGGCAGATGAAGAGCGCAGATTGAATGGGGGAGACAGCAGACATTCTCGTGTGCTTTGTTCTGTTAACTCCTCAACAAATTAATATCACAATAGATGGGTAAAAACCTGATGATTAACTTAGCTTCCTGCAAATTCAAGAAGCAAACTGCAACATGACAACTTAGAGACAGCGATGGGGAAATATTAAGTCCTGAGAACAGTGTCTCGCTCAAGTTTGCTAAAGCAGTGGTTTGAAGCAGGTAACAAACATATATCCATCCATTCTTCTTAACTGCACGCCCAATTCAGGCATGCAGAGGGGCATGGAGCCTATCCCAGCTGTCACAGGGCGAGAGGTGGGGTACACTCTGGAGAGATCATGCATTAGCAACACCATCCATCCCTTCTCTTGCACTTAATCACTGTAAATTTCAAACATTTGCAGCTGAATTAATACTAGATGGAAGTGAAGTTTGGACTTTCATCCAAAGAGATTTTAGTATTTTGCATAACTGGTCTATAAATTATTGGTAACTTAGAATCCATTTAAAAGTGCTGTCCTCTTAGAAAGCAGTACCAAATGGTTAAATAAAGCTAAAGTAAACCTTCTTATCGTCACCACCTTCTGCAGCCCTCTGCACTTCAGCTCAAGAGGTCGCGGACCGTGATCTGGAACAATAGCCTCCTTTGTACATGTGCTGTGGGAGAGTGACAGGGAGTGGAAGGCTAGTCGACCTGGCCTCCTGAGGAGACACAGTCGCACAGAAGTGTCCATTAGGAGTGTCCATCGGTCCTGTGCTACCGCTGACTTTCATGTCACACTATTGTCACACAACTCTCCCCTGAGAGGGAGACACAGTGGATAATGAGGGGTAATTGGTCCAGGGTCAAGGATGATTAATTCCCTTGGTCAGGTGTGGGCCAGTTTTCATACCTGCTTGGCAGGGCAGGCAGGTAGAAGGGAGGGGATGGCGGATGGGATATGACATGTGATATGGTAAGTAAGTAGACACACACACACGTGTAGAGTTGTTGATTAGAGCAGTATCCACTTAAATAAAACTTTAATATGCAATCTTGTAATTCCTAAAAAAAATGCATGCAAGCTATTATATCAGTAAAAAAATTTCACAGGATCATATCTTTCTAGAAACAAAACAGAAAGGTCACCACAATCCTCCCCCTCTCCAACCACTGAAGCCAGATTGAGATTGATAGGTGTCCCCATCCCTCCTGCCACCCCTTCAGCTTGACTGACTAATCTGAATAACTCTCCTTCCATCCCTTCATTCTAACCGGGCAATTTTGGACACTGATTATCTTACAACCTGTGTGCGCACAACAGTAAATGCAGGGACTGCCTGGTAATTGACCAGGCAAAGACTGAGATGCCTGCCGTGTAATTGTGCAGTGGCTGAGTGGCTGCTGCAGGACTGAAAGGGTCCGAGAATTCCTCTTTGCCCATTAGACCTGGCGGGGGGTCTCCTGTGCCTGTGGACCCTAATATGAGGCCCACAGCATACCCAGCACTTCGATACGGGACTGACATCTCTCAGTGGTGGGAACTAGGGAAGAAGAAGAGAAACAGCTACAGCATTTTTACATCTAACCATAAAAGGAAATCGCAAACACCTAAAACGGAGAAAGAGAAGCCTCTATTATCATGAGGGAGAGTGCTTTTTTGACTTTGAAGGCCTGATGCTCTATGGATTGGGATATTATCATACTGGAAGAGACAACTCCCATCAGAATAGAAATGATTCTTCACAGGGCAGAGGTCATCACTCAGTGTAGTAACATCTTCCTTTAAGGGTTCTCAAAGCCAATCTAGGGGGCAAGCATATGCTTAAGGACTGCACATCAAAGACTTTTAAGCTGTTTTTGTTGTTTTTTTTACATGAATTTTGCAGTTTTGTTTTCCACAGCTGTTCCACATGCAGGACCCAAATGGTCCATTTCAGATGCATTCACACTTTAGTGCAATCCCACATGACACAGACTTTATAATGAGAAGCCGATAGGCTAAAGACCAGCTAACATTTGCATTCTCACGTGCACCTCTGCTGTGTGATTAATAGAAATGTTCAGGGCTGCAGTGCATCTCTTAAAACGGCTTAGACAGTGTTTGTTTTGAGACTGTTTAGAGCCCACTGGTTTATACCAGTAATGGTGTTTGAACAGGCTGCATTTATCCAGGTTAAAAAAGTCAACCAGAAAGTTCAAACTGAAGAGAAATGCTCTTCACTGCTTTGTCATGGCATAACATGAACCTTGGTTTAATGAAATGTAGTGTAGAGGACCTTTTCCTTCAGAGTTTCGAGGCTGCAAGGGGGCAAAGGCATGAGGTCAACAAGTCAGTATTTCCTTTAATTTGTCACCCTCTCTCTATTTAGCACTACATATCCAAAATATCGTCACAATACAAATCAACATCTTAAGCTCTTTGTATCTGCTGCCACATTTCAGTTGATTCAGAAAAGCTGTTGTAACAATAACCCGCCACATTAGCATACATACATATTTTACTCATGTTTTCAGCAGTACAGTTGTAGCTTTGTTCCCTAATGTCTTAATCTCCACATTAAAGCTAATTTTATAGATTTTCCTGCCTAATCTTGTTAATTCCCGTTCAAGTCTTCCTGTTGAGCGACACTGCACCACGTTCACCTATTCACAGATCTTTAAATGGTCATCCAAAAGAGCATTCCAATTTTTCATCCATTTTCTCCTTTTTATCCAATTGAGGGTTGCAGGGGAGCCTGTCCCAGCTGTCACATGGCGAGAGGCAGGGTACACCCTGGACAGGTCGGCAATCTGTCGCAGGGATAACACACAGAGCCAGACAACCGTTTCCATTCACACCTACGGTCAATTTAGAATCACCAATTAACCTAACCACATGCATGTCTGTGTGGATTGAGGGAGGAAGCCGGTTTAGCTGCAGAGAACTCACACACGCACAAGGGGAACATGCAAAGTCCACATAGAAAGGCCCCAGATTAGATTTGATCTCAGGAACTTCTTTCTATTAGGCAATAGTGCTAACCAATGTACCACTTTCCAATTTAAAAAAAGAAAAGAAAAAATGCTGTAACTGAACCTTACAGTACCCCCTCCTACCTCTGTCCTATGTTCTGTAAGCGTAGGGACGCCTTGCTTGTGGAATATACATATGTATCGCGTCCAATTGGTTTTCCTTCCATCTGACTTGTGCCATTTGAGCTCAGAAATGGCCTCATCACTTCCACTTCAGTGTCTATCACTGAACCATTATGCTCACTTCTGCAGCGCTCCCCCTACATCTGCATATTGTAAAATATGACACAGCTTCCTCGGGGCACAGAGTGTGGCCCCAAGACTTAAACAGGCATGCATTAAAACAAAAAAGCAAATACACAGTCTGCCAAAGACATAAATGACTTGTACTTTTTATAATGAAACACCAAAAAGTGGAAGAGAAACAGAGAAAAAGGACATTTCACCCCTTTTTATTTGAATACAAACAGTTCATGGTATTAAAATAATGATGCTAAGAATAGAAAATTCCAGGGAACCAAATACTAAGAAATACATATCAAGAGTTTATCCACGGTTCATATTTTGGAGTGAGCCAATCCTGCTGTTACGTGTGAATGTCTGCTTCCAACTATGAAAATGATGTGCTTCCTATTGTGCTAATACAACCAACACTACATAATAAGGCATAAGGTAGATACTAGAGGCACAAAGACTAAAATTTGTTGGTGTGTAATACGTCATGGAGAGAGAAAATAAGAAAAGAAGGTGGTGTTCCACGACTGACACCAACTACTGCTTGGTGCTGGACAAACCCTGCAAGCGGTGGTGTTCCCTTAATCTGCGGAAGAAAAATATATAAAGAAGGATGAAGCATAGGTGTGAGCTGGCTTTAATAAACAGCCATTCTTGGATTTTAAGGTGAACGCTAACCTGACGGCATTAATCCTGATGAATCCAGAGGCATCACACGGGTCATAGTCTCCCTGCACGTCCATGCTGAAACAAAAAGTCCGAAAAGAAGCAGGTGAGCCAACAGGGAGCAATCTTCAAATGCAAAAGTTAGAGGACATTGGGGTAACAAACTGATTGACGTGTTTGCCGTCACTGGCGTGAACATAAAGAGAGACAGAGCCTCATCAACCGCTGGGATAACTGGATCATTGATAATCTTTTAAAACAGTGTCCCAATTGATTTTCCTCTGAATGCTCTTCTTTAGTTGCTTGTCCCGAATGAAAGCGCATCAATACAGCAGAATGAAAACACGCTCACGCATACAAGAACACAAAAGACGCACATAACCCATTTACAAACAATCCCATCATATCAACTGTGAGCTAAGTGTTGAGATGATTTTGTAATCTGCTGTTTGTCTTCCAGTTTATCCACTTCTTGTGAAAAAGTAGTAAATCTATAACTTGTGGCGGTGCGTTGTCCCATGTTGTCGAGGCTGCTTGTTGTGTAGTCATCTCTTCTTAGTGTGTCTCACAAAGAGTGCCCGTGTGCTGTGTAATTACAGCAGTTTCTACCTGCAGTGTTTAATACACTCCCTTACTGAGTCCTCTCCTTCTATGACACCCCCAACTCCCCGTGTACAGCTTGCACTCATTCTTCAAAAGCACTTAGCAAAAGAGGAAATTGCCAACAAATGATAGGATAAACACTATAAAAAGAAAGGCCGACAACTAAATCATCAACTCTCAATACAAGGCTCCCTGCCCGGCACCTGAACACCATTATGAGTGAGTGGCCACAAAGAATACAGCACTTTGTGCCTGTGTGTCTGCAAGCATGTGATTGTGTATTCCTTTAAGAAACCCTGCAGTCTAATTGAGAGCGGAGACTGCTGAGAGCGAGGAGGGTGACATTTCTGTCTCAGATGGGTGCGGCGAAGGGCTGTATTACCACTGTGTTAATGACGCCGTTTACTGTTGCCTGTGGAGAGCCAACAGGATGTCAGCGGGGGTTTCATGCCTAATCTGGTCTGTGTGTGTGTGTGTGTGTGATTTTGACAGGTTTTCATGTAGCGGCAAATACGTGAGTGTGTGTGTGTATGAGATTGCTGCTTCCAGGTGTATCACTGTCAGGTACAGCCATCTGTCAGTGGCAACGAAGAAGTAATTCATAATAAGCTTGTCATCTAATACATAAGTAAGTACTCGTTTTATATTGCTGCATATCGATGACATATTGCCATCTATAAAAATGTGTTGTTAAGTAGTGTTACATGTTTTGTAGAACCTGGAAAACATTCCAACAAGTCTGGCATGGCCACTTTGTTAGGTACACTCAGTTAATTGCTTTTAAAGCAAAATCTAATCAGCCAATCACATGACAGCAAGTCAACGCAACTAGGCATGTAGCCATGGTCAAATCTACCTGTTGAAGTTAGCCGCAGTTCTCTGGCTCAAAACACCTTGTTGATGTCAGAGGTCAGAGTGCAACAGTAGCTCAACCACTTTTTACAACCAAGATATTCACATGAACACACACCATGTTGAACCATGAAAAAGACGTGCTACACCAGCATAAGTTATGCAGAAGAGCGTCTTTGAATCCACAGCAGAAGACCACACCAGGTCCCACTCCTGTCAGCTAGTAAAAGGAAACTGAGGGTATAATTCTCACAGTCACACAAAAATTGGACAAGAGAAGATTGGAAAAACATTGCCTGGTGTGACGAGTCTCGATTTGTGTTGTAGCATTCAGATGGTAGTAGGGCTGCTTGATTATGGCAAAAATGATAATCACAATTATTTTCACTGAAATTGAGATCTCGATTATTTGACGATATTTATTTAACAATAACAATGTATTGAATAATGGCTTTAAAGATTGTCAAAAAATAATATAAAATAGTGTGCAAATACTGATTACAGTGCAAATGTTTGCAATATAAAAAATAAATGAAAAATGTAAACATCTGTGTTTAGTGAACTTCAAAATACTCCACAATATTTGATCCACGTCTGACTCCGCGAACCCATAATGTTTCCACCAATGTTCCCTCAAATATTTCATGTGTCTGAGCGAACACACAAACTCCCTGAGCGATCCCTTGGACCACTGTGAGCGACATCAGACGTGTGCACTGTGGTCACGCCAGCATCTAATCCATCCAAGTTACATGGTTTATTAAAATAATCAAATTACAGCATTTACATTTATGTTAGACTACTTTTAATTAACTGCTTTAGCCCACTTACAATGAAAATTTAAAAAATCCTGTTCATGACCTGTGTAGTATGTTAACACTATTGGAAGTAAAAATAACTTGAACTCCAATTTTGAAAACACAACTTTCTTTCTTCTTTTTTTGTTCATAAAGCTCTGACTTGTATTATGAGTATGAGTCTGTGGTCTGGGAGAGAGTCTGTAACTCTCTGTCTGCCAAATACAGTATATAATGACCAATGTTGGGCAATTAATTATATAGTTACTACTCAGTTTGGCAAACAACAAAGTTTTTTGCAGCTATTTTTTTTTTTTTAATGCAGCCAAGGCATTTTTAAATAAACATTTCAAACTATTTACAGAACAATCAGCTGTTCTGCATCAAATCTGATGCCACACAAATTATTTGTGCCACTCCAAAAAATAATTTCTGTCCACTATGAGATAAAAGGAGAACAGCCTGATACCTGCAGGCCTGACAACAGGAGATGTATCACTCCTGTAACACCTGTAACATTCAGCGGCCGCCTCATTGTTCTGACACACACTACAAAACTATTGACTACACTACACACTAACTACACAAGATTTGCGCTAAACGTCTCAAATCTCTCACATCTCAGAACACCGCCGTCACTCCTAAAACTTCCCCCCGTTTCTTAACAACTAGATGCCACGTTGCCATATCATTTTTTGATTGGTCGACACAGTAGTTCGACCAATAGGAAAGGGTGGGGGGTTTTTTGGTTTTGTTTTTGCTCACAGGCGGAGAGCGCTTTCGAGCGTTTTCCTTATAAAACGCAGTTTTTACCGTTTCTTCCCGCAGTAAATATAAACAACGATAGTATTCAGGAAGAAGACCAATCATTGCATATATTTTTTATCATAACTCTGGTTTTACGTGGCCTATCAACACAATTTAAAAACTGGTATAAAGTCCACACTTTTTCCGTCTGTCCTGCTCACATCTCCAATGGTTGTACACGTTGTCATTAATGTGGCTTCACTGCACATCAGCCACGCCGCTTTGCTAGCTAAAACACCGGTGTCGGCACATAAGGACGCTGTCATAGCCTGCCAACGACGTTGATTGGCTGCGTATATACGAATGTGAATCGCATTATTGGCTGGACTATAGGATAAGGTGGCATCGTTCTAATCCCACACAGGAGCAGCCAGTCACTTACTGACTAACACTGCAAAACAGAATTGTTAAAGTTTTAATTTTAATTTCAATTCAGGTTAGATTTTTTTTGTGCGCAACGCAGATTTTCTGTGCGCAGAGACCGTGCCAGCAGTGCGCAATTGCGCACGTGCGCAGCTTAGAGGGAACATTGGTTTCCACACCACTGAAGTCGTTTTACCTCTCTTTTCAACCAACGGCATTCTTTCTTCAGCAGCCATTATCCTCTCCTCTCCAAATAACTTCTGCTTAGCTTTCCGAGCTTCCCTCGGGTCCTCTTAATTGTTGTGACGCGTGTTCGAAACGCAAAGAGGTGCTCTCGATTTGACACACGGAGCAGCGCGAGAGTAAAGCACGAGGGAGGTGCTAATAATCGGCTCAGTCATTTTTAATGATCGTTGAAAACCCAGATCGTAATCGAGATTAAAATTCGATTAATTGAGCAGCCCTAGATGGTAGGGTCCGAATTACACGTAAATAACATGAAAGCATGGATCCATCCTGCTTTGTATCAGTGGTTCAGCCTGTTGGTGTGTTTGATGTTTCCTTACCACACTTTGGGGCCTGCCTGAGTATTGTTTCTGACCACGTCCATCCCTTTAGGATCACTGTGTGCCCGTCCTCTGATCGCTGCTTCCAGCAGGATAAAGCACCATGTCACAAAACATCGCAAACTGGTTTCTTGAACATGACAATGAGTTGACTGTACTCAAATGGTCTGCACAATCCAGTAGAGCACTTTTTGGATGTGCTGGAACAAAATATCATGTCATCGTGGATGTAAAGCTGACAAATCTGCATCAACTGTGTGAAGCTGTCATGTGGATTCAGACCAAACCCCCCGAGGAGTATGTTTTCAGCACCTTGTTGAATCTGTGCCATGAAAAATTAAGGCAAAGGGGGTCCAACCCAGTGCTGCAATACCTAATAAAGTGGCCAATGAGTGTGTATTAACACTTATTTTTAGGGGATTTTATGCATTTTATTGTACAATAGAAAGCGCTTAAGAAAGTTCTGGTTCACTACATTTTACCGAAATAGATCAAGTTTTCATTCAGTTTGTTTTATCCATTGTTCTCGATTAAAGAATAATCCAATAAAGTTTCTTCTAAAGTGCCAATAGACGACTTCCCTCCTGCACCCGTACCCTCTGCCCCCATTTTAAAGCCCCTTTTGTATTAGGCTGTTAGGCTTTGTTACTAACTGATTTAGTAGATATAATTCCAGCTGAAACTTCTGAACCTTCCCAAGTCCTGGAGCTCTTTTCATTGAGCAAATCCCCTTCTTAGTTTCACTCTTGGTTTTAGCTTCTGTCACTATCCCTTTTTGCTCCTTTTCTTTTACTGGGTAGTTTTCACAGCTACTCTGGTTATACCAGTGTCCCACCATCTCAGCTACCTGGAGAAAGCTACCGATAACTACAGGAAAAATAAAAGCATATTCCTGTTTCAGGTGTATCATTGAGTTTTTATTTTCTTACTCGGAGGCAGACAGAATTACATACCAAAAGCAAAAGCTCATCAGGAGCACCTCTAAAATAAAATAGTGTCTTTATTCTTTTTATGTACATTCTGTATCTCAAACACAGATCTTATAAAACACAGTGAGATCTTTGATCTATGAAAAAATTGCAATGTATGATATGTTTTCCTCAGTGTTGTTAAATGTTAATGCTGACACTAGTTTCAGAAACTGAGCACTGGTGCGGTTCCAGTTGGCACTGCATTTGAACTACAAATAGGAGAGGCCAGAAGATGAACAAAATCAATTTGTAACTATTATGACTATTTTCTTTATAATTTCATCTTCTTTCTTAAGACTTCAGTAAAAACCCAAACATTTGTTGGTTTCACGTTGCCACATATAAAGAATTTCATACTTTTCTTTGTTGTATATGATCAACAAAGAAAAGTATATATGAAACTGAATATCTTTTGGTTTTTAACTGCTGAAAGGCACCTGAGAGTCGGCTTGGTCTCGTAAATTCAAGCATTTATTCTCAGGTTTAGCATGTAGGGCGACAGGTTTGTAGTCACAGGTGTGTCTTTACCTGAAAACACACCTTATCAAGAAAAACCTGCTCTCCGTGGGTAAGAAATAAAGCCGTGTGTCAGTGTGAGCGACTAAATTTGAGACTAATGTGAGAGTTTTTTGGGGGGCTGATGTTTCTAAAGAGCCCCTTTATGTGGAACCACTCGGCCCATCTGTCAGTGGCCCCGAGGACTTTGCGATGGTGCAACACAAAACTGAGTTACACAGATGTGTCGTCCCTGCTGAGAAATGTGACTTTATAAAATGAAGCCTCGTATCAAAACACAAGCGTTCATCAACTAAAGTCATACAGCAAATTATCTGTTTAAAGGAATGAGAAGTTATAATTTATCTAAAACGAATTGGAAGTTTAGTGAAAACTGAATATTAGTAAAATAAATAAATAAACTGAAACAAGCCAATATGGGTTACTAAAGCTGGCTGCGTGCCTGGTCTGAGTACAGTATAATCTCTGTTTATCTCCCCCTCTCTCACAGGACAAAATGTACACTCACCGTATTGATTTTTTCTCCTTTTTTTAACTGGCTGTTTCGCTTGCCAAACCAGTCTAAGGAACTGAATGGCTGACTGTGTGAGGCATGTTTTTAGTGTCTCTCTTTCTGACCTGCTTAACTAGCATGACACGCTGGTGCTTTCCTCTTAAAAGCCGAGTGAAATCACCTCTCTCCTCTGGCTCAAAACACCATTAGCTCTCTGACTTTAGGGTACAACTGGTGTGTGTGTGTGACTGACATGGAGATGGAGAGACATATGGAGGAGGTTTTCACTTTGGTCAGTGCTGAGCCTGCCCAGAGGGCATCAGGGGTCACCCTCCTGAACAAACCCACTGTTACCACAGCTAAGAGGCTGGGGCGGGGGGGTGCTGGGGTCTGCCCTGCAGGAACGGAGTCTGACACTTCTCTGATGTCTTTGTGAGGCAGGGTCAGTTAAGTATGCTGATGTGGAGATCATCAGAGAGCTTTGGCAAAGTGACCTAATAACAGGCCGACTGGTGAACATGTGGATGCACCAGAGCAGCACCACACACAGCTGTCACTTCTGTCTTACAACCACGCACACACATACGCACTTTTTTGTATTTCATCCCCTGCTTACCTGACCAGCTCCTCGTTGTACAGGGACTTGGGTGACTCTCGTCCCAGGATGTAGACCTGACCCTTGAAGACGGACAGCTGCACTTTGCCCTCCACGTTCTCCTGGGACTTGGCGATGCAGTGTCGCACAAAATCACACTCTGGACTGTACCAGAAACCTGTAATGCAAAGGTTTGTTTAGGAGTTGTTTTTATTATCGTCCAGGCAGATGGAGAGATGAGACAAAACCATGGCTGAAAAACAAGAAACAAAAAAACCCCTGCAGTTCCTCGAATGACCAGTTGAGGCATTCACCCAAAAATGAGTCAATCCCCATAGAGTCCCATATCAAAGATCCCATATTTAGAGAATGAATAAACATGTGTACAGCCTATTTATAAGTAGTTCATAGATAATATTTTAATAACTTGCCAGTATTGATGATAACAAGGCTTAAAATGATAAATTATAGATCCCCATCCACATATAAAGCAGTGATATATTGGTGTCACTTTACAGCTGCCAGCTGGTCGCGATTGGTTGCTCAAGGTCACCCTGTAGCTTAGTTAGCACTCGCTCATTTGTCAGGCAGCAGTACGTTTCACTTCTATCAGTCATCACTTTAAACGGTCCACTCAAAAGTGGGAAAAGGTTTACTCAGGACCCGCCCGCTTCACATCACTAATGGTTACTTCTTCTTCTAGTGTCTTTCTGTGTGGATGCTTTGAATGACAGGTGGATGCTGACCATCTGCTAAGCTTCACCTCTGCTAACTGGAGTCACTGGACCCTGAGATTATCTTTGAAGTGTTTTAATGGAAAGATTTTCAACTTTATTTGTAAGCTAATTGGAACCAACTAAAAGATAGCAGGGTCTATGTGAGGCACTCGCATAGTGTACGGATGCACCTTGCAAACCAAGCTTAATAAGCGTTAGCTGGTTACTTAGGTTTTCATCCATAATAAATGAAGCTCAAGGCTTCATATTAGTTCCAAAATAGCCACTGAATGTCATCATGGTTGCCATGTCCACCTGTTTTATGGAAACTATAGAAAAACATTAAACAACTATTGTACTCTTATGATCTTACCTGTTGCTTACACGACTGTGGGAAAGTGCTTGTGTTGCTGACTTTTGTATTGATCACATAGCCCAAGATCTACATCAGTGCTATAATAAAACCCGGAAGCTTTTGATGGGTTTTTGTTTCTTATTTACTTGAATGCAGTGTTAAAAATCCAACTCGGATCAAATTTCGTGGCTCTCCACAGTTCACCTGCACATGGTTTTTCAAAGACATCTGGGAGGCACGTTGATCTAAACAACTTGTTTTTCTGGGGATTTTAGTCATCACTGTTACTTCTTTGTTTTCATGTAAAGCCAAACTCAATACCCAATGCTCACACCTGGAATCAGGATGCCTTGTAATGGATACGTTTGGGACTAGCACATGAATAACAAATTAACATCTAAACTGCTTAAAATCTTTTCTATATTTTCCTTATTTATTGAATACAACCATGGATGGCCACACAGATCTGAGTGTTCGCTCTTTTATGAGATACAATTCTTTCTCTGCTCTGGTCTCGTTACTGTCTTAGGTAAAGCTCCTGTCCCCCTTTCTTTTCTCCAATTTTGATGAGCTGGATCATCAGTCACTAAGACAGATGGGCGAGGGATACGTCTATATATGTTCAGAGGTCAGTCACACCCCACTCAGCAGGGGTCCTTCTCTCATCAGAGGCTGACCTCCACCTCATCATCTGGCCATGTTCAAAGACAATCATTACTTTCTTTTTTTGATCTTCGGGTTAGCTGCCTCTAGATGCCAGCATGGCTCTGTTAAGTGGTTATTTGAGAAGATTACACGAATTATCATTTTAAATCGTCAATCAAAGAAAAATCGTCATTTTGGTCTTTTGCTTTCAAAAGTGAAGTGAAAGTGACGCTTTAAGATTTGTCATTGTAAGCCAGTAGTTGTTCTGAATATTTTGGGCTTTCTTTAAATCCTGCAAGTGAATTTAGATTCATTTTAATCAACTAAGCAATTATTTGACCGCTAATCTGTCGTTTAGTGTCAAATGCGTCTTCTGCTAAAAAACACTGTTTAGGTAAATAATGCAGAAAAACCAGATGCTGAACAGGTGGATTGTTAACATAAGCCCCACTACCAGCCGTCTGCTATCTGCAGAGTTATTAATGATTTAAACCCACAATGGGTTTAATCTCTGCCCTCCTCCTCAAAGTATCACCTTTGTGTGTGTGTGTGTGTGTGTGTGTGTGTGTGTGTGTGTGTGCGTCCTGCCTCTGGAGGGTATAACTGAAGCAACCTAGTAGTCAGTCTGTAATGGCACTGATCCTATTATGTGGATGAAGGTGAAGAGTGAGCAGAAGGGAGGATTAGGACACCTGAGCCGAGAAAAGCTCGACACACACATGTAAACACACTGAACATACAGCAGTGTACGGATGCATGGAGCGTGTTTGCTTCTTTCTTACAAGAACTGCACAAGAGAAACACAGAATAAGAGGAAACAACATAATTAAGATGAGATATTTTAGGCACTCACCATTGTACACGAGTTCAGAGAACTTGATACCAAGCCCCTGTTTGATCCTCCGCACCTCTTTGTCCATGGTAAAGGTCTCAATGTCTAAGTGGGCCTTCAACAGAACTGTACCTCCTGGGGTTTCATATATCCCTAAACAAACCAAAGCAAAAATCAACAAAACAAAGTCAAACTTGCACAAAAGACTTCAGCTGGGTTTTAGATGAGAGTGCTGGCACCTTTACAAGCCTGACTGCTCATGAATATCATATTTTTAGAGGCACTGGTATAGTGCACATAATTACTTCCAAGGCATAATCTTCATAGGCCATTCATAGCAACATAAACTACAAGGTCTGTTCATTTGAACTAACTGCAGCCAAACAGCTACATCAGCCATCTGACAGACAGGCCTTCACAGTGCTCACAAAACACGGATCAGCCTGTCCTGGTTAAATGACAGGTTAGGAGGCCCCTGCCAGCCCGGAGTCTGGACCAGGGCTCTGACTACCCTGCAATTTACCCCCTCTGGACAGGAGGGGAGGGTTGGAAGGGAGAAAAGATGAGGTAGATGACAGGAGAAATGAAGCTGTCACTTAAATGTCAGGTAAAACAAAAGGAGGGCAGGCAGGAAACTGCTACAAAATCTGACCGTAGGAAAAAAAAAAAAAGCTCTATCAGTGCCATCAATTTTGGAGCGAGCTGAAATTTTGAGAAACTGTAAACGCAGTTTTTTCATTCAATACAAGGGTCCGCATGTCTTTTGTCAATTTGAATGGCAAGTGCACTTTCGATTGGAGCGACGCTGCCTAACAGACACTTCACTACAGTTTGTGTGATGTGCTTCTGGCTTCAAAGCTCTTTCCTGAGATTTAACAGATGAATGCAACTTAAACTCTTCCAAACTCCTGAGCGTCCGAACCCAAATCTGTACAAGCCCAAAAACTGCTGATCTGAGAAGCATTTATTTTGTGCTGGCAGGTAAAAAAAACAAAGCATTAGTGACGCCGCTAATTGTCTAAAGCCTCAAAAAGGCTGCCGCCTGAGCAAGAGCGGCTTGTGGCTTTTTGGAGATCCTGGGCCACGGAGGGCACGTAAAGACATTTCCGTTCTAGGCTCGATCAGATAAATGAGTTAAAACTGCCCCCGAACACAACTCGGCTTAAGTGCTCCGAAAACAGAACTAGCTTCACGGAGAGTAGGAAACAATGAAACGCTATCTGGTTAAGCCCCAACTGTGGCAGTTTAGTTAGGCTTAAAGAAAGAAAATCCAGTGGCTTTGAGGTTTTTTATACAGTCAGCGCAGGTATGCTAACCATGTCTGCAGGCCTGCAGGGGTTCAGGACAGGAATTCTTTTTAAGCTGATCCTCTTTGACCCTTCAGGCAAACTGTCAGCTGAGCATAAACAGGTAGCGCAAGCAAGCGAATAAAGCTAAATATCTTCTAGATCAAGATGAGCTGGTTAATTATTGGTGGGACTCTTCAGATGAAGACATTAAAAAAAAACTTTTATAAGTATTTTTAGAGCCAGCATTTTGATGTCTGACAGCAGTCTTTGACGAGGCGGCCCGCTCATCAAAAGATGAGGCCATTTCCGACCGCTTTTGCTGAGGCCATCATGGGTGCACTGGTCAGAGGTCTGACAGTGTTTTGACAGGAGGGAAATGTTAGTCTGGCACACAGGCTGGTGAATGCTTTGTAGCACAGTGACAAGATTCTTGACAAACCATTTCAATCCTTGCCGCCTCCCTGACCCCACACAAATAAATATGACCCAACACAAATGACATGTCCCCGTTCAATTCCTCCCATCTTCTATTGTGCTAACGCGAGTGCCGTTTCCGAGGACAGCAACGTGAACACTTGATGGTAGTTATTCAACCACTCGGGCACCTCTTGCTCCACCTCTTCCTATTGCTTCAGTGTAGGAAACAGCTTTGATCTTTTGTTCAGTCGAGGGGAGAGAAAAGTGGGCTTCCCATTTTCCAATTTCTACCTGCCAAGTGGCGCCACAGCCACAGTTTGTTGGCCAGTCAATTTGCCAATCATAGCACATAGTGTCGGGGAGGAAGAGGACAGTTTGTGTAAGCGTGTCTCGCAAGGCCAGGGCTGCTCGCTGGCCCTGTATATTTGCTGTGGTAATACATGTAGAGACCTAACAAAGGAGCTTTTCAAGCTGCCTGCTGATGCCGAAGATAAAGAGACAAAAAAAAACCATCCTAGAGCGATGTGTGTGCAGATATGTGATCGACTGTGCATTTGTGTGTATCCAGTGGAGCGTGTGCACCTTTCCTCTTCACAGTGTGTTTTCTGTATGTGTGCATGCATAAGTGAATGGAAGCAACTTTGGAGTCTATGATTCCAGGTGAACCACAGGAAAAACATTTCTCTTAAGAAGTGTGCTCGCCACCCGGCCCACTTTTATGGAAGTAGAACAGCAGAAGTGACACTTGAAGCATTCATGTAAAATAACTGCAAATTGGATGAAAGCTCTGGATGTTGAAAGGAAGGCTTTCAGTGCATGTAAAATTAAAATACTATGAGGCAGTTCAGAGTAAGTGCAAATATATGCGTCTTACTGCATTTACAGTGGATACTATTGCTCAAGCAAGTCAGGAATCGGGAATCTGGCACAAAAAAGAGAAGAACAAAACATTTTTAAGTCTTACCTCGGGACTTCATGCCGATGAAACGGTTCTCTACAATGTCTATCCGGCCCACTCCGTGTTTTCCCCTAAGAGATAAAGACAAGTCTGTTGGATAAACTCCTAAATTATTTAGATCATCAAAAAGGAAGAAGTGCTGTGCCAATTTCCTAATTTCTTGACCTTGAAATTCCCGTCTATTCAATCTGTGTGGCATTTTGGGTCTTACTGCAGAAAACAGGTGGAAATTGTTGATTGAAAATGTTTGTTACACTTTTTTGCCTATAAAAGTCCACGAATAACATGCTCAGCCAGCTGCTATGCATTCTCTAACAATGGCCACTGACGGCCGGCATGTTTCTCCAGGTGAAATATATTTGTGCACACTATATATTTTAACATGTTTGAATAATATCAACACTTAGCAATAAATCAGAAATAAAAATATTGCAAAAAATATTTTGCAATATTTTACATTTTCACCTGCCCGAGTCACCTCATACATTTTAGCTGGAGTTCATCTGTAGTGAATACAGCCGGTCGTTTGTTCACCTCAGCTTGTATTGTACCAGGTGTCCGTGTTTACTCGGAATGAGGCTGTAAAACAGTGAATCCCACTTCTATCTGATGACAGCAATGCTGAGGTGAGTTTTTGAAGTTATGCTGAACTTTTCTGTCAGTGAGCGCTGCCATTAGCTGCTGTTAGAGAAACTTTCCTTGAAGTGGCTCACACACTTATTGAACAAACTCTAATATGATGTAAGAATGTAACCAAACTATTTATCAGAGGGAAAAGGTGATTTTTAAAATACTCAAGCCTAACATTACCTGGAAAAACATTCACTGTCGTTTCATATACTGTTGTCTCCAGTCCGAAGGGTTGCATGTGGGATCTGCAGTAACTAACTATGGCGGTACCAGTAATAAATAAGCATGTTTACCCACATTTTCTTTTGTTAGACCCCTGACTTGAGTTCAGGAGTCTTGGCTGAGGCTGAAGGTGATGAGAAAGAGAATGAGGGAGGAGAGAGAGCAATGATGGCTGAGGCAGATGAAAGACAGGAGGCGGAGAAAGAGAAAATAAGAAACAGATAATGAAATGTAGAAATATTAAATGGTCATATATAGTTTAAAAGACCTACTCATGATCTTTAAATTAACACGTGACACTTAGGTGTTTTTAATTGTTATCAGATTTCCCTTTTCTTTCGGAATTGTCAGGAATCTGGAACATTCCAGTGGAATCCTATTGGAGGATAGAGGGCTAATAGAGCTCCAGAAACCAGGTCTGTGTCTGGCACAATCTCAGTCTGCTGTGACTTTATCAGAATAATGCTACAAATGTGGAGCAATGGAGGCGTAAAACATTTGAATAAGCCATAAATGTTTATTGTGTCTGAAGTTAAACTCTTTTATTTAGAGATCAATAAATTACTACAAGTGATTCTTGCAGACCCTTTGGCCCACAGCTACTTAATACTGAATGAAAAGCTTCTACAGCAACTACAGGAAAATGACACCTTGTTGAATGTGGCCCACATAAAGCTATTGTTTAGGGGTGTTTTTTTTTACTTTTTGACTGTCGTTTATGTGGGAAATGTTGACTCAGAGTGCCCAATGAATGCTGTGTGCTGAAGTAGAATTACATGTTTTAGTCCTGAAATGCACTACTATGTAAATCTGGTTGTGTGAAAGAGCAGTAAGAATTCAAATAAAACCAAAATATCTTGGGTAGATGCACACCAATCATGCAATCACAGGAATGCATCATCAACATCATTGCACAAGTTTAATAAAAGCACACACCTGTAGCATCTGGCTACAGATTTGAGGCACTGTTTGCACAATGATGCATTTGCTTGGTAGAGCATGTCGTCCACTGATCAGAGACGTGGTTTGCTCTCTGGCTCCTTCAGCTTGCATCTTGAGCATCATCAGGAAAGATACTGAACCCCAGAGTTGCCCCTGATGTATTAATCAGAGTGTGTGTGTGTGTGTGTGTGTGTGTGTGTGTGTGTGTGTGTGTGGGGGGGTCATCTTAAAAGTGACTGAGTGCTTAGACTGAATACAAATGTGCTGCGTTAGTAACAGTAGTAGTTTGTACAAATTCATTATAGATTATGTAAAAGACAGATAATCTGTAACAGTCTGAAGGTCTGAAGTTCAGAATTAAAGAAAAAAAGTGTGTGGAAAATAAAAATCACAGGAAACACCTTGAAACCCAAAAGCAGCAGAGGAAAACAGTTTGTTCTGTGCTGTCGCCTGGTTCACCTTTAGTATTTCTCATTTACGCTGACAGTTGGAAAGCAGAGAGAGGAAACGAGGCTGGAAGAGACGCACAGGAGGGAAAACTGGTGGAATTTGATCCCAGGGCCAGCAGTGACAGACTCACATCATTCTAGAGGTGGTAAACTTAACCACTGCTCCACCTCTGAGGACACTATCCTGATAGAGAGGCTTACTTACAGCCGTACACAGAAGGTGCATGTTGTTTTGAAGCCACAGAAAAATGCTTACCCGATCTCATTGAGGTATGAGAAGATATCCAGTGCTGTGTTTTTGGAAATACCATCGTTCATATTGGTCACCTTGACAGGAACACCTGCAGAAATAAAATACTGATTTAAAAAAATGATTTTTTTTAACACCAACATAGAAACAAAATTATAAATAGTAACTAAAAATAGCTTTGATGCAGGCCGTTATCCTTCCTGTACATCATGCTTTCTTACATTTGAGATTCAAACAGAACAAAATTTTATCTATAGGCTGATATCCAAGTTCTGTGTTTTTCTGATACAACAAAGAACAACTACAGCAAAGCAGGCAGCTGATAAATCAATGTAATGCTGAAAAACACAAGAAGCATGTCAAAGAACCATGAGTTACAAAGGTAACTTTCACAGTCCTGTTTTTTTAAAAATAGTTTTGGATAAATGGCTTAAAAAACAAATCATTAATTTTCACTGAACAAACAGAAAAAAACAAAAACAAAGCAGAGTTTATCAAATCTGCTGACAAGTGCTTATTATCTCAGCCAGTCAAATAAATAGTCTCCAGCTAAAAGTGAAAGCCATTACAAAAGGAGATGGAGAGAAGGGCTAATAAATTCAAAGGCCCTTCTCATTTGAAAGCTGTGAAATTGTGGGCTGGCTTTACCTAATTCAATTACACACGCAGCTTTGTTACCCATACTCTCTTTGGCTCTGAGCTTTTTTTCCTTCTCAGTTCTTGTGTGTGTTTTGCGCATGTGCTGGAGGCTAAAGCACCTGCACTCATCTTCCTATTGCTCTTTAGACGCCCACGATCTCTCCGCACACTTAACCCAAGTGCGCATCAATCACTGTCACAGACCTGTTTATTCGCGGCCTTCGATAAAGCAATGCAGGCCAAAGGTGGAGGTGGAAGGAGGGGGGTATATATCCTTTTTAAGACTACACAAGGAGGAAGCAGGACGAAATCCGCTGCGCTGTCCATCCCGAGGCCTACACACACTTGAGCGTGCTTGCAGTTGTCAGTCAAACAGCTTTGAAGAGAAGAGCAGCACTTCTCTGCTTTTCAGCTAGCGTTTACTAAGCTCTAATGGGACTGACATGTGAGGGACTTGGCTAATTTTTTTAGACAAGGGCTTTGTTGACGGCCCATTCTCATATCGCGGGAATCACGGTGGCTCCCATGGAAGACGAAGAAGAAGCAGAGGAAGAAGAAAAAAGAGTGGAGAGGGCAGTGTGTTTTTTAAAACGTGCCCTCTCCTAGATATTTAATAATTAGATTAAAAGTTTAAATAAATTAGCTGACCGTCTGAACGTGGGAGTGCAGGGGTCGGGTCTTTTCGTCCTTGCGCTGTTTCGGGTTCTATCATTTACCGAGGGGGTATTTTTCCACTCATGATCCCCTTTCTTCAGTTTCTTTTCTTTTCTTTTTTTGCGGCCTAACAGTGCAGACAATGGGAGTGCAGACACAGTTGTAGGAAAAATTACTGCTTTACATTTTTCCTCTGTGTCTCTTTTTCCTCCTTACCTCTTTGGCAAGAAAGGAGGGAGGGATGATTTTTTTTTTCACTTAAAAAAAGGGGAGAGGATTGGGGGAATGGAGCGTTTGACGGGGGTAGAAAGGTTCCTGTCGTTAAATATTCTTTTTTAATCAGTGAGAAAACTTTGGTGAGAAAGGCAGGGATGAAAAGGTGGGAGGGGGAATGAAATGAAACATTCTTGTGCTGATCTTGTGCTCAGAGGGAGGAGTAGGCTTGGGCCTTTGTGTGGACAACTAAAACAGCTTTTGTCATAGAGCGCTCAATAAAAGGCACAGAGAATATGTGTGAAAACGGAGCACAGGCATGCAAAGGGCCCGCGAAACCAGACCGGGCTTTTACTAGAGCATCGCTGTTTTACAAAAGCATCTCCAGATAACCGACGCCGAGCAACTTGTTTCGGAGTTAAACATTTCTTTGGGGGAAACTGGTAAAGAGAGATCGGGGTATCCATTGTCGTTGCAGATCCACTGAAAGGCATTTTCATTTGCTCTTTAAAATTTCCCGCTAAACTTTTGAACTTCCCCTAAATTACCCTTATAGCTTATAGCTCGTAAAGCTGCTCACTAAGTCTGTTCAATCAGAGGCGCTAGTGTCTCCTCAGCCTATTGATGTTGCCGTAGTTCAACCTCCACTGAGGAACCACGATGACGGGACATCTGTGCCATTTGCCCCAGGCTTGGATGTGTCTTGCCGTTTTCTTTTTGCACAAACATGTGACACTTTCTACTACTCACCCTGAGCCTTGTAGCAATATATCTAATGAGCGTTCCCCTGGCCCCTCAGGGCTCAATGTATTAGCTGGAGTTAATGCTTCCGGCCTGTGTGTGTGCCCCCGGGTCAAACATGGCAGCTTGGGACCAAGTAATGCTGTGAGGGGTTAGGGATAAGACTGGGTGGTCAGAAATGGTGATAAAGTGCAGCTGAGTCAGCCTCAGATCTGTAGCCCTACAGCTGTAACCATCAGTGTTAAGTAACAAGATGAGGTACGGCCTGGAGTGGACAGTGAACGATAGTGGACCCGACCTCTTAACGATGATTAACAGAAGCTCCGAAATGTTTAAATTTAACACGTTTTTTTAATGTTTATGCATGACATGCAACAGAATGTCTCCAGGTTTGATGGAGCAACACAAAGTAAGGCAGAGGCCAAAGAAATGACACTAAAAGCACTGCGTGATTATCCTTCATATAATTCACCTCCTTCTTAGAGGTCACCACAGTGGCTCATCTGTCACACCTACCCTCTGCAGGTCCTCCATCACCACATCCATTCTTCAATTCTTCATCAAATAAATGGCAACAGGTCAATTGAATTGTCTGTTTTCAACTCGCATGATAAAGGTTTCACCTCCGAAGTATCACAAAAATCGAGCCTTCACTGTCATTCAGTCATCTTGAACTTTTAGTTCACTCTTTAATCTTCTCCTCCCTCGATTACTCTTACTCGCTCTTGACGTGCATCTCTCAGTCCTCCTTAGCCAGTCTCCGTTTACTGCTGAACACATATTCTCACACATTACAGACCTTCTTCCTTCCCTTCACTGGCTCCCAGTGAAATTTATTAACATATGAAGCTCTACATGGACAGGCCCCTGTTTCTTTTATCAGAGCTACTGAGACATCATCGCTTCAGCAGACTTCTCAAATGTCCGAATCAAGGTCTCCTAACTGTTCCATCCTCTTACTTTAGAGTCAGAGGCAAGACTGCTTTTGAGACTACGGTGCCCAAACTTTGGAAAAGCCTCCTTCAGCCTATCAGGCCGGCCAAATCTGTGATTTGCTTTTAACGGCTGCTGAAAACAGATTTTTCCAGGTTAACTTTCCCTTAATCTTTTCCTCTTTACTCTGGACCATCGTTTACATCTGTTTGTGTGTATGTTGGAATGAATATGTGACCCCATGCTTAATTATTTGTCTGTATGTTGGAACATGTATACGTATCTTTAATGTGTAGCTTTTATTCAAACTGTGAAGGACTTTTTAACTCTGTGTGTTGAAAAGTGCTATACAAACTCATCCGTCATATACATGAACAGTACCGTGTAAAGGTCTTGCACCTTCCCTGATTTCTTTAAATTTTACAACAAAACTGTGGAAAAAGGTGCAGCAATTTATTAAAAGATGTGCAAACATAGAAACACAGTGTATAAAGCACATTCTTCTTCTTCTCCTACACTTTTTATTAGGCAAGCTTTCTTGTAATGTATTTAAATAGTCTTCAGCAATAGTTCTCTCTGCTTCTTTAAGGACATTTAAAGCTCTTCTGTGTGTTGATCCTGCGCCATCTCTGTCAAACTGTTATTTTGGGCATTTTTCATAGATTCAGCAAAAGAAATTGCAGCAAATTATGTGTTTGCCAGAGCCTGGTAGTAACAAAGCACCTAAATATACCATTTAAAACAGTTTCTTTGCTAAGCTGTCTGTTAATTGTAGACAATACAGGTGTCTTTTTTATACTTGAATGACTCACTGATCATTGGCTTAACAAAAACGGTGTTCTGAAAATGGGCAGATACAAGGGCTGGGCTGAAAATGAGTGAAAAAGCAGTCAAAGAAAAACTTTGAAAGAGCTTCAAAAAAACCTAGAGACCTATTGCTGAAAACTTTTAAAAATTAAACAGAATCAAAGCATAAAAGAAATGATGGGTGGCTTAAAACTTTTGCACAGTACTGCAAAAACAGGTAAAAGACAGATGCAGACTGATGGAGGGATCAACAGGTGACACACGTGGCGAGCCCACAAACCTTTTTTGAACTCTATCTCCAGCACATCTTGGACATTTGGAGAGTCTTCTGGATTCTTGGTCATCAGGTACAGGTCAGCTGGTGCACGACTCTGAAAAACACACAAAGTCACACACTCACTCTCTCCATTTCACACGCTTCACTCCCTGAGAGGAATAACTAGGACCTCTTGAGACCTCATCAAAAAGAGAAAAGAAACGGTATGAAGAGACTGTTGTGTGAGGAAAGCTCAGGACACGGCGGGCAGAAGAACAGAGGGAATGATGCGTGAAAAAGAAGACCTGAAAACGACATCAGGACTTGAGTGAAGACAAAAAAAGGGGGAAAAAAATCAATGTTCCATTTTTCTCCTCTATTTGGTTTCATTTTCCCCATGTGGCCCTGCACCACAGGGGAAGGCGAGGAAAAGCAGAACACAGCGAGAAAGAGTGGGAAAGGGCACGAGAATGAAATTACTCACATCCTAAAGAACAGTGAATACCTGACAAGTCAAAAACACATAATAAAACCCCACTGATGCTACGACAGGACCGATCTGAGCAGCAGTTCTGCCCGTCTGAGAGAATCTGCCGACTCTATCGCGTGTCTGCCATTCTCTCGCTCTTCTCTAATCTTCCAGTTTTCCACTTTTGATTTTCTGAGTGACGTTTCCCCTTCTGCTTTATTTTCAAATGAAGAATGTTCCCCTAAATGGGCATCGCACAATAAGACCTTCAAGTCTACACCCTAAAATCCACTAAAGTTGTCCTCGTTGACAGACATTTGTCGTTTGTCTTTTTTCCAGCTGGCGGGAGCCGGGAGCGATTTCAGTAAAGTCACGGCTGGGACCTAAAAGAGCGTGGCGGTCTGACGTGCCTGCCCAGCGATGCACCCCTCCAACAATTACACGGCATTAGGACAAGATGATGGCCAATGTCTCCTGAGCTGAGGCAAATTGCAGGGGGACTATGCAAAATAACCACTGGGCGCATTTAAATGGAAAGCTTTACCAGACTCTAAATCATCATACAATAACTAATCGGCATCCGCTCGCCGCCTGTCAGTGAGGAGAAAACGAGCAGCGCAATCACTTTCCTTCCTTTTAACTAAACACCGAAATTGACTGGGAAGGCAGCCGTCTCCCTCTCCTTTATTTTCTGCCTCAGTGCCCTGAAAGATGCCAAATGAGAGCGAATGGGAGAGGGACAAAATGACTGCCCTAAAAAGCCTTTTGATGCTTACTCTTGGAGAGGGAAGAGAGAAAGAGGGAATTAATCTTTTTCTAACCCACAAATGCAACACAGCACATGAGAGGCACCAGCTGGAAGAATACTTGCAGGTGGTGGGATGCTACACTACAGGAAACCTGTTGCTTATAGTTTTTCCATTTATGGTCTTTTAATTATCATTTAATTAACAAGAAGTTGTTCATTTAGGCTTTCGGCTTTTGTTGTTGAAGAACGTCCGAGTTTAAAATAACCACTAAAGTATTTTCACCCGATCAGCTGAAAAACAAAATCATTAATTTAAAAAGTATAGTAACAGTAACGCTTGAAAACTGATGCCAAAGCTGAGAGCTTGAACTTACATACTACTGAATACAAAAAAGAAGGGGGAAAAAAAGGAAACGTAAAGGAACAGGGTTGTTTCCAGTGAGCGAGAGATCAATGCATTTCAATTCAAACCCCCTGCAGGTGGACCTGTCCCAAAGCCGTGGCCCTGAAAGAGAGGAAAAGGTAGAGATGGCGAAGGCGGGGGGGCGACGGGGTATTGGTGGGAAATGGGGCGTGAAGCGCACCATCATGTAGCACAGAGCAGCTCCTTTGGCAGTCTTTGCTTCTGCGATATTGTTGTGCTAAACGTGGCCCGGGCAGCAAAAGGAGAAGGCTGACGCATGAACTTAAAGCAAGTAAATTTCTATCTTTCCACTTATTAGTCGCCTCATTGGTTTTCAATCAAAGCCAAAAAGGGGCTAAAAGAAGCAGAAATGGCAGGAGGAGAAAGCAGGATTTGGGAAGAGAGCGGGAGAGGATGGTTTTAAAAAAAAAAAGAAAAGAGGAAAAAAAAAAGGAAAACATGTTTGGCGCAACAGATTGGAAATGATCCTAAAATCACCACGTTTCAAGTCTGTCCTTCTCCTTAAAATGCAAACATGGCAAATTGAGACAAGAATAAAACAATATGCTCGTGTTGTGCTGTAGAGATATTTATATTCATAGCGCCCTTGGATAGTGTCACATCCTGGGCTGAATTTAATGAGGACAGCAGGCGCTTGTCTATGAAGGCAAAGCTGCGATGACGACGATGCTTAGATGGTCGCAGAGAGCACTCGCCGAGTAACACAGGTCAGGCTAATGAGACCTGAGGGCAGCGAAGGCGCATGACAAATACTGACCTCTTTGCTTCAGAGCACACACTGACATGTATACATACACCTACGAGCCCACTTCCTACCCCTACAGGCAGTCCTCCGACCATCCATCTTTCCAGCGATCAAATGTGAACGGCAGCAAACAAGTTTTCATTTCCTCTAGGTGGGCAGAGGCACGGCGTTTCGCTCCTTTACCCCTGGTCAACGGGAGCAGTGGGCCATCAGCTCCCGGATCAAAGAAAAAAGGAAAAAAGAAGCAGGCCCGGGGAAACTCGCTGACAGAGGCTATAATTAAGACTGAGGTGATGTTTTAATGACTCGGGACGAGTGTCAAGCTGCCTCAGGGCGGACTCTGACTGCTCATGTGCAGAGGGACGAAGAGAGCGGGGACAGTGAGGAAGCTCGAGGATGTGGAGACATCCAAACACAAGTGCCGGATTGTTTACCACACATGATGGATGACAGAACATAAGAGGTACTAAGTAACAATTAAAACCTCAGCTGTTTTGCCAACTGGTGGTGCTCTATGAAGTCAAAAAAACATATATAACAACACATAATATTTGTTTATAGTTAGCATTTTGTTTCCAGAAACATAATTAGGCAAATCCTAGGAATTAAAACCCTGCACATTCATATTAATTACAGTCGCTAATATCTCTTCTTAATTAGTAAAGAATAAGCAGGGGACAAAACATAGACTACACCTTCACGTTCCCAGCAACACCAGAATCTAAGAACTTTATAAGAACCACTACATCAGTGCACTTATCAGATGCATGCCAACAGTCTGCAACAGCTAGCTGAAGCTGGCCTGAATGCATGTCTTCACATAGGTTAACGTTGCCATATGGAGATGAGTAAATAAAAGCCTGCAGCCCATTGTGGTGTAGGTGACCTGGTTTGGGGTTATCAGGAAGGATACAGTGTTAATCACAGAGTAACCTGAACTGCTGACGCTTATCTACAGACGAACATATGAGCGACCATTTGGATATTTTCTAATCTGACGGTGTTCAGCAGAGAGGGACCATTGTATCACAGATACAGAGGGGGGGACCATTGTATCGTCTGAATAGTCGCGGTCCGACCTCAGCCTTCAGGGCTGTAACTGGAGCAGAGAGACAGGCTGATACAGAGAGCAAGGTGACCTCTATCAGATGACCTTCAGGTAGATCAGAATGTGACCTGCTGGTTTAAGATTTTGGAGGGGGAAGTGACTTTTTTGTTTTTACCCCCCAAGTTTGAATTGCACTGGTGTTAAATGGAGAGATCATTTCGAGATTGTTTTTATTAAAATTTTAACAAAAAGACTTGAAAACCTTTTGCTTTTTTGTAAAGAAATTTCTACCTAGTCCCGCATTTCAGGCTCTGGGGTAATATATTCAAATCCTTTCACCACTTTAGACCTCTGTGCCATAAATATTTCATTGTATTTAATGCTATGAATCGATTCAATATTGGAGAAAAGGTCCAGCACAAACCCCTCCCGAATGAACTCACACACACACACACACACACACACACACACACACACAATACCATCATCATACATCGCTATGCTATTGAGCTGGTTCGTCTCATTCTTTTCAAAACATTTCTCCACAGGACGGCCACTAAAGAGGCAGCGGAGGGGTGGGAAAGGGACAGAGAAAGACAGCAAGAGATGGAGGTCTGTGAGTTACAGTGGCCCTGCCCCTGCATCTCCGCTCCAGCAGCGCAGGACCCCTCGCCTCCCTGTGACACCCCGTCCATTGGGGACTCATCTGTCTGGCGCACTGTCTTTGTACTTTACTGTTACTGGTGACATTTTGGTGTCACGGTGTCATGATGAAATGGCTCCCCTCCCACGTCGCAGCCTGCGGCGGCGCAACCAGTGGAACAATGAGGTCCCGAGGAGTTGGGGTTGGAACTCAGGAGGCCCCAGCTGGGCGCAACGCCCTAACCCTTCCCCCTCCCAGGCTCCCATGAAATCGGGAATTAGTAGAAGCGTTGCTGACGACAAGTCAGTGTCTGTGTGTCCCAGGCTCTTCCCAGGGCCTGGCGAGGACCCGGGGTGAGGAGAGACAGAGGCACAGACACAACGACCGAGGGATGGGAGCTCTGGGGGGCGTGGGGGGGTCACTGGGGGCAACCTGTATGTACTGCACTGACCTTTAACCCTGCAGAGATCAAACCCTTGACTCACCCATGGCACTGTGGGAGAGTGAGTCATGTTTGTCTCTGGCAGGGCTGGCATTGGTCAGTAGACTGAAGGGAAGGTTTACTGATGTGTCCCTCCAAGTGTCTGACACATTTAACCACGCGTACACACAAAAACGCAGCATTAGGTGTGTTAGCTCGGTGTGTGCGCATGAGATGGATGCTGAAGAGATGACTCACTGTAGTCAACAATGAGATGTACCTGCAAGCGGCTTAAGCAGGTTTCTTTCTATTTCTCATGATCGATTTCAAGAACAGGTACCGATCTGAAGATGATGTCATCCTTCAGAAGTTTAGGCAAAACCTTTTACCTTTTCAGGTTCACTTAAATTGTTTTTGCACCTGTGCAAAACTCTTCTGATCAGCTTTTGTTTTTACAGGCTTGAACACGGGTGTCAGTGAGAAAGGTTAGAAAAAAATGCCTCAGACAGTCTGCACAAGTCTATTTTCTTAGAACAGTTACAGAACAGCATATTGGAAGGCGTTTCTTTAGTTAACAAGTATTATACTGTAACAGTTTTAATATAAATTCAAATTTAATACAAGTAAATCACCACAGGATTAAATATAAAAAAGTGATGAATTATGTTTCCTTTTATTAAACATTGCGAGCTTACCTTGGGATTCTCCAGGATGCCCGACTCGTAGCTGTAAAGAAATGTCATTTGAACAATTAAAGTTTGTCACTGGAAAAAATAAAATAAAATCAAAGATTCTGAAATAAGAGCTAAAGAAGATGCATCACACCAGTCCTGCTCACCTTATATGCATGAGGTTGGCGTCCATGCTCCAAGGTGCCCGAGGGGTCACAGGCACAGGGATGCCATGCTCCTACAGTTTAACAGCAAAAGAAGCTTTTAAGTTACATCCTGTGAGCACAACTCGCAAAAGTGTACGTCTCCAATGAGAAGGTTCTGACTGAAGGATTACAGAAACAAAATGTATACAGCTTGGTTTGTAAGCAGAAACTCGTGGATCTCTCCACGCTCTTTCTATCTTTGTGATGGAAAAATATCAAAAAGAAGCAACAAAGACATTTTGTATACATACATTTTTATTATTTTTTTTAAAAGTAAAAAAAATCAGCACTTTAAGACAAAGTAAATTTCACAACTAACTCACAGACTGGCCTGAAAGGTGTTGGCTAAACATCATGACCACCCTCTAGTGGGAAAAACTGGCGAGGCCCATCATTTTTTTTTGACGGGACTACATCGACAAACGTCCACCAGAATACAAGTAGTCCACGTAATTTAATCTGAGAATCTGAGGTAATAAATAAATAAACCAACAAAATGTTTGTTATAATATAGCCTCTAATCTCCTTTTTTGGTAGTCCACTGCATGCTTAATACTTGTTTTTTCCAAAATATTCAGGATAATGTTAACATCACTATTAAGTGGATGGTACTTTTAGGACTCGTAGTTTTGATCAGGTAATTGTTTATTAGGATTTTTTTTTAGTCAAAAGGTAAATCTGTACCTTGAAATTGTTAACAGACCCATTAGTATGAAAATAAAGGTGGTAAAATAATTGTGTTTCGGACATTATGCCACCGACAGAGTCACCTTTGCATACTCCATCAAGTCGGTCCTCCCCCGGAAGCGGTTGTAAAACTCGGGTATCCTCCAGGGTGCGATGATCTAAAGAACACAAACGGAGAAACTCTTTCCAGCTGCAGTGACATTACTCCACAGTGGCGGTAAATTACATCCATGCAATAAATAAACAAACTCACCTTGACCTCAGGGTAGAGGGCATAGCATGTTAGCTCAAAGCGTATCTGGTCATTCCCCTGAAAAGTGCAAACAACAGTTCAACTCGATGTTACTTGTTGTGTTACTTGTTGTATCAGTTTACAATAAATACAGATGATTAAAAGTGTGCACAGTAGGGCTGTTGCTAACATTTTTTTTAGATTTAAGTGCTTATTGAAGTTATGCATAAAATAAAATATACATCATTTGATGGCTTCCTTTGTTCTAAGACTCATATATGTACAGGGGAGCATAGTAGTCTAGGTGTGCGCCATCACTTCAAGTACCTTTCCTTCATGCAGGTGTGAAAAAAAGAGAGAGAGAAAAAAAAACACACAAACAAACAAACATAGGTACAGATGTTGCTAACATTTTTAATCATTTATTCATATTTTCACTAATAATCTGCTTTATTTTTTTTTTATCTATAAAGGGCCAGACAAGACCCCAAACCCCAAGTTTACATATTCAAACAATTAGTTTTCCACAAACTACATCCTAAACTCAAAAATACCCTCCATGTACTAACAAAGACAGTAAAGAAAACCAAATGAATCACAGTTACTATGCAAAAAATACTTAAAATGAACCATTTTACTTCACACTGACTCAAATTTTTAGAATTGTTGATTACTTTTTGTGTTAATGGATGAACTGATTAATTTTTAGTTGTTTCTATACTGTCTCTTTCTATAGAAGCTTGTTTCTCACACTGGAACACAAAAAATCACCCACTGAACATTTTTTGCTACCTACAATTTAGAGTTTTGGGTTATTATCTTAAAATTTAAAGTTAGTTACTTTTGGCTTACTAACTCTTTTTTTTTAGTGGCTTAAACAAGCTTCCATAGTTTCCTCATTATCAACACAAATATTAAAAGACTAAATGGACGCGAGCTGCACTTTGAAACATGAGGCAGGGTACACCCAGGACAGGTCGCTGGCCTCTCACACAGCTATAAGAAGTTACAATGTTTTAAACCTGTATTTTAACTCCATGATGTGGTTTTTGACTCCATCTATAGGCAACATGTGGACACTGCATTTCAGAAAAGACTTAAAATAAAAGAAGGAAAATGTATTTAAAAAATACAAAATGTTTTTTTTAAAGGGTTTTTTTATTTTCCAGAAGTATATTTGAAAATATATTATGAATCCCAGAAAAATCTCCATAAATTTGCAGTGTAAATATACAGGAACTATTACTAAAGCAGCTAAATTTGTGCTCTGAACATACATCGGGTCAAATCAGGATATGAAAACAATGGCATGAAAGTGTGGCTAACCGAAGTGACGAGTCTAAATAATGAGAACATTGCAAACTGTCACTTTCACAACTTAGGCTGAGAAAATTCTTGGTGTACAGCCTGAAAACATATTCATCTGGTACAGCTGCAGATAGATGAGGTAGATGACTCAAAGTTGTCCTGATCTGCTAAATTACCAACTCCGACTAAATAAACTCTGTGCTCTTATTTTACCATTTGAGCTGTACGCTCTTTCCCATTAAAAACGCACACTTTAGAAATAAGACAGCTGTTATTCAGCTGTTATGCCTCTTTCTTTTCAAAGGACTAAATAGAAAAGGTTTCTGAAAGAGGAAGGGTAGATTTTAACTTTGTAGTCTTATTAAGGTTAATAAGCAAACTGTGCAAGTTTCCAAAAAGTTTAGACCTAGCTAATAAGTCTGTACTTTGAAAAGGCTTGGATCAAACCACCTCGATTTTAACCACCATGTCTGAGGCTTAATTTATAATAAGAAAATTGATGCAAAGCCCTACATTTGATTTTATGTTCCTGCTCTTCAAAAAATAAAGATGTGAACTAATACCCAGAATCACATTTGCAGATTTTGGACATTCTTACCCCACACGGGTAAGATTCCATGCCCATTGTCTGACTTACCTTTCCAGTGGCACCGTGTGAGACAAACTGGGCACCCTCCCTGCGTGCAATCTCCACCTGACGCCGGGCAATGCAGGGCCGTGCTACCGCAGTGCCCAGCAGGTATCGGTCTTCGTAGACAGCATTGGCCTGAACGGCAGGCCAGATGAAGTGCTCCACAAACTCTGTACGAAGGTCTTCAATGAAAACCTGCACAGCCACAGAGGCGAGGACACAGAACAGGGTTTTGTGTTACATCTGAATGAATTCACACTCTGGTCTTTTTTTAATGAATAGATAATGAATGGTTGATGATACAATTCCCTAGCATGAAAAAAAAAATGTTTACCACAAAATGGCTTTGTGACGAGAATTCAATCAGAAAGAACGAGAATAGAGAATGTAATACTTTCTATGAATTATAGTTTATTATGACGGTGAGCAGAGCTTCAGTATTACTTGTCTGAAAGGAAGAGAGAACACATTATTGCTAACAATCAGTTGTTTGACTGATATTACTGAGGGGTACTGAAACATTTTGTATAGAACATTTAGCAGAAAATGAACCTTTGTCACTTCAAAATGGTTCCATCATGTCATTTGTCCAGAAGACTGACTGTGACTCTGACTGTGGTGCAGAATCAAGCACTGCCTTGCTAACTCGTCTGTGAAATAAAATTCTAATGAAATTAATAAAAATTTCCCACATTTACCGTAACTGCAACACTTCTACATCTAGAAAAAAATATTAGTATTGGCATCAGTGCCAGAAATCCAGGATTGGTCAGGCTGTGCATAAGCATTAAAAGCATTGTAGCTGACATTCTCTGATGTTGCTCCCACTGCAAACAAATCCTAATCAAATACAACATCCTGTTTCACTGACGCTTACCTTCTTTGCACCGAGGCTTTCCGCCTTTTTCCGGGCAGCTTCAAAGTCTTCGTCTTGCCCAATGTTGGCCTAGAAAGACAGAAAAGTGCTGTGAATGTTAATGTTGATGTTTAAATCTCCAGGAGAAACAGCATGAACACAATGAGAAGATAAAATATGCAGGTTCTCTAGTTTAGATTCTTCTATAAATTAAATGCATCGACACACAGAGGCACATGCCTACCAAAGTGTTATTTTTGACAATCCACTGTCTTGCGATTCAGATCACGTCTGCTGAGGAGATGAAACAACTGAGAGTGAACACCACTCGAGGCCATGAAGAGGCTGTGCTGATCTCCTGAACTGAGCAAGGGACTATTTTTCTCACATAGTAAAGTGAATTGTAGCAGCTCTAAAAGAACCTACATATTGCAGTAATGATACATGAATTATACTTGCACAGTGGCACAGTAAACCCTCTTGGTTTTTGTCTACGTCTCAGTACTTTCACGCAAGTGCTTGGTTTTGTAATTTCATGAAACATTACACTGGATCATGCACTGGATGAGTGCCTTCTTTTACTCCACTGAAGAGCTAGAGCCAAAAAGATTTAGCGAAGTGTACATCCTGTTCAACAGCTGTGAACTTTTGGCTGACACCCACCCCCACTGACCTACAAAATCACTAAATGAAGTTAGACAGTCGGAAAATCTGCCTACTGTGCAGTTCTGAGTGGCTGTGGGGCAAAACGTAAATCCAGGCAGATTTGAGCTGTCATTATGAATCCAAACCTTTTGACCCGTGCAGAGATACCTTAGGGGTTTTTTTTGTTGTTTTTTTAATAACAGACCACAGTGAACACCTGTAACCCTTTATAAAGCTAACTGTACAACCAAAAGGACACAACATGGAAAAGCCTGGCAACATAAAACTAAACCAACTGTTGCGTGCATGGCTTCAAACCTTACCAAGTAGGTGATGACATCATAGCCCTGCTCCTTGAGCCAGACCAGAATGCAGGAGGTGTCCAGTCCCCCGCTGTAAGCCAGAACCACCGTACCTTTGGACATGATGAGTGCTTTTTGCTGAAGCAGCCAAAGAAGCTGTCGAGTGGCAGGGAAATAATTACATTAATTGGATGATTACATAACTGTTACCTTGTAATGAGGAAATGTCAATTACCCAAATTCTGATCACTGTCTTTGTTTGACTTAACAGCAGGTCCCAACAGACCATTAGTTGAGATAAGTTTTGGACAATTCATGATTCGGTTAAGTTTCCAAGGTTAGCTTGGAAAATTTCCAACACAAGGTCAGATGCTCAAATATGAGCATTTTCTGCTCACAAACTCCAATACCAGGTACTGGTGGTATTGTCTGAAGTTGTGCTGTTACCTGTATATCATTGTTAAATATACAAATATACAGAAAGGCAGGAATGGACTCATCTACCACTATAACAAAAGCTACAGCATGCAGCTTTGCAGGCTCCTTGTGCCACTGAATGTCATTGAAGAACTGGAAGATATCACCTGAAAAACTTTCTCCAAAATTCATCTTAGAAAACATGCATATGCTTCCTTGCAACAGAGCCCAGAGTCAGTAATCCGGATACATAGATGATGGATCGAGCTGCCCCATGAGGAACAGTTAGGGGGTAACTGAATCAGCATCAACCACCTCAGGGGACACAAAGCCCACTGGTTTTGAGTTTAATATCTCCTGTACTTCAATCAGTACCACCCTCATTAATTCTTCCTGAAGAGTTTGGGTGTGGCTCTAGCATGGTCTTTCCTCATCTGATATCATCAGCTGGGTTGTTGCTGGAATCCACATAACAAAATGCCCAGACATGCCCAACTCTGGATCAACTCTGGAACAAATGCAGACTGCCTCTACAAAAATTTGCTCTCAGGAGCTCAGTGAATTCTAGCATGGTACCGTGATAGGATCCCACCTGTGCAATAAGTCCAATCGTGAAACTTTCTCACTACTAAATATTCCACAGTCAGCTGTTAGTGGTATTATAACAAAGTGGAAGCGATTGGGAACAAGAGCAACTAGTATTGTAAAATCACAGAGTGGGGTCAGTAGATGTTGAGGTGCACAGTGCGCAGAAGTCACCAACTTTCTGCAGAGTCAGTCGCTACAGATCTCCAAACTTCATGTGGCCTTCAGATCAGCTCAAGAATAGTTCGCATGGAATGGGTACATCCATCACCAATAATGGATGTAAACCACGCTGCTGCTGGAGTCTAAAGCAGCAGAGACGTGTTTGTCTGGAGTCACAAATCACATTTCTCTGTTTGGCAATCCAAGAGATGAGTCTGGGTTTGAGATGAGAGATGAGATGAGAATGGTACTTGTCTGAGTATGTAGTGCTAACTGTAAAGTTTGGTGGAGGGGGATTATGGTTTGGGCTTGTCTTTCAGGAGTTGGGCTGGGTCTTTTAGTTCCAATGAAAGGATCTCTTAATGCTTCAGCACACCAAGAGATATTGGACAATTTCATGCTCCCAAATTTGTGGGAACAGTCTGGGGATTGTCATTTTCTGTTTCAACATGACTGCGCATCAGTTCACAAAGCAAGGTCCATAAAGACATGGATGGGTGAGTTTGTGTGGAAGAACTTGACTGGCCTGCACAGAGGCCTGACCTCAACCCAACAGAACACCTCTGGGATGAATTAGAGCAGAGACTACGAGCAGGCCTTCTCGTCTAACATCAGTGTCTGACCTCACAAATGCACTCTTGAAGAATGGTCAGAAATTCCCAACAAACACACTTCTAAACCTCGCAGAAAGCCTTCGCAGAAGAATTGAAGCTTTTATAGCAGCAAAGGTCATGAAATATCACTCAAGTTCATATGTGTGTGAAGGCAGATGAGCGAATGCTTTTGGCAATATAGTGTACTTGTAATGCTGGAGTCAAAACTTTTAAAGCTGAATTATAATATCTTATGCACACATTTATTTGCTGGCTCAGTGCTTCTTAAAGTGAAATTGTTGTAGACTTAACAAGTACTAGAATTAGTATACTCGTAATACCAGAAGACTTAACTAATATTAATTTAAGCAACTTTTGAAGTCTAGCTAGCAGTTTATATAGCATTTTATTGTAGATCATGACATACATGTGGCAAGTTAAGGAGGACCACAGAATTGCGCTTGTGTGAATGAGATGTTTGTTTTGTACGTATAACAGTGTGCTAGCGTTGGTGTATTCTCAGGAATGTGAAAGTAAAGAAGATATTAAGTTACATAAGCAGAGGCAAGTCCTTCCCTTTTGTCAGGCATGGCCTAGTTTGTTTTCGCGCTTCCTTTTCCAGGTTAAATAGATTTCGGTAACAGGGTGTGGTTTTGGGATACAACTTGCACTGCATAATTACTGTTCTTTCAAATATGCCGGTGCTAAAAACCAAATTTAAAAAATGGTTTAACAGTCGCAAGAGAGCTATCAACAAAATGCTTTCCTCCTACAGGTGTGAATACATACGTATTAACGACATAGGTATGAGTATTTCTGTGAGAAATTGCCAACAAGGTTTAAGGGGCACACAGAATTACCACAGCAACTGAAGTTACCGGCGACTGACGGTGTTCTGGGAATCCATCCTGACAAACCATCCTACCCGTTGTTTCTGCGCATGCGCACAACACGAAATTAAGTGGCGAACCGTCCTACCTTTGTGAATGTCACCTACAAGCATACTTTAACAGCTAAAATTAAGTGGCAAATCGTCCTACTTTTGTTAATCTGAGCTAGAAGCTTACTTTCATAGCTAAAATTCAGTGGCAAATCATCCTACCTTTGTGAATGTTACCTACAAGCATACTTTAACGGGTAAAATGAAGTGGCAAACCATCCTGGCTTTAAGAATATGAGCTTCAACCTTACTCTGATGGGCAAAGTTAAGTGGCAAACAGTCATACCTACTTAAATTGGTGCTGGAATTACTCTGTGACAGCAGAAATATGTATAAACTACTTACGGTAGGACGTTTTGCCAAAGTAGGATAGTTTGTCAGAACAACGGCAACCTCCAGCTAAATTCAAAACGCTCATTATGATTGCGTAACTAACCTTACAGAGAAAAATAAACACATGCACACACAAATATGTACACGTATAGATAGTTCGTACTCACACCGACACTAGCAGAGGGTTTCTTTCTAACCGAAGAGACGCGTGTGTCTGTCGGTGAGGAGCGCAGGAAAGCAGCAGCGTGCTCGGTTCGCTGACTATGCTGTACGGTTTGCTGCCCTCCGCGACACGTTGCGTCATCCACAGCGCCCACGGCGTCCTCGTGTCGCTTTGATCGCCCTGTGCCAGCAGCATTTGTTTTATCTAAGGATTTATGGGAGCACCAGAGCTTGCTCAGCAGATACACTGGCATTTACATTTCATCAATCTGAAATTCATTAGGAATCCTTTTCTCCAGATTTTGTGCAAAGCAGGAAACGAAAATACACACAGGGAGGGAATTTGCAGGTGTTTGCCATAGACCAGGGATGTCAAGCTCATATTACATCGTGGGCCACTTTGATCTTATGTGGGCTGGACCAGTGAAACCCTCGTTTTGTCAGTGAAAATAAATTTAAATACACATTTGATCCCCAGGGTATCACAAAAAAAGAACAGGCAGTGCAATTTCTCTACTATTAATCTCTATTTTTAAGATTAGGCTTAAAACTTTCCTTTTTGATAAAGCTGATAGTTCTGCAATAGGATTAGGCTGCTCGGGGCTTCCCATTATGTTATGTGTTCGTCTTCACTCATCCTTTTTTCCCCACTCATTATGTGTTTTTACTGTATATCCAAGCTCCTTAGACTACGATGACCTGGATGACTGAGAACCTTCACAGACATGTGTTTATACTCCACACCACTCTGCATTTAATCATTAGTGATTATTAATCTCCGGCTGGCTTCCACAGACTGTCTTGTCCTGTCTTCTTCCCCTTACCCCCAACCAGGCAGTGCAAATGGCTGCCCCTTCCCGAGTGTGGTTTCGCCTGAGGTTTCTTCCTGTTAAAAGAGTTTTTCCCTTTCCACTGTTACCAAGTGCTTGTTCATTGAATTGAACTGAATCGAATTGGATTTCAACAGCATATCAGGTTTTAATTTGAGTTTATGGGCCTGGACCAGTGAAACTCCCCTTTCTGTCAGTGAAAATTTCCTACACAATCCTGGGATATGTTAATACAAGAAAAAGAAACGCATTGTAAATTGCAACAGTATGTCTCAGTTTTATACATAATGAAGAATATATTATAATGAAGAAATGTTGCTGTAGTCTATGAAAGATAACTTACAGCATCACTCTTTGGCCTTAACTTGTGTAAAAAAAAAAAAACCATGTATAAAATTACAGAAAAAGTTCTGGTAGCTCGTTGTACAGACTTTTCTGTAATTACAAGCCAGAGAGTTTTTGTTAATTCACAGAAAACATTCTATTTTATTTAAAATTTTATTTTTTTTATTTACTTGTTTAGTTTTCATTGTGAAACGACTCTTGACAACCCTGACATTTCAATAGTGTAAAAAAAGGAACTTTTTTCGTCATTTAATTATTTAACTATCACTCATTACTTTGGTGTAGTATGAATGGTCATGGGGGAGGCCTTTATCAGTAGGAAAAGCTGTAGTAAAACCTATGAAAATATAGTTAAAAGTCCTAAATTTATGCCCTCCTTCATATTTTCCACAACCGTCCAGTGGGCCAGATTGGAGCCTTTTGCTAGGCCCATCCATGGGCCTTATGTTTCACACCCAGCCTCTGCCTCTCTACTTCAATGGGACAGGTGAATAGTGTCCCATTCATATAAAATCGACCCTGGGTTTGGACCACGAACACCACAGCTATGGTGAAGAATGCCCAGCATTGGCTTTATTTCATCACTCTGCTCAGAAAGGCAGGAGTGAGCTGCACCCTATAGCTCCAGCCTACAGATGGTCAAGAGCATCCTCAATACTGTCATCACTGTCTGCTATGAAAAAACCACCCAGGCACAGAAGAAGAGTCTCCAGAGAGTAATAAAGGCTGCAAAGAGGATTATAAGGACTGATCTTCCATCAATATGCAGACAACGCCATAAGAAGTGCACAACACATCGTCAGAGACTGTCATTATTCAGGACACACCCTCCTCTGGCCAAAACAATGAACATATCAGCAGAGCGGACAGTCTGTTGTGGCATGCTTTCACAACAACTGCTTTTCTACCACAGTCAGACTGATGGCAAAAAAAACCCAAAACTAAAACACACACAAATTTATTTTGTGCAATATATATCTTCATTTAAGTGTAATACAGGATTTGCTGTTATATACCTGTTTATTACTAGACATAGTGTCAATTAATAATCAAGTGTGTCCTTTGTTTATATATATATATTTATGTTTATTTGACTTTAAGCTCTGCGCAACATGTCCTGTGTACCCAGACCTAGTGTATGTGTACAAATGGCAAATAAAAGATTTTATCTCCATTTTACCTGATACCACTGAGAGAGACCATTGTTCTCTTCTAATTCCTCACAAGTTTTGATTATTGCAGGCGTCCTTGTCACCGCTGGTAGCAGTCCAGCACCTCCACAGCTACTGTAACTCTACCACACTCTGCAGTGCCAAGAGTGTAGAAGAGAAGCCACAGAAGAGGAGATTAACCATAGCAGAAGGACATCGAGGACCAGCCATGGCTTTTTGCCATGTCAGAAACATGGCAAAAAGCCCCAACAACCTTTAGTGGGACCTGTGCACACAGATCAGCTCCATGCAAATGCAACTGGTATTTGTAAGAGAACTATAGAACTAGCATGTTCACCATTGGTACTAATTCTTTCCACAAGGGAGCACAGGTTCAGTTAAAGTGAACGTGACAAAAGAAAAAAAATTAAGCCTCCCATCCTCAAAATTAAGGCTTAAGGCTTTTCTGCTCAAAGTGTTTTTACAAAACACCATTACTGATATGTCCCTACTTCAGTGAATCCTGTCTCTGGTCCATGCAAAAAACATCATTTACAGTCAGGTCTACAAATTGTTGGACCATGACATAATTTTATCTCTGTAAACCACCACAATGGATTTTAAATCAAACAAACAAGATGTGATATAAGTGCAGACTTTCATTTTTTTAAACAAAAGTATAGAATAGAAGAAAAGATAATAGAACAGCCCTTTATTGTCATTTTACATGTACAACAAAATTACGCATCAACTGTTAAGGAGTAATAGTAATACAATTTGCAGAGGCTCAAAATAGCTGCTCACTGAAAGTGTCAATATGTGGTCCAAAGACATGTTTATGCAAGTGCAGGAGGCTGTGATTAGGCTGAATGATGATTGAGCAACTAATAACTTTGGGAGTGGCCACAGTCAGCAGTCTGGAACATCATACTGTAATGATCACACACAGTCAAGCCCATAATTATTCATACCCCTGGCAAATTTTAACTTAAAGTTACTTTTATTCAAACAGCAAGGTTTTTTGGACCGGAAATGACACAGGTGTCTCCCAAAAGATAATAAGACAATGTACAAGAGGCATTGTTATAGAAAAAAAATATTTCTCAGCTTTTATTTACATTTGAGCAAAAGTGTCATGTCCAAAATTATTCATACTCTTCAAGGTGTCACAAAGTTCTATACCATTCCAAATAGATTTATGGACATTTCCTTCAACTATGGAAAATTCCATTTATTCATGGTATATTTTCTGTATCATTAACAGATATGTTCTGTTAATAGAAAAACTAAAAATTTTGTTTCTATTACTATTTACAGTCACTACTTTCAACTTTAACCAATTAAATGTACTTTTCCTTAACAATACATTTCTATACAATTACAACCTTATACACTATTTGCTTGTAAATTAAAACTTCTTAAAATGATCTGTGCCCAAGTATTACACAACAACATTGGTACATTTAATGTAAAATATTCATTTATTGTCCTCAACTCAAATACTAGGCTAAAATTTAACGACAGCATAACTCACAAACTTTTTATTTTTTCCATTTTTCTTGAAATCAGTCCCCCTTGTGTGTCATTTGGTTTAGCTAAGCCAGTATTTAAGTTCCCTCATGTGTCATTGTGGGGTAGCATAACATAAGCAGCAAGGAAAGTGATAGGAAGACAGCATCAGCAGACTGTTCAAGTTTCTTTTAAGTGTCCTTTATTTTCTGGCGTCACTGTTCAACAATTGTTTCACTCAAACATAAGAACCCTGGCAGTCAAAATCTCCCCTGCTTTATACAGAATTCCACCCACAGCTGAAACTCATTAATCCCTACCATTGAGAAAACAGGTTAGACCAAATAACACCGTCTAGACAAAGAAACAGGAATAAAATCATTTTTCCACTTAACAAACTCATTTACCCAAATAAACAGTTTGAAAAGTCATTCTCTTCACACAATCTGACTCATGAGGTTATTTCAAAGGAAATAAACAATTTTACACAAAAGAAACATCCCTTCTTTTTGTTACACCTAATTGACTCAATCAATGAAATCATATCCTATATAAACAGGAAGTACTGGGGCGGCCCCTCCTACATGCCCTTTACATATAGGACCTGCACAAAGGAACACACAACGGTACATGTATGTATAACCAAACTACATAATCAAATGAAAGATTCAAATCAACTAATGATTAAGTGACATTTGGCTTTAAGAACATTTGCACAGATGTAATGAATGTAACCAATGCTACCACAAACAGTCCATCTGCAGTGTGTACATTAAAGCATTATGATTCATTATAAGATACCACAAGCTAAATTCACAATATATGTAAGTGACAAATGATAAATGAATTCAATCCTAGCCACTTTGTCACAGTCATTTCACGAGGTCAGTTTGTCTTATGTTTGTTTGAGGTTTTGTTAGTTGTTATTTTGAGTTTAGTTTATTGAGTTGACCTCTTTTATTGGTCTGCCTATTTAAGTTTTGGCTTTGTCAATTATTTTTCATATTTTGGGTCAATAAAAACCCATTTTTGAATTAAACACCTGTGTCCTCTATGCCTAACTGCTTGGTCCCTAACATCATGAAAATGTGTTCATAAATACATGGATTCAAGCGGCGTCAAAGTGTTTTCTTTGAAACGGACAGCTGACAAACAAAAAATATACCAATATTTGCACATTTAACAATATCCACAGTACCTTAAAGCTAGAATCCCTGCTGTGGTTGTTTTAGCTCAGCCAAACAGTTAAGGTGTGGTTTACAACCATGTCTGTCCACTCATGATATAATATACATATGTAGTCAGTTATGGCCAAAAACTCACCTTTGATTACAGACTTGCATTCGCTTCAACATTGAATCAGAATGAACATTTGTCCTGGATTAACACTGTCGGGTCTTTACCTTACAATATAAAGTGACTTGAGAAACGATTTGTTAACTGGTGCTATATGAATAAAACCGAACAGATCCAAAGGTGTTGCTGAAATTTGGGTTTATTAGAACATGATTACTTGTCTGTTATTAGAACAGACAAAGTAATCGAACAGACAAGATTACTTGTCTGTTCGACAAATTACTATACCAAATTTAAAGATAAAAGTGCATTTAGTGGATTTGTTTTATCAGCTCTTACTTTTCAAAGACAGTGAGGAGCAAAGTGCAATTGTTCTGCTTGTTCTGATGAAGACTTTTAAACTGAACAGCAGCTAAGTGAATAAGGATCTGTGTCCACAAATCTTCTGCAGTGACAACACTTAAACGCCACAGTTCAAAATCCTCAGTGCAACCCCTTTTCTCCACTGTGCTCAAAATGCTCTTAGTAGTTAAAGTAGAGGAGAAAAGTTGACATATTTCACAACCATTAAATGTTAGAGAAGCCTCTGAAAAGAGGTCATGGTTACTTCCCAAGCAAAAACCTCTGCTTGTGAGACAATAACAAATGAGACCATAGCAACACAAGTGACTAGAAAGCAACACCAGAGGTTAGTGAAGAGCAAGCATGAAGTGAGACATTGTGTCCACACTTTCTACTGGTAGCACTCTTCATATACCAGTGAGAGAAAGTCCTGAATGCAGCATGGTAGTCCATCAAATTCCATCTGGGCTTTAAGGAAAATGCACACCTTTTCCTTGGATTTTCAGAGTTGTTGGGTTCATACAGGAACTTCAGCAGTCACAATTAATGTGTTGCTGTTTTGCTCCACCATCTCAGCCAATGAGCCTGGTCACAATTTATTCTGAGGAAAAAAAGAGGAACAAAAAGAAATTTTAAGAAGTTTGTTTTTTGTTGATGTTGTTTGCATTCAAGCTAAAATAAAAGGACTAAAAATACAACGTTTAGTATTGAGAAAAGTGAGGTGGGAAATGACTTGAAAATAAAATGAATTTGTACACGCTACCATTGAAAGCCAGCAAGAAAGAACAGAGTTTTGGTCAGATCTGCTGTGGATTATCATTATTAATGTTCCTACAATACATGTAGAGTTGCATACACATAACAGCATTCAGCTGCAATATAAGCCTTTTATAATTAAAGTAACATACAAACCTTCAAAAACTAAATCAATCACAACAATAAACTCACCTTGTTGTTGTTGTAGAGAAGGTGTTCAGGCTTTTTCATCATCTCCTGAGACCAGCTGCACTGGATCTTCATCCTTTTTCACTCAGTGAAGTCCACGATATAATAAACTAATATACTCGTGGTTCCTGAGAGTTTTAGAGCGTCCCCCTGGTCACCCACAGGTGCACGTGTTTACAGCCTCACAGACCTGTGATCATTTCTCGCTGTCCCGGTGATCCCCTTAATAAGTGCGTTATGGGTGATGAATTTGTTTGTCATTGGGCCTACACGTGTCCTCTGCTTCCTCTTTATGAGAGTGAAAAAAGAAGAAAAAACGAGAAAGAAGAAGAAAAACGCAGGACGGGTGAGTGGAGCAGATAATTATTAAATATCCGAATAAATTACTAGACGCGACTAATCTGGTCTGTGTGAGAGACGCCTGAATAGCGCAACTCTCGCCAGCGTAACAAGTTACCATTATTTTCTGTTACTAGGCAACAGTAGCTGACCGAAAACGAAAACAAAACGAACACATGAAAAACCTTCTTCGAAAGGATTAACAGGTAACCTTAAAACTAAATATTTAAGTTTTAAGGTTACGATAAACGCAACGAACAACAACAACACAAATGATTGGAATTAAACAAAACATCGAGGTTTTTCAGGCGCAGAAGCTGGCAATTGAAGACAAACTTAAAACACGCCTCATGGCCAAAGGAGGTGAGATAACTGTTAAAAAAGAAGTCGACAAAAAGATGGCTCTCTCGATGGCTCACACCATGGCCAGGGTCAGAAGAAGACAGCTAACAGCAGACATCGCTTCAGAAAAACTGGAAGCAATGCAAAAAGCAAAGGCTGTTAAAAAAGCCTCAAGAGAGGCAGATTTAGAAAAGGCTTATGCTGAAAAAACTGCCAGAGAATTTAAAGCCAGATGCCTCGAAGAAGAAAAACTGAGAGCAGAAATGCTAAAAGCTTTAGATGAAGGCAGAAAAAATGCCATAAGGCTAAAAGAGAAAAAAAGACAAAATGAACAAGTGAGAGAACAAAAGTGGGATGAGTTTAACAGGAAGTGTTATATAGAATATGTCCTTAGTGAAAAGAAAAAATCAGAGGAGAAAAGGGAGCAAAACATCAAGGTCAGCAAATTTAATTTTGCAATTGGAGAGGAGAAGCGTGCGCGTGCTTACCTTGAAATTCAAAAACAGAAAGAGCGCTATGAACATGACAAACGTGTTCAAAAAGAAGTTGATAAAAAGATGGCTCTCTCGATGGCTCACACCATGGCCAGAGTAAGAAGAAGACAGCTAACAGCAGACATCGCTTCGGAAAAACTGGAAGCAATGCAAAAAGCAGAGGCTGTTAAAAAAGCTTTAAGAGAGGCAGAATTAGAAAAGGCTTATGCGGAAAAAGAGGCCAGAGAATTTAAAGCCAGATGCCTCGAAGAAGAACAAATGAGAGCAGAAATACTAAAAGCTATTGATGAAGGCAGAAAAAATGCCATAAGGCTAAAAGAAAAAAGAAGACAGGAGGAACAAGTGAAAGAACAAAAGTGGGATGAGTTTAACAGGAAGTGTTATACAGAATACATCCTTAGTGAAAAAGAAAAATCAAAGGAGAAAAGGGAGCAAAACATCAAGGTCAGCAAATTTAATTTTGCAATTGGAGAGGAGAAGCGTGCGCGTGCTTACCTTGAGAAAATACCTCAAAAAGGAAACCCGTCACCAGACAGCGGAAGTTATATTTCAACCTGTTGTTGTTAATAAGCAAACTGCATAGGGCAGCAGATTTCCGAAAGAAAATTTAACTGACTATCAGTTTGCATCAGGAATAAAAAATAACCGTAATAACAGCAGTTATTCAAAGAAATGTTTCCTTTGTTTTGTTCACTTAATATGTTAGCACATGCCTAATTGTAGATTTGATAAGGTAAAAGAGTTATCCTGCATGACCCACAAAATTATGGAGGTTTACCAGAGAGTGGAGGAGACAAGAAAAAGATGGTGAATTTGGAAAAAAAAAGTTTTGTAGTTATAAAATTAAGTGCCTGACATGTTTTGTAGTACTAGTAATAGCAACATATACATTTTTATAGACTGTTACAACAGTAATGCAAAGATACCTCTGTTCATCTGGACAGAGAAACATTTCATCACTCATCCAACTGATGTCTTTAGTTTCAGTGACTGAAGATGTCACTGTAGCAAATGGTGTTTACTGAAATGTGCTATATACATGTAATTGTCACTACTGAATTAAAGAGCTTAAAAAGTCCACAAGATAAAAGCAATACTTAACTATTAGTCGAACTCTAATCATTTGTGCACTTTTAGATAACACTATGATTATTTGAGACCCATTTGGTATTCATGCTAACTGCATCCTCCTTTCTTTTGGGTGCAGGGGCTAAGGAAATGGGTTAGCAGATGGTTGCCACAGACCACCGTTCTCTCTTTATCCCTTCTGACGTATTTTTCTCTAGTTATGCTTTTTGCACGCATTGGTATCACTGCTTGTTGCAGTCGAGCTCAATTAGGTGAAGCACTTCCTCCCTTCTTCAGTTCTCACTCAAAGTCAGTCAGGTATTGAACATGTTGCTATGAGCTATTTTACACACAGTAATCTTTGGGGCATATATTGCTTTGTGTGCACTTTATTTACATATAAAAAAGGAAAATCTTTGTGTATTTTAATGTATATAGTAACCATTTGTACATAGTATGGTATTTTGGGGGGTTTTGTACACTACTTTCTTATTTATCTTTTTCTATTGCCAGATGCATTAGGAAGGGCATCTGGCAGCCAGTGTAGCGAGGCAAGTATGGGCGATATGTGCTCTTGCTTGCGTGTGCCAGTCAGGAGCCTTGCCGCAGCATTTTGAACCAGCTGTAGTCGGCCAATTGATGATGAAGTAACACCAGAGTAGACGCTGTTGCAGAAGTTGAGGCAAGATGAAATAAAGGCATGGATTGTTTTCTCAAAGTCTCTGAAACAGAGAATTGCTTCACCTTAGCAAGTACACAGAGGTGAAAGAAGCTGGTCTTGATCACATTTTTTATCTGTTTATCGAATGTTAAATTACTATCAAAAATCACACCTAAATTTCTCGCAAATGATTTTTTATAATTTTCTAAGGGGCCAAGGTCGTAATGGTCACTAGGGCCGAAGACAATGATCTCAGTTTTCTGTTCATTTAAATTGAGAAAATTTAAAATCATCCATGCCTTAACATCTTCCAGACAATCGAACAGTCTCTTCAGAGGGTTCACAGATTTGCGTTTCAGTGGGAGGTAGATCTGTGAATCAACAGCAACAGTGAAAAGGGACACCATTTTTTTTTTAATGGTCCCAGAGGGAACCCACAAAAGAGCGAGGTCTTTGAGGATGATGTGTCTCTGAATCTAACAGAGAAGGATCGATTAGATAGGTAAGATTTAAACCATTCCAATGCAATCCCTTTAATACTGGCATATTGTTCCAGCCAAGAGATAAGAATCCTATGATCCACCGTATCAAAAGCAGAACTGAGATCTAGTAATATTAAAATGGCGGAATCTCCTGAGTCGGTAGCCGTTTCAGTGCTATGATGTGTTTTAAAACCAGACTGGAATACTTCACCGATGCCGTGATTATCAAAAAAGGTCTGGAGCTGGAGGAGGACAACTTTCTCCAGAGCTTTTGACAGAAAGGGCAATTTGGAGATTGGTCTATAATTTGATAGAACTGTTGGGTCCAGGTTCTGCTTTTTAAGGACAGGTTCCACCACAGCATGTTTAAAGTCAGGGGGAACAGACCCAGACTGAAGACTGCTATTTACAATGAAGAGCAAACATATACCAACAGTGTCAAAAACATCTTTTAGCAATCTAGGTGGAATGACATCCAAGAACATTTTTGAAGGTCTCAAGTTATTAACTATTTAATTAAGTAATGAAAGGAACACTGGCTCTAAATGATCAAAAACAGCAAAAGTTGGAGAGTGAATAGATGGGTCAATAGTAGGAAGAATACCAACAATAATAAGAATAATGTGGGACCTGATGTTTACAATTTTGTTAACAGAGTTTCAGAAGATTTTCGCATGTTATATTCGCTACTGTATGGGGATCGATATTGGGTGGATTAAGAACTGAATTTATAATACCAAATAAAATACGAGGTTTATGATTATTATTGGACACAATCTTAGAAAAATACTTAGTATTAAAATAGTTTTTACTGCTTTAATGGCTTTCTGGTAATTTGACAAGGATTAAGTGCCTCAAACGATACCTGTAATCGGTCCTTTTTCCACTTTCGTTCTGCTTTTCTGCATATCTAATAATGTTACAGATTTCAATGTCAAGAGGTGACAGGCCGCAAGATAGGACCAAATCCAAAGTATGACCACTTCGTGTGTTGGGTCGTTGACTGACTGAACAACATTAAAAGAGTCTATCAGATTTAAAAAGTCATTTGCCAGCAGAGTGTTTGGGCAGTGTTGGATTAAATAAGGTCTTATCTGTGTCTGTGAGCTTTTTGTGGGTACACCTCATGATATAGTCCATAGTGGAGTTTAAACCCAACGCCCACATTATTGTTTTCTATACAGGGAGTGCAGAATTATTAGGCAAATGAGTATTTTGTCCACATCATCCTCTTCATGCATGTTGTCTTACTCCAAGCTGTATAGGCTGGAAAGCCTACTACCAATTAAGCATATTAGGTGATGTGCATCTCTGTAATGAGAAGGGGTGTGGTCTAATGACATCAACACCCTATATCAGGTGTGCATAATTATTAGGCAACTTCTTTTCCTTTGGCAAAATGGGTCAAAAGAAGGACTTGACAGGCTCAGAAAAGTCAAAAATAGTGAGATATCTTGCAGAGGGATGCAGCAGTCTTAAAATTGCAAAGCTTCTGAAGCGTGATCATCGAACAATCAAGCGTTTCATTCAAAATAGTCAACAGGGTCGCAAGAAGCGTGTGGAAAAACCAAGGCGCAAAATAACTGCCCATGAACTGAGAAAAGTCAAGCGTGCAGCTGCCAAGATGCCACTTGCCACCAGTTTGGCCATATTTCAGAGCTGCAACATCACTGGAGTGCCCAAAAGCACAAGGTGTGCAATACTCAGAGACATGGCCAAGGTAAGAAAGGCTGAAAGACGACCACCACTGAACAAGACACACAAGCTGAAACGCCAAGACTGGGCCAAGAAATATCTCAAGACTGATTTTTCTAAGGTTTTATGGACTGATGAAATGAGAGTGAGTCTTGATGGGCCAGATGGATGGGCCCGTGGCTGGATTGGTAAAGGGCAGAGAGCTCCGGTCCGACTCAGACGCCAGCAAGGTGGAGGTGGAGTACTGGTTTGGGCTGGTATCATCAAAGATGAGCTTGTGGGGCCTTTTCGGGTTGAGGATGGAGTCAAGCTCAACTCCCAGTCCTACTGCCAGTTTCTGGAAGACACCTTCTTCAAGCAGTGGTACAGGAAGAAGTCTGCATCCTTCAAGAAAAACATGATTTTCATGCAGGACAATGCTCCATCACACGCGTCCAAGTACTCCACAGCGTGGCTGGCAAGAAAGGGTAGAAAAGAAGAAAAACTAATGACATGGCCTCCTTGTTCACCTGATCTGAACCCCATTGAGAACCTGTGGTCCATCATCAAATGTGAGATTTACAAGGAGGGAAAACAGTACACCTCTCTGAACAGTGTCTGGGAGGCTGTGTGGTTGCTGCTGCACTTAATGTTGATGGTGAACAGATCAAAACACTGACAGAATCCATGGATGGCAGGCTTTTGAGTGTCCTTGCAAAGAAAGGTGGCTATATTGGTCGCTGATTTGTTTTTGTTTTGTTTTTGAATGTCAGAAATGTATATTTGTGAATGTGGAGATGTTATATTGGTTTCACTGGTAAAAATAAATAATTGAAATGGGTATATATTTGTTTTTTGTTAAGTTGCCTAATAATTATGCACAGTAATAGTCACCTGCACATACAGATATCCCCCTAAAATAGCTAAAACTAAAAACAAACTAAAAACTACTTCCAAAAACATTCAGCTTTGATATTAATGAGTTTTTTGGGTTCATTGAGAACATGGTTGTTGTTCAATAAAATTATTCCTCAAAAATACAACTTGCCTAATAATTCTGCACTCCCTGTATAAACTAGTAGCCGCATAAGCTCAGCAGCTTTAATTTAAGTTTGAAAAACACACAAAAAAACCCAAACATGCACAGATGTAGCCTGGGGCAACCAGAGTACTGTGACGTCACCACGCTCTGCTTGCCACAGCGACCAGGGTGCTGTGACTCCACTCGCTCGCTTTGACGTTTGAAATTTTATCATCTTTCTGGTTAACTAGGGGTCATGATCCAGTGCATATCCTGTTTTCTGAAAACGCTCACATAGAGGAAAATTGATCATATACATTTTTTTGTGTCGTCACATAAAACCCAACAAATTCTTCGATTGCACATTTACTGGAATACTCACGTATTCCATTTTGAACTGGGGTGTGTTGGCTGCTAAAAGTGGTTGTGAGTTTATCAGATCAAGTCCGGGACTCAGTGGGGGAGGTTCACCCAACCTCAGATTTTTAATCTGGAATGCTCTCTCAAGTTAGATTTCAAACCCAGAAAGTCAGAGCAATGACACCAACGCTGAGTTAACAACCCAAGATGGTGTTAGTAAATGTAAACAGCAGTTTATACTGAACATTTAATTTGTCATGCCACCGTGCCACTCTGCACTACACAGAGCACTGACTGATTTTGCTGTAGTGATGCATGAATGACTGTACCTTACGAAGACACAAAACAAATACTGTATTTCTTGTTTTTCTGACTGAGTGATGTGATTCTCAATCTATCAATTGTCCTTAGCGCAACATTTGTGTCATCTTATGTCATCCAATCTATAACAATATTTGTTTTCATGTCAAGTTAAATGTAAGTTTTATTTGTTAAATATATTTTGCTACATTTCTTTAAAATGTGACACGTGTTTGAAGTTCACAGAGTGCTCCTATCACTAGAAAACTTTCCCACTTAGCAGTGTAAAAGGAGAAAGAGAGGAAAAGTTCAAGAGCTTGAACTTAATACAGGATACTTCCTTGTTTGATGGCTGTTTGTTTAAAAACAGGTGAGCTTTCCACAATAAAATATTTAATTAAAGCAAAAATCAATCAAAGTATCAAGGAAAGCAGAAATAATCATAATCAATCATATCATGAACTTAAAAATGGAACATTCTTAAAAAGAAAAAGGTTGTTTTGTTCCCGCTTCCCACATTCTCCTCATTCCTATGTTAGACAATAAACTCATGATGTCTTACAATTAGATGCGTCTACACCAGGAAGGTAAGCTACAGCAAGTAGTCTCTTTTTCACTAGAGCTTTGGGTAAAAATCTGAAAATGAAAAAAAAATTACATTTATTATGCACTTGCATTTATATACTATATTGACTACTCAAAGCATAATCTATTTTATTCTATACACTTTAATTAAGTTATCTACCTCATGTGTGTACATCCGAAAAAGTGGAGGGCACTATACATTTACAGCTGCCAGTGGAACCGGGCCAATACTGTGTACACGGCTATAGAAGACTGCAAATGCTTTTTTAAAATTCCACCAGATCTGAAGAGGTCTGTGTTAATTTGACATCAAATAAATAAACTATACACAGAAATCTAAGTTTGACTTTTATAGAGTTAATTTTCTGAGTTGAGGTGTTCACCAACTCGCATAAACAGTGGCTAAAACTCATGGCAGCAATATAGACATTATCAAAATCTGATACATATTATCAACTGGACGAGTAAGGTTTTAAAATTTTATTAAAGTTTTTATCGCTATGGCTGCAAATGATCAAACGCTTTCTTGAATGACTTTTACCACCACAGTCCAGCAGAGGTCAGTATTTACTCAAAGTTTATCACTTCAACAAACACTGATGCTTTTATGGTTACGTCCAAACAACTTCTTATTACAGTTTTCTGAGAAGAGGCTTAAACTTCACAACTTTGTTAAAGGAGGATTCATTTACATTCATTTGACTTTCTTTGCCAGTTTATAAGAATGTAACTGTTAAAAACTGACTGAGCCAGTTATATTTTTGAATATTTATTTCTTCGCCATGAAATTTCAAAATCAAAAGAAAGAACAAAACAAAAGATGATCAAAAATACAATATAAACTTCTGAAAATTAATACACAGATTTTTTTTTTTTTTTTTTTTTAGATTTTCCTTACACAGGGCAAAAAACACTGAGCAAAGACAAAGTCCAGGTGGCTAGTGACTCTGCTTAGTCCTCTTTGCTTTTCCTAGGTCGCAGAATATGGTGTTTCACAAACGATGAGTCTCCCCCCCTGCTTTTATCTCCGATTGTATAACAGTTCACTAGTTAGGCATTTGCCAAAGACGTACAGTACAAAGTGCCCATTAACAAGTCCTGGAGCTAATATCTGTGTTGAAAAAACACGACTGCAATCCAACACTTAGTATACAATATGCACATCCCACCCGGTTTTGACTCCCCATGAACAGGAGTCATCAGTCTACTGAGACTGATGGTGCGGATGGAAGAGAGACAAGAATGGCTAACGTGGGGAAAAACAAACCTGGACAGTTGAGCAAAATTTTTTCCGATCAATACCAAGTTCTCAGGCAGCAACGATGCAATGGTCGGGAAAGGTCGCCATCCACTGGGAACCCAAAACTGCCGCAGTTAACCAGTTCTAACTAAACATGTAACACCTGTAAAATAAACCCTTTTCTTCTTGTGCACACAGATTAGATAAATCTTTTCCTCCATTTGCTAGTCACTGGTTTTTGGGGGTTGTTTGCACTCTGAACTACACGGGCGTTTATCATTGCCGTCATGAGAAAAGGAAGTTTAAAAAAACTAATTTTAAAAAAACCTAAATCAGCAGGTGGGGAAAGAAAAAAAGTCCGATGATAGCTGAGGTGGCGTCTCTGGATTTAGCAAACAAATAAAAAAAACAAAAAACAAAAAGAAAACAAAAAAAAACCAAAACAACAACTATGTACCCTGGTGAACTGGAGGGGGAGGGTCTTTTTGTCCCAGCTGGCAGGGGAAGTTAGTGGTGCTGTGCATCCTATGCCTACCACTCTTTCTTTTTCTCATCCATGGACACTCCACCAGGCCCAAGAGCCACCACTAACAGCAGGCCTCCAATGACTGACGTGGTCTGGAAGAAGTCATACTTGAGGAAGTCGTGCATGGGCTTGTAGGCGGGGATGGTCCAGAAAGCGTTGAAGTAGAAGTTGATAGCCAGAAGCCACACTACGAGGGTCAGTGCTGCTAACTTGGTTTTGAAACCAATGGCCACCAGGATGATGAGAGCTGTCCCCACCATGTTCTGCAGTATCTGTGGAAGAAGGCGAGTTCATATGAAAGGTGTGATAGATTGCAATCTGTGCTGTAAATCTGTCAGGATGAGCCCATGCTATTAAGCATTTACTTAATATTTCAGATTTATTAATATTTATACTACTAGGATAAAGATTGAAGAACAACATAAAAAGGCTACAGGACACTTTTAATCTACGTAGAGCAAATCATATGTACTACCCTAAAACTTTAAAGTACACCTTGGGCTTTAAGACCTAATCACAGCCAGTAGTTAACAGATTGGCCTTGCACAAAAAAGCTCCCCAGTTTGAGACCCTCCGCCTTGGGGGGGGGGGGTCACAAAGCAGTGTAGTCTTAGTGTCAACCCCCAGATAAACGGGAAGATTGCATTAGGAAGGGCATCTGGCATAAAATGTGGCCCAAATCAAATATGCGGATCCATCCGCTGTGGCAGCCTCTTGGGAAATAAAGGCTTGATTAAACTCTGTTGTGGGCAACGACATACACAGCTGAAGACATGATGGCCGAGTAGTCATTTCTGTTATACTTAGTCCAGTGCCTGGGTGCATGCATAGTTGGAACATTGTAATGTAAATTCTATGCAGTGGAGTACAACAAAACAAGACAAAAACAAAACAGGCTGACACCTGGACGCCTGCACAGACGCCTCATGCCTACTGTCATATGACAAAATTTACATCACTGTCACGGGTTCATAAAGTACAGTCAAAGCTTAAGGGAGAAGCTGAAAGTATCGTACAATAAAATGAAACGTATCTTTAAATCCAGGTGAGAATCCTCTGATTCACATTTAGTGCGTAATTAGACTGTGAAACATGAGGAAAATCTCCAATTTGAGGGAATGATAATAATATTAAAACTCAGAAAAAAAATAAGTGAAATTAAAGTACAGTGAGTATGAATGCACCCTCTTCATGACCTCTTTTGCAGCATGTTGATTACACATTTATGGCATCATGACAATAAAAATTGAGCAAACAGAGACTGAGTGTTGACTGTGACGACTGTGTGACCTTTGAGCAAATCTGAGTTCGCAACAAACACTATTCTCTATAGAGGATAATGAACTAAAATGATATGTGACACAAATGTAAATGACATACCGTACAATTGCGTGCGTAATGAATCTGTTATAATGTCCATATCTTCATTACTGCGTAATATCCGACTATTTGGACACATTTTACTGTGAATCTTTGGTCATATTATTTACAGAAACGTACATGTTACCACTTGTATTCAGTGGATCAATAGTAACGTGTAAAGATTAAGTAAATATCTAGCAGTCATTTTTAAGATTTCTGATGTGAAGTTTAAAACATGGTTTAGATGCAAACCAGTCAGTATGGTTCCTGTATTATTTAGAAATACATATAAATATAATATATATCATCTTGATCACCTGTCGTGATAGTATGACATGAGACTTAATGTATAGTTAATTCACGGCTATGTCAATAAAACTCTTTTTAATGACAGGAAAACCATCTGTATGAAGCGGCTGGAGAACGTATGGGTATTTGATTGTGTCCGAACTCACAGAGAAGAAGCTGGAGTCGAAGTGCAACAGAGTCATGAACATGAGCACCAACAGTACTCGACCGCCCAGCTGCATGTACTGCTTCGGTGAACTCTCTCCCATGGAGGGGACTCCAGCAAACATGCTCTTTCCTTCTGAACGAGATTCAGCCAGTAGCAGCAGCAGACCACCTCCAAGGGCCAGGTTTCTTGAAGAGGAGAGAGGACGGTTATTTTTGCACAATGTCCTCAAATGAGCAAAAAAAAAGCCATCCGTCTTAACTTGTCAAATGGTAAAAATCTGATAATTGTTTAATTAGCAGGGTAAGGGAACTACTCTATTAACTTATGACTACTTGTATGGTCAGAATATTTTCATTTTATTCTGACTAACACGAATGTTTCAGTTATCAAATTTGACTATTTTTCTGTTAATTATAGAGCTGATGTACTACATTATACTACAATTCTCTCCTAACATGAATTAAATGCCTACAAAATGCATAAACAGACAAACGTGGCACTATATTTAACAGATTTCTCCAGAGACCCATGATTCATCCAGCCTGGTGGTGTTTAAATCAAAATCACAGGTCTTCTCCACAGTAATTACAGTAATCCTAAGTGTTGGTGTCTGTTTGGAAACAGTGATGCGTTCTGATATAATGCCACTACGAGGAGATTAGACTTTCTATTCCTGCAATCCTACACTATATTTTTTTCCTTATTGATTAAACTAGTTCTAATTCAAGTTAAATTAAAATGTTATCAGAAGGCGCCACAAAAAGCATCCGCTTCTGCTTCATCACTCGTGAACAAACTTGAATTGAAACAACATCATGCACGACAAAATCAAAGTTGTGTTTCAGTTCAGCACCCAGTGACACCTACCTCATCAAAAATTTAAGGTCCCATAAAATGCTGTATGCAACAGTCTGGTTGGGAAAAAGAAAAATTCAGATTAGACACAGTGAGTTAAAAAGAAAGGAAATATAATACGACTGTTCTCACCTGTAGCGCTATGATCCCAAATAGTCCAAAGCAGGCATACTGTACAAAATTTCTACTGAGGATGAGGACACAACCACCTGTTTGGGCAAGGACAATAAGAAGAGTTAAGCCTTGAATACTTCTCATATGGTCCGTTCTTCTCTTTACGTTGCAAAATGCAATCATAAACCATAATTTGCAGTGCTTTATCAATATGATTATATGACATATTTGTGTTAGATTAACTTTGCTGTTAGAAAGGCAAGGCTTAGATGGTTTGGGCATGTGCACTGGAGGGATAGTGGATATATTAGAAAAAGGATGTTGAAGGAAAAGAGAAAATCCGCAGGGGAGGGTCAGGATGGATGTAGAGGGCCAGTGTGATAGATAAGGATGTTAGGCATAGGATGAGCAGCAGAAAGACAAAATGTGGGACACATAAATTTTTTTTGCTCACACTGCTTTATGGTTTCCTGCAAGAGTTGACCACGTGCAATTTACAAATAATCCCTGTGAGTCAAGGCCTCAGGCTTATCAAGAGCTCAGTTATGCAAAGCTTATTTTATACTCTCAGCCATGTGTGATGTCAAAGAGTACAAACATGCTTAATATGGACACTGCAGGTACAAAGCACTGCCTGTTAGCACAGAAGTCCCAGTCATCTGCTCCTCAGATCTTCTGTTTGCGAAGCTGCAGCCAATCAAAAGGACAAACTATCGTAAAGGGAGGTGGAAAGGAATGACCTGTGTGGCTGTGCCAGAGTCCAGTATAAAATAATTAAGAATTATACTGAACCAGAAAGCATCCAAAGCTAATATAGTACTCTGCAAAAGAAAATAATGTCTAGTTGGAAGCTGCCTAAAATCAAATGCTAAAGCTGTAGTCACGGAGGTCCAGGCTCAGGAGGTAGAGCAGGCCTTCCACTCATTGGAAGGTTGGTGGTTCAATCCCTGGCTGGATTTAATGATTGTCAGAATTTAAAGACATTGAAGTCCAAGTTGCTGAGTGACTGTTAGATAGAAAGCACTTAGACAAAAACAAAGTGTTTGTATGAATGGCTTTGAATGGGTGAATGAGACATGGTTCAAACACTTTGAGTACTCAATTAGAGTGAAGAAAAAAAAAAGAAAAGAAAAAAAAAAAAAGCACTACACAAGAACAAGTCCATTCTTGAGAAACACTCTAGAGAAAAACTATATTCTCTGGCTGGCAAGTAGTTGCTGGCCTTTGTAAATTCAGTCCCAATGGGCGATTGCCAGGGTGTTGGCAACTGGTCTCTAGGTCTACTTGACTGATGCCTGAAACTAATGCTATCGAAGTAATTCTATCATGATCTTTTTTGCATCATAAAAACATGTTTTTCTGTTTGTAAGTCAGTCCTCATTGATACATATGGTGGACAAATTCAAAGGTCTATAGTAACCAAATGCTTACATCAACCCCTCTCTACAACAGCTACCATAAAAGTGAACATTATAGAGTTCATGAAGGAACATGTTTTGCAGGGGTATTGGAGTTATGCCTAGTTAGAATGGTGTACACTGGGAAGTAATAGTTCATGCTGAACAAATACTGTACTGATGCTTCCTGCTTCACTCGTAGTTTCAATACATGAACTAAACTATTTTTATTTATCTCATCAAAGAGCTAGCATTAAAGATGTCACCTAGATTTGTTTGGCAATTTTAATTAGGACTGCTCCCGTTTACTCACCGAGCTGTCCGATGAGGTTAAGCAGCACAAAACATGTAGCGAGAAAGTAGCCACAGTTCCAGGTTGCCTCAATGTAGTCTCGCTGCTCATTCCACTGGAACCACATGCGGATGCCATCTTCGAGGAAGGTGCTGATGAGACACAGACGAGCCAGGTGGGGCAGGTACTGTTTGGTTACCCGCAGGAACTGGGAAAGAGAGGAAGAATGACTGACAAGGTCTGAAGAGGGATGGAAAGAGGTCATTTTGATTATGCTATATTACATAAATAGAATTCAATGTCACCAAGCCTTAAAATCCACTAAAAAGATCCCTAAAGGCTCTTTAAATAAATATATACTTACCTGCTAACAGTCAAACACACCACTGTGCGGGAGACGCCACTCTCTAATTAGAGCTGCGCAACTAATTGAATTTCATCTGGGCATGGTTATCATAATAAGATAATCAAGACAAAACATTTATTGTGCCACACCCAAATTCAGTCCCCTCCAGACTGTGGAAGGCTGGTTGTAATTTTTTTTAAAGATTAGTGTGGTAGTATGCCAAAAATCCCTAGCAATCCAAAAAACATTAAATAAAAGATGAAGATGTTACACTCTGTATCAGGGTTGGGCAATCAATTATCTCAAGGGGCTACGTGAGAAACTGGGACTGGTTTGAAGCGTCGCACCAATAAGCTGAACTCAAGTTTGCTCAATATTAATTTGATCTCTTTATATAAACTGCTACTGGTAAGAGCAGATGTTATAGTTGTGGCCCCTGGGGGATACCCCTGCTCTAGATGATGTTCTTACCTCATAAATGAATCTTGTTGAGCATCTAATAAAACATAAAGCTAATCAAACTGACTTCAAAGGTGTGAGAGTCTCATAACATGCAAATAGCAGAATTACTGTTAGATATTTCAACACAGCACAGCTATGTTCAAGTAAAAAGTATTTCTTCAAAGACAAACTGTGATGAACATTTAAACAAAACACAAATTTAGTAACTGAGGCCCTTCTCTCAAGAAGAATTCATGTAGATCTCAGACACTACAGCCACACAGCAGAGCAGAAATGGCCTGCCCTCTGGCCCGCCTATTCATCAGTCCACATCAGCACAGTCAGGTCTTAGCAGCCTATCAGCATCCACCAACTCCCACTCTGACTGCTGTGCGAGACATGAATGGGCCAACTTGGAGCCAATCCTATCAAGCCCAAAGGTTGCTGCAACAGCACAGAAATACACTATTTCGAAGTGTTAAGTCTGGGTAAAACGCTAGCTCAGTACTCATTAGTGAGGGATGTGCCCCTTGCATTGAGCTTCAGTGAGCTTCCTACAAGGCAAACAAATCAGATGGTGTGTACTTTTCCCATGTAATCTTTCACAACACACAGCACTCGTGATGGCCAAATATAAATCAATCAGGTGTTATGAAATTAGGGATCATTTTCTGGGATTTGGAGTTCAGTCAACACGAAGGGCCGTAAACGTATGCAGAACTGGCTCCATGATATTTGATTACTTTGAACTTCTTTATGTGTGCTCTGCTTTGCAAAAACCTGAGATCAGTAACCTACAGCACGGAGAGCTCAACGTTTCGAAGGGACAAGGAAGATATAAAACCACATATGTGGAGAGGATGGTCCCCAGTGGTTGCAAAACAAGGGTCACGAGGCTACCTGAACCCTTATCTTGGCATCAGCTCATGCCAAGGTGGTTGTAATCACATGAATATAAATAACAGAGAAAAGCCAAAGCAGGGTATAGAAGCACAGATGTGGTTGGTGTAATAGAGAAAATATCAGCGATGCTAAGCACTAAGAGTGCTAACTGAGTAACGTGTTAGGGTTAGCCCACAACTTTGTAGCCATCATAAGCGATTTCACAACAGCAGTCTGGCAACATAATAATGTTAATAACCCGTATGGCTAGAAGCAAGCCGAATAACTGACACAATGAAGGAACAACCAAATGTGCTCCTGTCACCTAGCTCTTTCTTAGCCAATTTAGCTACCAGTTTCATATGGTCGGTGTGACTCAATACATTGCTATCAAACCCATCCCGACACACATGACAGGGTCAGGCATCTCCAGCATTTGTCACCCAAATTAAAACAAGAGTAAATCAGCGGCTGACTCGATGTAAGGTCGAGTTGAAGCCGTGGGCAGGAACGCAGAAAGAGTAGCCGACAGGCGACAAGAGGAAACTGTTAACTTCATTCTGCACAAACTAGTTAGCAGCTAACCTGCTAGCAGCGGCTAGCGGTGCGAGCTGCCGTGCGGGGAAAAAATCAAGTTACCTGGTCTGCCACGTCTTCAGCGGTGTTCATAAGGTCCTCCTGCCCCATATTCATGTAATACTACCAGCTGTAATGTTTAAGGCTCGGCGCAACACGGCTTCGGTGCGTTGTTTTTTTTCCGCAAGCTGCGCTCGCTCTGTTCCTGCCCCTGTTAACGTTATTTACTTGAAGATTTCCCGACTGCCTGGACTCAGAGAAAGGCCGCCTCCGCCCCACAATGCCCCGCGATTTGACGAGCGAGACGGAGCGAGCCCCCCTACATGGCACTGCAACCGCTGTGTGCCACGTATACCGATCCGTACGGGGTCCTCCGCGCCGCCGCCGGGCATTGTTTACGGCTGTACACAAGTAAACAAGCGCTGCTTTACAGCCCCAAACCCACCTGATGTTAATATCACTATAACCTGTTAGTTAGACCGTTTCCCTTAGACAGTCATACCTCTGTGCTTTTAAAATTTCTTTCTGATAATTAATCTTTTAGAGATATGATTATAGTTTGTATGTAAACTGTCTAATAGGGTCTGTAAAAAGATAACTTATTTAAAATACTACTAATCTATACAATATAAGCCGAGTTAAACAATTTTATCACACTTAATTTCAACAATGAGCACAGTTTAAGTAACCGTCAGAGAAATTATATTTAAACTAATTTGTTTAGTAGATAATTAAAAGAAAATAATAATATATATTGGGATTTTTTGTTTTGTTTTGTTTATAATTGTTTTGCCGTATTTTCAGGCACCAGGAGGCACCTGAACAAACTGATTCAGCAGTTCTGGATATAAATTTGACAGGTCTGCAAAAGACCATTTTAATTTAGGCATAATCTAATGGCTTTAAAGGCGATTTAATTATTTTAATAGTGAGGTCATACAGTGAGCCGTCATCTCCTGTGAGATATTAACAGTCACGTATGGTAAATTGTGGTCAGAGTTTTATACACACTCATGATGAGCATGAACGTCATGGGAAGTTTTGTTTTTGATCCCTTTGAACTATTCTTTACCCAGAGTGGAATTAATGTATGTACAGCATACATCTTTAATATTTTTCTTTAAAAAAAAAAAGAAATGGGTGCGCAAGTTTGAATTTATTTGGGATTTTTTTCTGCTAAATATACAGGCAGAATACGTTGAGGCTTTGGCAAGGCAAATCCAGAAGTTTAACGTTAACCTGCTTTATCCGTTCAAAAACCAGCTTTGATGTGTGTTAGGGATCGTTGCCCAAATTTCAACTGTATGGTTTTTAAGTGAAGTTTTTTGGAGGTAGTCCTTCTTCATTATTCCATCCACTTTGTGCAACGTACCAGTACAACTGGCCGCAAAACAGCCCCAGAGCACAATGCTACCATCAACATGCTTGACAGCTGGTACAGTCTTCTTAGTTTTGGAAGCTTCACCTTTACCCCTCTAAAATAAATCTTTGCGGTTTTTTTGGTAAAGTAGTGACACATTTGAATAAGTTGTATTAACATACAGTTGTCTGAACTGATGATCCTCAAATCTGCAGTTGTCTAAAATGGCTTCAGGAGACCGTCTCAACTTGTGTAAATCTACAGCTGTCCTTCTTAGACCTTCACTGAGCTCCTTGGACATTCCCATTGTTCTGAGTATTGGTTAATCCAGTGAATGTCAAAGAAATCCTCCTTATTCAGAGACTACCAGTTTTAGTCCATCATGATCACTAAACAGATGAACCTTTTGTACCACTTATTTAAATACTATTAACTAACTTTATGTATCTGTTTGAGCCTGTATGTATACCCCTGTGTGGTATACAGCCCTGTGTGGATTAGAGAAAATCCAAAACAAATTCGAACTTGTTTACCCAACTCAAGCCCTCGATGAATATTTGTAAACTTCGGACCATGACTGTAGATGTACATATAAGGTTCAAATTACTTTATTTATACTAAGATTACAGCAGATCAGCCATGCCTTCGACAAATCACAATGGTATTAGGCACTGAACAAAGGCACCATCTTTACAGAAACAATCAGTTTCAATCAAGTTCTCTGAATTTCACTGTACGGACAATGGCTGACAGGCTGGTGAATGAGATCATATGCAAGAGACTTACGATTATGAATCTTCAACATCTTGGTGATAACACACCTGTGTGGCTCATCGATAACCAGATTCCCAACCTTCAGCACCACAGTACAGAGGGAAATGAACAATAAGACCCCTGATTCTTTGCTGTTAAATTTTGTAAAAACTCTAAAACTGTACATTAAATGAGACTGATTAATAAGCAGTAACTTATTGTGGTGCTCCATATAGAAAAACAACAGTCCATCATTGGTTAAGCTTACTGCAGCACTAGAACAAGATCTGTTCTCGCTTCCTTAAAAGTTATATAAAAAACTGTGACAGGAAATTTTTCATTTTCCATCTTTAGCTGCAAATCTGTGTTGAAGAAAAGTTTGCATCCTCAGTGCACAACAACCAGTAAAATCAGATCTCGATGGTCAGATAAATCTCTGTTCTCGTGGAAAAGATGCAGATGTGTTGTGTGTAGTTGGTGAAGTTTGTAGTATGATATCAAGTTGGAAACCTAACAGAATAATTTGAAGCATTTTTTTAGGTTAATAGTTGGAGTAAACGTTTAAAAAAAAAAAGAAAAAAGAGAGAGACAGTTCTTGCAAATTCAAACAGAGTTATATTTTACACTAGTGCAGTTGAATGCAAACCTGAAAACACACCTTATCCAGTCCAAAGGAACTTTTAACACATTTTCTATGCGTCATGTAAATCAGCCTTTGTTGGACCAGTGGAACTCAGGAACCAAAAACATCCTCGCGTAATAGATGTTGAAGGGTCAGGCCGATTCTGACACAGGAATAACACTCCAAACTAGATGTCGTGGCAGGGTATATAAAAATACTCTTCATATGGGGGTTTGGATTTTACTTTCCATTTTGGGCTTTTCTGCGTTTCTTTTTCATTTTGCTTGATCTCCAGCTGTTATTTCTTTGTTTCTTATGAAATCCACCACCCTGAACCTGAAAGAGAAAAGGACAAATAGCATAAACAGCATGAAAGCATGGACCCATCCTGCCTCAACAGTTCAGGCTGGTGGTGGTGTAGGAAATTTTCTATGCACACTATGGGCCCCATAGGACAAATTAAGCACCACGCTGACCATGTCCACCCCTTTATGACCACAGTGTACCCATCTTCTGATGGCTGCTTCCAACAGGATAACAAACCACGTCACAAAGCTGCAATCATTTTAAACTGGTTTTCTGAACATGACAATGAGTTCACTGTACTCAAACCGCCTCCAAAGTCACCAGATCTCAACCCAACAGAGCATATTTGGAACTTGGTTGACCAGAACATTCACATCACAAATGTGCAGCCACTATGTGATGCTATCATGTCAACATGGACCAAAATCACTGAGGAAGGTTTCCGGCACATTGAGAATCTATACCATGAAGAATTAAGGCCGTTCCAAAGGCAAAAAGGGAATGAACTCGTTAAGTGTACCTAATAAAGTGTCAGGCGAGTGTATATTATTCCACAGACCTTTTTGCGTTTCTGCACCGCCTGTTTTTCAACCTCCATTTCTTCATCCTCATCTGTCTGAAAGTCATCTTCCTCCTCTTCCCTTCCGTCCTCCATACTTTCTTCTGCTTGGTTTTTCAAAGTGAACATGGAGGCTGTGGACAAATACATGGTGTTACAGAGCAGTAAAACAGGCCAACTGCAAGAGTTTCACTAATCTGTGTCGTTGTATGTGGATTCAACGGAGAACCAGTCATGTAAAACTCGACAATTTAACTGACTAATATTGGTTCTTCTGATGGACAGTGTGCTTCTCCTGAAATCAGTGGTCAAATGAATCTACTGTGTGTAGATGGGAGATACTGACGGGGGTAGAGGTCGCTCATGCTGTCCTCAGAGTCACTATGACCGTCATCACTGGATGAGGGTTCCCACGTGCTGCTTGAATGTTTGGAAGAGTTTCCTCGACCGCCCTCCTCTTCAGTGTCTCTGGGCCTTTTCTGCGTCAGTCTGGTTGGAACGAATTCAATCCCCTGCTTCACACATTCTTCATCTAGAGAAGGCATAAGGCAGTTGTGTTAGCCATCACATTCACAGTGCAACTATACAAAAACCCATACCCTCAGTGTTTTATGCATACTCATATATCAAGTCTGTATTTACTGACATTTTCTCACCTTCTGATTATTTATTTATGTAACAAATGACAGATTGTGGTATTGTTTCCTTTCCGTTATGGAATGTAAACTTTGATTCTTTCGGCTAATTCTATTTTTCTGCAATCTTACTACTGTGAGCTCACCAAAAAAATAAATTATTTTGGTCTGAGCAAATTAAGCACGATTGGTATCTGCAAAAAAGTGCTAACAAATGAATAAGCTCATCAGATAGCTTTGCTTTCCTTCCTGAGAGATGGCTATCACACAAGAAGTCTGACTCCTGAGATGAATAACATCCTGAGTGTTTACACTACAGGAGAGGTGCACATGGAGAGATAAGTGATGCACTGACATTTAGAGAGGGCTTTCTTGAAGCGTTTTCCGTTGACGTGCCTTAAGACGTGGTGCGGCTGCCGGTTGAGATGTCGAAGGGTCAGCTTACAGAAAAGCTGATTGCTAGAGTACAAACAAAATACATACATCAGAGAATGCACTTTGTATCTATATGGCATCAGAAAATTACTCAGCTGTAGTGTCCTTACGGTTGCTTTGTGCTTGGCACGATGTGTGGCTCATACTGACTGTAGTTGAACTCAGCTGCAGCACTCAGTTTCTCATATTTCTTCCCCTCAGTGAACTTCTGCAGCTCGGCCAATTTGCAGGGAAACTCGTGGCCATTTAGAGTACATTTGATCTGAAAAAGTACAAAATCGAAGGTATAAATAGGGCGTTTTTATTGGCGTTAATGTTTTGGTCAGTAGAGGTCGGTGGATCAATCCAAATATCGCTAGCATTGATACCAACACTGGTACTGGCATCAGACTGATACTAGTGCAAAAGGATCGATACTTTCTTTCTATCCTCTAAGATCAGTATGTAGCTGATTGTATTAAATTGATGATAATTCTTATCATAAATCATGACACACTGCTCTCCCTGGGATAAGATGCCTTTATAAGTTCCAAGTATCGGCGATACTGGCCCTGTATTAACTTGTTACCTGATCGACACCATAAATGGCAGTACTGCACACCGCTGTTGGTCAGCACTCTTTAGCAATCACAACATCAGAACACCTGGCTCATGCTAGATCAATTTGCAGGTTAGCATCACGTTCGACATCAGCTCACACGAAGTACACGTGCGACGTGGAGAAATCTGCTCGCTAACCTTTTTACCGCCTGTGAGCTGAAGAAAGGGGTGATTCACGAGGAACTCTCTGAGGTCCGCAGGTAACTCATCCATAGTTTAGAAACACTTCAAAACAGCTCGTTCAGCGTGTTGACGACGACAACGCTTCAACAAGGAAGCTCCCAACACGTGGGCTGACTGCGCAGACTCTGTTGTGTGATCTTGGCGCCATCCAGCGATCAAATCAAGTAAAACCCATCTTACACGAAGTTAGCCATTCACCTCTCTCATTTGGCATCAGACGATCCTTTTATCGAACCACCGGTGTGATTAAACAAAAGCAGACAATTGTCTGCAAGAAATAATGTCCACGGTCCTTGATATATTCCCCTTTTTTTGCTACCTTTAAGAAACTAAACCTTAATCGACTTAAGTAAGGTGACGACAGAGCCCAGTCAGCTGACTGCAACCATCTGACAGGTCAGAGAGCATTACGGAAGACAGACAGCCCACTCTGCTTGGTTTTCATAAAACTACAGAGTAGCCGACATATGAGCGCATGCGTGAGCTTTGAATTAAAGTTCATAAACCAGTAAAGTAGACACCTGTAAAAGTAAATAAAACTATTTTATAAATCTTCCTAGCATGGCTAGTTTAGCACATTTGTTTTACTCGACTAGTCACTGGAGACTGTGGACAGAGTGAGTCATCTTGCTTTAGAACCAAAACCACGCCCATATTTCTCCCACAATTCCCTGGTTCCGTAAACAAATATCGGAAGCTGTTTGAGATGTCGTGCATACTGTGAATTAAAATCTGACAATAGAGCTAAAGTAGAACCCAGAGAGCGCTGTTGTTGTTACTTACAATTACATTAAGAGCGTTTAGTAATGTTACTGAGCTAGCTGGCTAGCTTAATAGCATAACTGACGATATTTAAGGTTCCTACTGTTTCTTAAGTACACGTGAATATATATATATATCTCTATATATAACAATGTCTGGACCAAATGGAGATCCAAACATCTCTGCTGACGATGGTATTATAAACGACGAAGATGATTTCGGCGAAGAAGGTAAAACAACAAAAGCTTTCATTGTAACTGATGCTAATCAATCATTAGAGCCGCAGGGCCGCTCCAGTGATTTTTAGAACAAACACTAGTTAGTCTGTGGTTAATTTTAATTACGTGTGGGGGTATTTGTGGGCGTGATTTAGTTTTAAATAAAAAAGACAAGTCGATCCTTAATACTTTAGTAGGAATTGATGGGGTAATTAGCAGCCATGTTCAATGAATTGAAGCAACTGTAAAGATTCGTGGGCCAAAGTTCCTCCAAAAGAATGTAGGACACTGAGAAGGTCATACAGAAAACAGTGACTTCTGCTTAAGGGCTTCCTAAAAACTATTGAATCATGGGTTGTGCTTAGACCTGCACAGAGTCAGAAAATGTTCTGAATAGGTGTCACAGTAACTACACTCAACATTCACCTTCATATAAACATCCCTGCCTGACTAAACACCCGCACCAGTGCCCTTCGTGGCGGTTGTGTTGTCAAATAAATGTTGACCTTCATTTTTTCTTAAGTGCAGTTAACTAAACTGGTTTTCACATCTGCCTCATTTTCAGTTTTAATTTTCTTTAATAACCTTGGTGATGAATAATGGACTGTTAAATTGGTGGGATGTTATTTTTTTATTTAAAAGAAACAAAAAAAAAAAGGTAACTGAAGCCAAAAACTGTCAATTTTCATAGCATTGTTCTGTCTTTCATTGATAACAATATAAATTTATATGATCTAAAACTGTTAAACTCTTTATTCAGTCGTTGCTCTCTAAATTGCCAAACAAAGCAAACTAACCTGTGCTGCTCATCCACAGAGTACTCTGCCATCAACAACATGCTAGATCAGATCAACTCTTACCTCGATGACCTGGAAGAGCGTAACGACGCTCTTAATGGCAAACTGCACGAACTGATGGAGTCAAATCGGCAAGCTCGACTGGAATTCAGAGCCCAGTTGTTGGGCCCCCCAAAGGAGGATGATGTGGAGGAGCACTGTCCCGCAGCAGATGGGGAGTCCTCCTCAACCAGCAAGGAGGACATAAACGAGGATAAAGAAGGCTTGCAAATGAATGACATGAATATTTAGATCAGGAGATTAAATTAAGGAAAAAGCCGGGATAGATATATTATGAATGTTGACTCAACTCCTGAAAGCTGTCATTTGGACTAGTGACCCTTTATCTTCATAGTTGACGCTCACATCAGCAGGCGTGTGCAATAGATTACATCTCTTCCTTTGCAGAGCTCATTCCGGTTTCTCCTTTGGCAATGTGCCGATGTTCTGGTAACTAACCTCAAACAGCTTCTCATGCAAGCTGGATGTTACATCAACTTCTTTAATTTCACTGCAGACTTTATAAATCTAAAGCCAGATGTGCCGCATTGTATTGGGAAGAAAAGGCTCTGTAGAGATTTGTACAGAATTATGTGGGAGGTCACAACGCCAAGTCCTAAAGCAAGAAAACGACTAAATATATATTTTTAAAGTTGGTATTAAAACATGGTCTTTGATAAACAAGGTTCAAACTACAGGATCAACCTTAAATCTTTCCAGATTCTGGACCTAAATATTGTTTTGATACAGATTTCATATCAACAACTTCTCAAGCATTTGAGTCAGTCCTTGTTAAACAGAGAAAGACTCCAATTGAACTTCCTCAAGTGTTTCATTGCATTATTAGCTTTGCAATTCCTATACCCTCCCAAAAAGTAAATAGGAAGCATTCAACACTCATATGTATTATAATGCTTGTTGTGCATCCTAACTGTAAACGCTGTGCTTTGTTCAGTGTCTGTTAAGTGTGAGCTGTAAAATCAAAAAAACGAAAAGTTGGAATTATGAGACATTTTTAATATAAATTAAGATGACTCCCAAACAGAAAACAAACATCCAAAAATACAATAAACTTCCAGCAGTTAGAAAACATCACCAGTTTGTTCATCTCAATTTGTCAGTAGCTGAATAAAAATACAATAAGAAACGTACAGCTTTGTTTGAAGTCATCCTTTACATGCCCTTTTTTTTGCCTCTCCCTCTCTCCGTTCTGTTTCAGAGCTTAAAAGCACAGATTAGATCACGTCTCCTTCATTCAGAGAGAATACAACACTAATCATGTGACAGTCGCTGATGTGACTACAAGGGTTGCTACGTGTGTCAGTCAGTCCTCTGTGGTTTATAATAGGCTTCTCTAAAACACAGGGTGAAATGTTCCAGAGCAGAGCGCTGGTTATGATGAAGGAAATGGTGCTTCCTATTTCACCCTCACCTGTGAGTAACACCTCTGGATAATCTACAGGACTCTTTGCTACATTTTAATTGATAGTTTTGTACTATCGCCCAACTGTGTTTCTATCCTTGGTACAGCAACTAAAATAAAATGATGGTAAACTGGAGTCAAATAAGCACCAACTTAAAACAATAACATTGGGCTGTGAATGCTTTTAAAAAGGATGAGTGGAAAACAATTGTTTTTATCTAAATGTAGCCTGTGCCATCGATTCTGACCTGGAGGCGACAGGAGAGCGTTTAAACTTAAAAACAAGATGTAGACAAAGTGCATGCAGCCTTATGCAAACGGGAAGAATCATCATTTAGATTAAGTGCCTTACTGCTATAAGAGAAGCCTTTTATTTTTGGCTGCTGATGGCCTTTTAAAAATACACACACTCTTCACCTGACTATATTTTGACGACAGGTGTCCATTACCACATTCGGCTCTTACAAACTGCTTTCAGTGTGAAGGGAACCACTGCTGACTGCCTTGTTCTTTTTGTTGCCCAAAACATCATCAGCAACATCAAATTAAACCCAAAATGCCAGCCATTCATAAAAAAACGAAGATGAAACGCTGTGAACCAGGCTGCGATCAGATCTGAGATTCAGCTTTTTTTCTTCACTCAGTCCATGTGCCACTAAGACCTGTTTGTTTTAAAAACAAATGTCGACACCTGCAAAAGTATGCAGTGTGCTTACAATCTACATTTCACCATGTGCTATGTGTGATTAGCCAGTGTCTCCACTTTAACATCAGTCCAGTCTTTTATACTGGTTGGTTGTACTAACCATCAGTCACCTAGCTAGCCAGAGAATTAGCGCAAAAAAAGTAAGAAAGAAAGAGAAAAGCTGATAATGAGCCATCTAAGACTCTCGATTCTTGAGGACAACAGGGTGGAAAATGAGCACTTTAGCGAGCAATCTTAATTTTAAATGTCACTGGAGGAATTCAGCTTAGAAAGAAAAGAGTAAAAACCAAAACAAAACTATGGATTCGTCTATATCTGCAAATTTGATTGTATATTAAAACTCGCATTTAGCTTTTGTTTTTTGCAGCCAAGCAGCATTTCCTAATTCCAAACTACATCCTTCATGTATACAGTATAAGTCATAATACCCTTTGTTTTTTTAGTTAGTATGCAAACAACACTATGTGCAGTTTTACTTCAGGACAGCAAATATTAGGTTTTAAATAATACATTGTCTGAACCAATGCACAGATTTGGAGTGATAGAATGATAAAGCCAATTAAACTTCAATGGGACCATGGGCCATTATACCCAAAGATATATATATATGTTTTATATATATTTTGTCTGTCACCTGTTGAAGCAACAGCCTCTCTATGAATTTCTGTAGTAGTACGACTACACAAATAAGCACAATCTGCTTAGTTGCAGTTTTCCAGAGACCAAAGTACGGGAATCAGTTTAAAGAGGGCATCAAATACAAGGATGCTCTCGTTGTAAAAAAAAAAAAAAAATGGTGAAAAAAGGTCTATTTAGTTATTCTGATTATACTGATACTAAACACAAAGGCTTTAAGTTCAGTATCTACTTCATCTTTTTATTTTTGACTACATGACTTTATAATAATGTGTAATCTGATAGTGATGGCTGACGCTGGCCCACATTTTCCAACTGAAAGCCAAAATTAAGAGCTTCGCCCGCAATTGTGTTAATTTCACACCCTGGGAGAGCAATTCACATGAGAAGTCCTGTTCCTCTGTGCATTTAATTCCAACTTTCCAGTGCGGTGAGGAGCTCGACCGCCAACTTCTTGGTCTCTGTTCCATGAAAGCACCTCTTTAGTCACATCCTGTCAGTGGTTGTGATTGTACCTGTTTCTTTTCTGTGCACATCATGTCCTCATCGCCTGTTTGCCGCCCTTCCCGACCTGCGTCTGGGTGTGGCTTTTGCTTTCCCCGTCCCGTTCTTTTTCCCCTGGGTTGCAGGGGCTTCTTTCTCCTCCAACTCTTCATTGGCATCCTCTGCAGCGGCTGATGGCTCAGAGTCCATGTCCACACTACTGCTGGCGGGCACCTCAGCAGGGGATGTGTCCATGTTGCTAGTGATGGTTGCTGAGGCGGTAGACAAGTCCTCTGAGGTTGCCTCAGGTTCGGCCCGCTTGCCCCGTATCTGCATTTTAAGTTGGGTGAGTGTGACGACGGGCTGCAAGGATTTAAGGTTCGTCGCTAAATCTGTGTCATCAGAGAGTAGATTTTTATCCGAACAGTCTGAGGCAGTTTCTGTTATGTGCATGAGCCCTTCAGCAGGTTGGACAGATTCTCTCGAGTCTTCAGCATCTTCACCTTTTCGACTCACCAAGGCTCTGTACCTCTGTGGGGGGAAAAAAAACCCAACATAAAAATACTGGATTATGCCTCTAGATATACACTCATGCAGCTTGTTTCCCCAGCAGATTAATGTACACACTGGCCCTTTAAGAGCTCATGTAGATTAAGGCTTGAGTTATGCAATTAAAAAATTAATAAAATAATTCAAAACACAACTGAATGAAAATAATAATGTTGTTATCTTTAAGCTTAAAACTTAAACCGACAAACCTTAAGATTCTCAAAGTGCTGCAGTGATTTGCAGTGGCTGTGCAGGGCAGAAGACTCAAAGTTGTAAAACTTGTTGCAAAGCTTGCAGATAAAACCTGCGACTGGAACTAAAAAACTGGACCCTGTGACGAAGGAAATGAGAAACTAAACATCACAAAGATACTAATATCAGAGAAGAGAAAGCAGGAGTGGGAAAAAAACACAGGAGTGCCTCTCTCACCATAGACTGTGTCAGGGTCATACTGCTCATCACTGGGCACGTCGTTTAGAGTCGCTTCTTTAAGGGAGGACCAGCCGTCCTGCATCAGTGAAATGTGTTACCGCAGAGATTATCTTAAACCAGTTCTGAACCAAGGGTTGTACATTTGCCAATCATCTCACTGAAGGAAATCACCAACAATAATTTATATGCAGCTCACCTCTCCATCTCCTTGATTACTCAATCCTTCCTCCTCCTCAGTCCCCTCCTCTGTTTCTAATGAAAAACCTTCTGTCCCCAATGAAGCAAGCTTGGCGAAAGCCTCACAATCCTTGTCCTGGAGCTAGAAACGAGAAAATTGAAGTGAGAATTTTACCTCATCTATGTATACAAACTCGATTAGTCTCCATATAGTTATGAATATAAATAGTTGTGAATATAAATGTATTGTATTTGGCAAAAGAAGCTTTTCTTTACTGGAACACTGGTGATTTTCCTTTGGGGAGGTCAAAACCTCTCTTATGTTTGCCAAAATTTTCTAAATAAAGAAACATCATTTCCTCTGGGAAAACATTTGTTGATGTGTAAAAGAAAGAACAAAAGGATTTCTTTCCCACCTTTTGTCTGTGCTCCTGGGACTGCAAGTGCTCCAAAAACATCTGGGAGTTCTTGAAGTGTTTCTTGCAGATCGCACAGGAGGACATGTCCGTTTTACTGGCAAGCTGAGGAAATGGAGCAGAGCATTTTCAACACTACTCAGAATCTTTTTTAATATTTCTTGAACTTTACTTTTGCGCTATGTAGTGAGAAACTGATGTACCTTGTGTTCTTCTGTGCGACGGTGGTCGGCGATGCTACTCGTGAAGTGTGTGAGACAGGTGGCACACCAACGCTTCAAGTCTTTCTTCTCCCTGCAATGAACACAGAACATCCTTCATAAGGGTCGTCCTCTACTTTCAAACTTAATATGACACACAGGAGGAAGGAGGTGGTCTCTGAACGGGTTTAATTAAAACGTGCAAATATTCCACACCTTTTAAAGCTGCTATGCTTTTCTTAAAAAAATCTGCATATAACTGACCCATCTTTGTTTGCTCCCTGTAGAGACTCCTGCACTCGCGGCAGCAGGGTGACGAGGCAGGCGTTGCTCATGTGTTGGATCTCCATCATCCTCTGCTGGTGGGAAATGCTGTTCATATGACTCCTGAAGTTCTAGCACACAAAGGGAAGAACATTAATGACAAAAGAGTGGAGTTAAAATCTTATTATTAATGCTCAGCGTTCAACCTACTTGCTGGTTGTGGCAGGTGATGCTGCAAAGATAACAGTAGAACTTGTTGGAGCCCTCTGCCACACCCTCCTCCTCTTCATCCTGGCTCTCGGGCAAAGCTACAGGGGCATCTTTGCTCTGTGAAGTTTCCTCTGCTGGTAAATTAGCCTGCCGGTCACCCTCACTAGGCCTGCCAGAGGGGGACGGGGCTGGCGAACAGCTATGCACCTACAAAGAAGAACCACAAGTGTTGAATTTTTATGAAAAATGTATAAAAATCAACAAGACTTTAGTTCTTTAGGTACATGAAAAACAATATGTTCTCTATGACCTGAACATCACAAACAAAAGGCTCCTCTCACCTCACCAACTTTGGTCTCCTCGAGTGCGTCGACGATGTCTGATCCTGTTCTGGAGCCACTTTCTTCCAGAGCGATGTGTTCTTGTGATAAAGAGACACCCAATAAGAGTTCATCTCAAAAGACCCCAACAATAACACAAAGTACTGTGTAAAGGTCTTGAATCACCCCTCATTTCTTTATATTTTGGTCAGGAAATGGGTGCAGCATTTTAACTGAAACATGTACATATAGACATGGAAATGCAGCATATGAGGCAAGAACAGAGTTTTTACAACTCTAATGAGCCTGAAAGGCTCTTGAACACAGCCTGAACTCTCTTAGGCAGCTTTCTTGTAATTTCTTTTTTACCTTCAGGGTGGACATCCTCTGTGTTGTTGCTACACTCCGAGGAAAGAGCTTCCCCATCTGTGTTTGCCGTAGTGACGGCCTCAGCAGCTCCCTGTTCTGTGGGCTTCTCCGACCTGAGAAAAAAGCATTTCTGTTTAGCAAAGTTTCCACCATTTTTTAATGCTATGAATTTCAAATAACTGAGTAAGAAAAAGAACACATTTAAATTTAAATTTGTTTTTTGCCTTCTCAAAACCGGTGGGAGGAAAAAAACTAAACAAAAAAAACGTAGGTACAGTGGACCCCCATTTTTTTCCTTTTTTGGTCAAGTACAAGAAATTACATTTTCCAGAGATATTGAGTGCAGTTTTCTAATACAGCTAGCAGCAATAAACTGGCTTTCCCCACCATTCTGTCCTCTTTTTCTTCACTGCAGGCTCTTCAAGTTGCTCCTCAGATAGCTGTGTTGGCCCGTCCAGTCCTCCCGTAGCGCCATCTGTGGGTGAAAAACACAAACCAAAGGGAAAAAGAAAATATTTAACTCTGATATTCTTCAAGTACTTTGTACAAAAAGTTTCAATTCACATGGCATTTAGCTAACACTATACCTCAGCTTCCACCCTAACTAATTACTATGTTTCTGGTATGGATGAATTGCAGCTCTACCTGCTTGAGTCTTGCCATTAGCTCCAGTGATACTGCTAGCTGCTGCTGGTTGCTCATCTGAGCTCCCTGCTGCCATCTGCTCACTGTCCCGCTTCCGGTCTGGCTGTCGATTTGCAGCATCCTACTCACAGAGACAGATCACATGAAAACTAGAAAATAATGATCCATCGTAGCCCAAAAACTTTATCCATGCAGTTTTTTTGAGGGATACATTCCTCAAACAATGTGTAAATGTGTGCACTGAATCTATAGTGCACCTACTTATTTGTCGAGAATAAATGGAAATCCTGATTCTTATCATTTTTCATGCATTCACACTGCTTACAACAAAGATACTTACACAAACACAAATAATCAAAAACACGCTGTACTGTCCAACCCTGATCACTCGGATGGTAATCTGAGCTTACTCAAAAACCCACACAATGAACACAGTAACTGCAATACCGCTGTTATAAATACCGTGGAAGAAGAAGAAGAGGAGGCAGAGGATGCTGAGGAGGTGGTGGTATTGTTGTTGTTGAAGTAGCGGGGATGTGGGTGGAAGGGTCGTGCAGCTGGGAAACCCATGATGGGAGACTTGATAGCCATGCCCATGGGAACCGGCCCGAGCAGGGACGACCTGTTCCCTGCTGTGAAGAACTGCCGAAACTGCTGCCCACCCATCCCAAAGCCCCGCATGTTACCTGCACGCAAGCACAACAAGAAAGGAAAGAAGGAAACTAATTATTATAAGGGCTTGCTTTAAAAAAACAAAAACAAAAAAACAATATACATGAAAATGTCACATGACATCTTCTGCTCTTTGAGATTTCCAGGTATTGCCATTTTTACGCTCACACCGTACCCTGCATCTGCTGCATCAGTAAAGCACCCTGCAGCATGGGATTGGGGGCGATGATGGTCGTCTGTGAGGCATGGCTCAAGTTGACCATCCGGGGAGGGGGTGCTGTCTGGGGGGCAACAGGAATGGTTCTGGGAAAGAAATACACACAAGAAAGTAACATGTCTTATTGTTTAAAAATTCACATTCTCAAAAATCTGAAGCTAAAGGCAGAGTGTCTGGGGTAAATAACAAATCCCTCAGAGCCATGGAAATTTTTTCCGCCTTCTTAACAACCTGAGAATTTATTTTACACGCATCCATCATACTAAAGCTGGCTTGACAGATTTTGCTGCCACCTTCGCTCGTCCTCAGAATAAGGATGAGGAAAGAGAAGAAAATATTCAACCCGAGTTTAAGTGAGGATTAAAAATGGAGAAATAAAAAGCTTCCTTTCAAAAAAGGTTGGGACACAAAACAATGTAGATAAAAAAAACCGAATACATAATTTGCGTATTATTTAAAACCCACATCTTATGGATAACTGCAGAAAGACAACATAAATAATGTTGAAAATTAGAAGCTATATTGTTTTTTGAAGAATACATGCTCTGAATTTGATGTGTAGTGTAAAGGCCATGTGGTTGAACATATCATAATTAATTACATTAAGTACCAACACGCCTGGATATAAAAATAACATGCCAGAACTTAACCAGTCTTTCATCTACAGTAAATAATATCATTAAAAAATTCTGAGAATCAGCCTAGCAAGATGGAGCACCGTTGCCTCACAGCAAGAAGGTCCTGGTTTTGAATCCTGTGGCGACTTGTCCAGGGTGTACCCCTCCTCTCGCCCTACGAGAGCTGGGATAAGCTCCAGCTCTCTCCAGTACCGGAGAATCAAAGAAAATCTCCATGTGCAACGGACTAGGCTAAAAACCAGTATTAATGACCACAACCTTCAGAGTCAGGACTCAAAACAGATTATGCGATTATGTAGTGGAATCACTGCTCAAGCTCACGAACACTTGTGAAAACGACTGCCGATGAGAAACGTCTTCTGCTGAATTGACCAAATGCAATTTAAAACCTCACAATTTAAAGAAAAAAATATATATGTTAAAAAAAGATCCAAAATTATCATTGCCTTCTCTGAGCTACAGCTTAACATGAGACAAACAATACCAAACAATAATCTGCAGCAAGGCTTTGCAGGAAGTGTCTAGATGCTAAGTTGACACACAGAGACGAACATCATAGAACTCAAATTCTTTATACACATTACTGACATCAAGTTAAATATAAGCAAATATACTTTAAAAAAAAGGCTTATTTATATAGGACAGCTTTATCGCCTTTATATGGTTTTCAAATCGGGGCATTGCGTTACAGTGAACAGGTAATTAGATTACCTGTTACCTGTAATTAGACTATAGACTGGTTGACTGTGGAAGATGCCTTAACAAATCTGATGTGATTTTGTGTCATTGGTCTGAGGTCAGAAATTCTGCAGCAAACGCTTTATACAACGTGTAAAAGAGGGATTATAACACATAACTTTTGAGTAATCTAGATAATAATGAAAGGCAGCAGTCAAAATAAACCTTGACTACTTTCTGACCACTAATTAAATATCTGAAATCATAAATGTAGCCCTAACAGGTGTTGGGACGGGCAGTTAGAATACAGGTCATCCGGAGGGCCTTACATAATCCCCGGTCTTGAGTTAACAGGCTTACCGGGGCGTCTGGTGGTGATGGGCCACATGGTGTCCGGGAGGCGGCTGCGGCGGGGGAGGCGGAGGCTGCTGCTGCTGGAAAAGTTGCTGTAGTTGCCGCAGTTGCTGGTGAAACTGTTGCTGTTGCTGCTGATGGATGTGCGGATTGAACATCACGGGCTCTGATTTAATCCGTTACGTTGCAACGAGTTGTCAGAGCCGTCAATGTGTGGCACCTCTTAGGACAGAGGGTCTCTTGTTGGGAGGAAGAAAAACGTGATTACTTGCTCTGCTATCAGACCAACTATTTGTTGTTAAGGCACACTTAATGACAGTGCGCACCTCCTGTGAGACAACAGGTCGCTCTCATATTTCATTATGACAACTGGCTAGCGTTAGCAAGGGAGCTAACAATAATGAACTTTTTGGTTTGCTAAGTTTACTTTCATTTCCTCTCCCATCCCGCTTCATACAGATAGCCGCATGTTAGCCGCTAGTCTGTCAAAGAAAGCAGAATGGTACTCTAAATATGCCCACAGTATCGAGCCTATGTTGATAACTGAAGTGTAGCTACACCTTCCATAAAATGAACGAAGCTAACGCTACATTAGCCTCCGCCGCTCACTCACTGAACCAAACAAGTTAGCTTAGCATAGCATTCAACTAACTCAAAGATAAACCTCCCCTGCAGGGACTCTTTGTCGTATTTACCTTCCTACAGCTGCCCCCAGAGACGTAAACCTCGCTGGGTGTTAATTGTCAACGTAAAAACAAATCGAAGAGTTAAACACTCGCACTTTCCTGCAACGGTGGAACTTGCATAAAAGCTGAAGCCATAACCTCTGATCAAACTGGTGGACCGTGTCACCCCCTAGTGGCTGCCTGGAGAACTGAAAACGCATGATGGACGTAGAATAAGCAGGCTTCGAAATAATGTCGTTATTATTTTATCTATCAGCTAATGTGACATAGTTAATAAAAATAAAGCTTTTTAGAGGTGAACATTAAATAGCAGAATACCACTTAGCACCGGTGGCACTGTTTACATTACATGTATTTAAGACTTGCATTGTTGTGTTAGTATACTGTCATGTTGGTTGTAGGTTGAGCTCATTATGTTTTTCACTCTATCTATGTTGCAAATAACCACCGCTGAAAATTAATTTCTATAGGACAATGTTCTCTTAATCTTTCACTCCTTGTTTTTGGCTCTTGTTCTTCTAATATGTCTGTATGCAGTCAAGTGTTTGTGTGTTTAATTGTGTAAACTTATACTTAATGTGGGATTTTATCCAACCCGTGAAGCACTTTGTAACTGTATGTTAAAAAGCGCTGCAAAAATAAAGTTGTTGTTGTTATTATTATTATCATTATATTTAATAAAGTGTCAAAAAATAAGGTAATAAAATGCACATTTTCATAATTGAAACTGAGAGCAATCACAAATTTAAACACAACATAAATATAAAAGGCCATTCATATTCGCTCAGGTGAGTTAAAAAATATTTACTTTAATATGAAAAATACTCTGAGTTTGTTTTCAAATTGCAAATGATTTATACGAGAGAAATCTACCAGTGTCACCACCTCGCGGTGGGTGTGGAGTACTGCAGGGATCTCCTGGTAAAATACAAGAGCTCATCCTTCTCCTCCTCCCCCCCTGCGGTGCTTGGAGAGGAGAGTGTTGGAGAGACTGCTGGGTTGAGGTGATCTGACACACCGAAGAGCACCGTAAATGAGGAAGCAGAGCGAGAAGTGAGCCGGTGAGTGCGCGCTGACTTGAACGCCCTCTGAACGCTCTGAGGGAGGCGAGGAGGGGCGCAGAGGAAGATAAAGCCATAGATCCGTCCCTGTTCTGTCAAGGAAGCTAGCCCATCATCCTCTCGCGCCGCAAAGATGGGGAACCGGGGAATGGAGGATTTGATTCCTCTGGTGAACCGCATGCAGGATGCTTTCGCGGCCATTGGGCAAAACGCAAACCTGGACCTGCCGCAGATCGCCGTGGTGGGAGGACAGAGCGCCGGGAAGAGCTCGGTGCTGGAGAACTTCGTCGGGAAGTAAGTAGGCTTTTCCAGGCTGTAGTGGATGCTGGTGCGCCTCCGGTGCACCGTGCAAGAAGGAGCTCTTACATCCAAGTCCCCATCCCCCCCCCGGCCAGGTTTAAATACATCACTTAGACCCGAAAGCTTCAAATTAAATGGGCATTCAACGCACTTTCTGTCGTTGTAAACCCTCGAGCACACCGTGAGGCAGATTATTTTGTTAGGCCTTCATAAATCCCCGGAGTAGTTTATCTGTTAACTACCTTGTGATGCATTCAAGAACCACATATTCAAGTTACAAAGACTTATTATGATTCCCGTGCTTGATGTAACTTTCCAAACGTGCCCGATTTGTTGTTGAATGACTTCAGATAAAGGAAAATTTTCATTGTAAATCCACTGACATCTGTGACAAAGGCAGGGTCAGTTTGGAAGCTGACTTCCTGTGCAGCATGTACTGTCACAGCTTGCTTGGTGGAAGTGTTGTTTCTGTAGCAAGGCTCCCATTTTGTTGCCCAAAGGCTATTTAATCCTGAGCAGGGAAGGGTGCAGGATGATGCCTGCTCTGTGTGTGTGTCAGTGAAGAGGCTTTAGCCTCGCAAACATGCACAGCTTTTTCATTCTGCCACAACTGCTGTGCTGATGATTCAAAACACAGGAAGGGAACAGAATCTGGAGTATGCAAGGCTGCTGTGTGACCTTGCACACACACACACACACACACACACACACACACACACACACACACACACACACACACAGAATGAGAGTCCACCTGAGCTTTGAGCCCTTCCAGCTCAGCTCATCCATCTGTCTGCCCGTGCTTATAATACTGTAAGTGAAGCTTACTGCATGCAGGCAGCACTGATGGTGCTTCTATCTGTCAGTCTGCTCCTGCTTTCTTGTATTTCGCTGGATCTGAAGATTTTTTTTAATGGGTTCAAAGATGCGCCCCCCCACACACACACACACACACACACACACACACACACACACACACACACACACACACATACACTGTGTGATTCAGCAGTATTTCCTGCTTAAGCAAGGGCAGAGTGTATGCACACTCTGCTCCGAGCCAGCTCACCCCAACACTCAACAAGGCTTTGGTATTCCAAGACAAAATACCATCTATCCCACTGGACACAGAAGGAAAGGATCCATCTGTTAGGCATAGCTCTGTAGGTCTACCTAGTTCACCACATGGCCTCTATAATCCCCATCTTAAATGGTAGTTGGGGAGGCTGACCTGCTGTTTACCTGTAAGTGTACTCTACACTCTACCTGCTGTAAAAATAAAGGAATTCATTACAAAAACGTTTAGATGTTTCTGAATAAAGGTGAGAACATGCAGTTATATATGGAGATTACAGTCGGAATACTAAAATAACAGTACAACAGCAACCGGCTGCTGACACTAGTATACTGCAAAGCCTCGACAGCTATTCTACACAACACAGTACCACAAGAAACCGCTGATGTAGATTATAGTAAGTGCACTGTTTGAATGAACATTTTATTTCTGGCAAATCTACCTGCAAACTTAGCTCAAAATTCAGAATAAAACTCTGGAATGAAAAGCACATTATGTTAAAGTGAGCTAAACTTTTATATCTGCTACTGGCATCTTATTACTAATGTAACGCCTCGCTTTTGAGCCTTTTTATTCCCAGTAATTGCTATTAAATTGATCTCTTCACCCTCACGATTGGACCACGCTGTGCTGCACTCACACATCTGTTGTCATAGAAACAGCTTTGTGCCTTATTATGCTGTCTTACCCAAAGGAGCAATGGTTTAGACAAATTATGAGATTTTAAACTTTATTACACAAAGGTGGTGGATTTCAATGCCAAGCGGGTGATTTGTAGGAACTGCGGTCTTTGGCATCTCGTGAAAATTTGTGGCCTGCTGCATTTTTAGCCTGCCAGCTTTCCTCGTCCAGCTGCAGTGACGTAGCTCAGGCTCTCCCATCCTCCTGATCGTCCTCTGCTTCACCTCCCCCACTGACCCATTGTGTTTTCTGACTAAACACATTTTTCCAATACGCTGCATTTACACGTGCCACAGCTTCTTTCTTTTCCATTTCCCCGTCTCTAATAGTGAATTGTGTTGGTGCCTCGCAGAAAGTCCAGCTTCCATTAAACTGCTTCTATTTCATAATTCTTATGTCAATAAAAACAAACAGGGCGCTATTGATTTTATTCCTGCCCAACCCCACCCCCAATGTGTCTTTTATGGTTATCCCAGACAGCCAATAACAACGTACAGAAAACTGCTGCATCAGTTTAATGGCTGTTTACAGCTTGTCTGTTGCTCAGCTGAACTGGATGTCATTTTAGGGGGAAAGAAAGAACATGAATGGGAGATAGATAAGTGGACAGGTTCATTCGAGCCTTGTGATCATAAACAAACAGCTTTTGCTATGTAGTTGTTAAAGGATTTAGGTTAAAACTAACAAATACACAGTTAAAGAAATGCTGTCAAAAAGGGTTTGAGAGACACTTTTCCTCTTTGGTGGATTAGATTTTGATTGGGTGATGCTACGTGTCTGGCAGCTGTGACTCAGGGACAAAGGCAGCTAAAAGCAGTTGAGATATTCCGTGGTAACCTCATGAGAGCACAGGGGGACTAATCAAATTTACCTCCATGTCTTTGTCATCTCTCCTTTGCTGTTATTGCTTACGGTGTTTCTTACAGTTTAAACTCTGATTCCCCAACTCATGAATCTCTAAATTGAAGTTCTGCTCGGGCATTGTCAAAGGCAGTGAGGTTAAACTAAAAACATGATCATAACAAACACACTAACGCACTGTGCCAGCACAAATCAAGATGCTCAGTCATCATAATGTGTTTGTATTTTGAAGTATTTCTCTTTACCCATATGGAAAAGATATATATAAATCTTATAAAGTTTGTATCTGTCTTGTGTGAAACTTGAATGAAAAGCATACAAGAGTGAAAACAGATATAAGATCTGTTGAAAAATTATATAAATGAAACTTGTATGTTTTGGATACTTACTAAAACAATATATGAAAGTAATGAGAAAGTGGCCACTTTCATGAGTAAATCATATAAGCCTTATATGATTCACAATATGAAGCAAGCCAAATCTGATGCAAGTCTTTTATAAGTTTTTTCTATTTCTTTTCCATATGGGTAATCTCTGCTTTCATCACCAAACATTCTCTTGTCATGACTAAAGAAGATGCAACTGCTTCTTTTTCCTTTTCCGCTTTAAAACAATAAATGGAAAACTTTTTTAAATGTGCCTTTATGGTGACAAACAGTGATTCATTTTTATTATTGTTTAAAGTTTTGAATAATTTTCCAATAATCTGATTAAGTGTTTAGTCTACAACCTGCCAGAAGAAACTGATAGACGCCACTGTAGTTTCATCAAGGCCAGACATCCGAGGGTATTTGATCTGCAGTACAGAAATCTTTTAATGTTTGGCTTTTAATTGACAATAAATGAGCTATCTGGCCTTCTGCTGATTTATTTCTCTCTGTGTTGACCCGGCCGAATCATTGGCTTGCCTGCCTGGCAGTAAACAAGACATAATTATGAATATGAATTTGAGCTCATCCGCTCTTTCTCATTTGTGGCCGTCTCCCAGTCAGTAATTAAGGCTCCCACAGGTCTAATTATCTCAGACAAAGCAAGAGAGCTCTACTCGTCTTCGTTGCCAAACACTTCCAGTGCCAGCTGAGTGAAACCTGTTAGTACCCAGTAACCATGAGGGTGGGGGTAAATCCACTATTGTTACATGTGTAGAGTACCATTTATGTTAAAGGGAGACAAAAACAGTTCATACACTGAACGTTGGAGGAAAATAGAATGAGGTGATTTAGAAAGTCGAAGGAAAAACAGTCACTAAAAGGGAAAAGCAGCAGCTGTGTGCTGCAGATTTCTTTCAGTAAAATGAAATTTTCTTGCTGAATTCATTGTTAGTCGGATGACTCCGCTGATGGGACAAATCCACATAAGATGGCATAGAAAGCTATTACAGAAAATAACCGGGATGTTTAAGATCAGTATGTTGAGTTTATCAGGAGAGCTTGGTAGTCGCTGTGAATGATGTTTGCAAAGGCTTAGCTGCAAGATTTGCTCAGTTTCAGCACCACGGACAGCTCTTTGACTGATTCCTCTGGAAAAAGCCAAATGCTGATTATATCATTGGAAGTGAGGGTTGCTCTTCTGCTCTTCGTGTATTATAGTCATGTCATTATGGAAGATTAAAAGGGGCCAGTCAGTGGATTATAGAAACAATAGCTTTTCTTTTCTTTTTTTTCTTTTTTTTTTTTTAGCAGAGGATTCATGCTTGTATTGAAACAGGCCAGGAGATGTCACGTAGTCTTTCTTAGGATTGCCTAAGGGAATAATGAGTCATATATTTAGGCGATGAGTGGTGAGAAAATGGAGATAACAAAGATTGTTGTTTGCTGAGGTGTGTCAGGCGTTTTGTTATCAGTGCAGGCTGTGAGCACTGGAATAGCCCAGTAACATAAAACTCCAACATAAGTGTTTTTTTTCTCTCCCTGCTGCCATCACTGTTTTAACCCCAGCACAGGGTTTAGGATACATAACTGTTTCCACATGTTACATAACACTGAAAGGGTGTAAAGTGTTCTGATGAGCAGCAGCAGGACATTATCCTGTCACTAGATTAAAGCCTTTACTTTGTTCAAATCAAACCCCAGTGGGAGGTGGTGGGAGGGATGTAGAGGCCTAACTTAATTAATTGCTTATGAAGAATAACGTGAGTGAGTCTCATGCCTAAAACGTGAATCTTTTTCTTTGATTCCATTGGATGTGATCAGCAAAGTTAGACTTGTAGAGTTTGTAATAGCTCTAATTAATCAAGTGGTAACATTTTACTTTACTTTCCCCGTAGTGTTAACGTCTTGCATGATTCTGAGTGAAATGGACTAGTAAAGAAAGCAGAGACTTGAGGGATTTGAGGGTCGAACAAATATAACAAGCAAGATCGTTGATATCTGCTAATTTTCCATCTATTTACACTCACTGGACACTTTATTAGATAAGCCTACTCAACAGCTTCTTAACACAAAGGTCTAATAAGACAGTCACATTGCATTTAGGTGTGTAGACAGGGTTGAGGTGACCCGCTGAAGTTCAAACTGAGCATCAAAGTGGGGAAGAAAGGTGATTTGGTGGCAGACAGGCTTATCTGAGTACTGCTGATCTACTGGGGTTGTCCTACAAAATACATCTCTCAGGTTTAGAGAGAATGGTCTGAAAAAGAAAAAAAACAAGCAGCAGTTCTCTGGGTCAAAATGCCTCGTTGATGCCAGAGGTGAAAATGACTGCTTCGAGGTGGTAGTACAGCACAAGTAACTGAAATAAGCACTCATTACACCCAAGGTATGCAGAAGAGCATTTCTGAACGCAGAGCATGTTAAACCGATAAGCAGAAGAACTATAGCAGCAGAAGCCCACACCGGGTGCCACTCCTGTCAGCTAAAAACATAGCTAGGTGTAACTAATAAAGTGGCCAGTACGTGTATATTTCAGCTCTTCTTATTTGGAAGGAGTGATTCACAATTCTCTGGATAGTTCTTAAAAACGAACTCTATTCAGAAATTGGTAAATAAAGGTGCAACTGAAGACTTTTTGAAGTATTTTTTTCATTAGTTACCACTTCACATGACATGTTTTTTATTAACCGATTAATTGTTTGGTCAAAATGTCTTATTTTGTCTGATCAATGCTCCACATAAAGCAAATAAAAGTGGGAAATCCACACAAATGAGTAGCTGGAAACAGATAATGTTTAGTAAATTCAAAATGAAACAATACCTAAGCTCCATTTAGGAGCAAATAATAATGTTGTTTTAAGGAAATCGATCATCAGGAAATCATGAGGCATTTATGGGACTCAAATGCAGTAATAAAATATGCCTTAAAGAGCGAGTTAAAGTGTAGAAACAGAAGAAAGTGTGGGCACAGTAGGAGTGGGGAAACAGTTGGTGAGAGACGGAGGAAGAGAGGACATCATTCGTTCTGATACTGCTACAGAGGATTACCACTAATCTCTGTTTGGGCCGCAGCTCGCCTCCAACACATTCTCCCATTGGCTCCGGTCTAATCTCGATGCCCACATATCCAACAAACGGCCCTTTCATTGGCTCCACCTTCCAGTGTGGTTTATGGGAATATGTGTGCACGCGTGCGTCCATTATTCATCAGTAAAAACAGTGTCCTTCTGCCAAAACACAAACGCTGCCGGGAGGGAAAATTGCCTGTTTGTGCTGGTGCACCGCTGTCAGGACTCGTAATGCTGCACGCATTAGAGCGGGATTAGATGAGGCTCAGTGTCTGACTGTGTCTGGGAATCGGAAGTGAGGTGACGCACTTGCTGAGAGCAACAGAGCTGCATACTGAGCTAGAGTTGTTGGGAATATTACAGTGTCTTATAGAGAGTATCTAAAACATATACAAGGTAAACCCATCCTGGGTGATGTTAAATCCTCAATTCTTTGATCTTTGGGCTGAAGGAAGAACAACACTCGGTGTATAAATGCTCAATCAACAATCTCTTTATTCCATACAATTCTCATTATTCCATACAACACTTTGACCATAAACCATCCGGATGGGGAGATGTGCATGAAGAGGGTCACAGCAGATCTCCACTAGAAAGCACACTTCAAATAGATTTTGTATGTCAGGGAAACGCCCCCTCTTGCGTCAGCAGATAACATAACATGCATCAATTACAGTTAATGACAGTTGCTACATTTCTTTTGTTGACAACCTTCTACCATATTTCAAGCGCTGTTTTCAGCCGTCTTCGCTCCAGGTGTTTCCTGCTGCTCGGTTCTCTTCATGCTTATCTCTGGAACATCATGAGCACGTCCTGTACCAAAACTGTTGCTGTGCAGGCATCCTGAGAGCTGTAGTTGTTGACGTACTGTTGGGCAAACTTGTATTTAATTATTATGTAAGATTTCTTTTAAGTAGAGCTCTTTGTACTGATTAAAACAGTCAGGTCTACACGAGGGAATAAGACAGTCTGTGTGCATGTGTGTACTCGTGGCCCTGGCATTTATTTGTGTACCACTGAGAGGGTAGACTTTATTACAAAAAGCAGTGAGTCACTACTCCACAGCAGCTGGTGCTTATTAGCTGCGTAGGCGTGTTTTTGTGTGTTTGTGCACAACATCAAGTGATGGAGGCTTAGCCCGAGTGCCTCCAAAAGTCAAATCTATCAGGTTCTTTTCTATGAGTGTCTTGGAACCTAAAAATACATCAGTTTGATTAATCTGCTTTGAGTTATTCAGCTGCAGCAGACACACATGCTTCACACATGCTCAAGCACCTTCCTCCTCTTTTCACTGTGCTCTCAATTGATTAGTTTTGATGGTTTTATGGTATCCTACAATATATACGCGGTATATCTACATAGATAGAGACTGAGGGAAATGCAGATTTAGAACTGCTGTAATTTGGTGCAGAGCACTACATACTGGGGGCTAATTTTGTGTTTTTCACAAAGTTACTTGACGAAACAATTAAGGGTGAGTGCAAAATAACTCAAAATAGCCATATGCATCCAACACGACACATTAGTTTCATTTAAAAAGAAAGCACGCGTTCTTTCAAGTCCAATGTTTGACATATTGGGTCATAATAAAAACCATCTGATGAATAAAAAGACTGACATATTATTTTATTCTTTGTTTATTTGTTCATTTAAAAGGTAAATAGCAGCTAGGTGCTGATAATTAAATGTACATGATTAGCAGCTGTTGCTGCCCACCAGTCTTGGAATGGTTAAAAGGCCATTTCCAAAACAAATTTATGTCCATCTTTCTACAGCAAGAAGGATTATTCAAACAGAAAACATTCAAAACAGCTGTCAGTCCTTCCAGGAGTGGATGTCCCAGCACTCCAAGGTCAGAGTGAAACTGTAAACACCCTAACAGCGACTTCTCGGGATCTACAGGCCTCAGTTAGCATCTTAAATCTTAAAGTACATGAAAGTACAGTTAGAAAAAAGTGAACAAGTTTTGTTTGTTTGGAAGGAAAAATCCTCTTCTCTTTAAGAAGAACATGGCTGCACAGCTTGGATTTGCAACGTTGCATCTGAAAAATCCACAAGACTTCTGAGAGGGGAGATGGTTGGTCATAATGCAGAGCATTGGAGTTGTAATGCACAGTACTGTGTTTGGCAAAAAGCAAACACAGCACATCAGCACAACCACTTCATACAAGCTGATGATGATTTGGGCTTGTTCTGCAGCCACAGGACCCGGTCACCTTGCAGTCACTGGGTTGACCATGAACTCCTGGCTATACAAAAGTATTTTAGGGTCAAATGTGAGGCTATCTGTCTGAGAGCTAAAGCTACGCTGAACTTGGGTGATGAAACTGGACGGTGATCCCAAGCAAAGCAAGAAAATCTCCAACAGAATAGCTAAAAAAGAAAAGAATCAAGTTTTTGCAATGGCCAAACTTCCTGCACAACAATGTGAGAGACTGATAAAGTGATACAGAAAGGAGTACATAAAGCTAAAGGTGGTTCTGCAAGCTTTTGAATCATTGTGTCTATGTAGTTTTTCACAGGAATGCTTCTTTGTTTTGGCTTAGATTCTATTAACTAGATAATGACACAGTGTATTATAGCATATGTTGTTGTTCAGTTCAGGTTCTATTTAAATAATCTTAGAACCTGCTAAGGACCAGATGATTTTCTTATTATGTCCTGATACAAGAAACCTTAGAGTCAAACTTTCTTTCTTTCAATGATTGTAAGGGTGCACATCTTCCTGCTGCCTACTACTCACACGGATTGTTCGACAGGTCCATTCATCAATCCATGCAACTGAAGAATATTACCAATAATGTATTTCCCAGATACAGTGGTTAGGACTCAAAGTGCTCAGTGCACTTACACTGTGGGTGAGTGCTTGCAGAAGATACTTAATGTACCTAAACACAGACAGCGTGTTTCTCTGTATGTCTCTTTGTGTCATAAAAACAAATCCTCTTGTGTCAGCTTTGTTTCTTTCTTTTTTCCTTTTTTTTAAAGTGTGCTGTGGTGATTATTTCAGTACATTTGGCAGTCACACAACCATGACAGTTTCCGGTCCCTCACCTCACTGTGGGGGATGTATCTGAGGAGGGTTGGGGGTTGGGGGTAGGTGGGGCTGGCATCCTCTCTGAAGAAGACATTAGGTGATGAGCAATTAAGAAATGAGGATGTTGATGGTGTTTTCAGGGATATGACAGTTTCCTTGGCAATGCAGAGGAAATATGGGTGTTTGGGAGTGGAGCGAGAGGAAGACCCGCAGTCAAGACCATCTGTCTGCTGGGCAGGTAAAAGAAAGGACAGACACACAAACAGTGGATGATGAGAAATCTGGCTTGCTTTGTTCTACAGGCACCAACAGAACAGCGCTGGCTCTGAAACAGCACTCAGAATAAAGCGCTCTGCTGCTGCTGAGCTCAGAGTAGCAGCTGTTGCTAATAAGCAAACAGATTTTACATGTCTTTGTTGATAGTCGCCCGGTCAAAGCTTGCTGATCGTAGTTTAAGAGATGTGCTGGATTAATATCTGCACAACTCAGCAACCTGCAGTTTTAGGATTTATGAGATTATATCACACGGTTCAGTCTTTGAGAAAGGGACACTTTCTTCAAGATAGAAATCCTGTGTTATCTGTTTTTGGGGGGATCAATTTGAGAGTATCTTACTACCAATTTCTTGCTTATTCTCTTATAGTATTATGCTGCTGTGTAGCAGACTGCTTCTTGGCCGGTTCCAAGTCATAAGAAGAGAACAAGAAGAACAATTAACAGGAAAATGTTCATTATTGAGCTTAAAGGTGCTGGTAGGCAGATACTTACAGCAGTTTAAGCACAGACAGATCAGACTAATGATATCTCTGTGTAACATCCCTGCGTGTTTTTTGACAGACTTCCCACTGTGCTCACCAGCTTTCACATCAGATCGGTGAATTCGTCAGAGAACACAGCTCAGACCTGATTAACTCTCATCTCATGACTCCGAGCTACCTCGGGCTTTGCCTCAGGTTCAAACAGAGACCTCATCTATTTCTTATGAATGTTACATTCAGTTGCCCAGTGTTGAGCTCTCTCATCAGATACTGAACAGTTTGTCTTTGCATTGTGTAAATCGAAAACATTTTGTAGCTTGATTGCATTTCTGTCATTAAGCTGAGGTGACTACAAGTAAGCTTCACTTGAAACTGTTGGAGAGAAAACTAGAAAACCTCGCATCGCTGAGAAATTGGTGTCACATCAGCTGAGGGGCACGCGGTGTAAGAGGTGAGCTGACGCTGATGCTGCATCTGAATAGCTCCAGGATAAAAGAGATCTTGTGCAATGGAAAGCATAACTGTCCGGCAGACAGTCATCTGGATGAGCTGCTTTACAGCTCAGACACACACAATCAGTGTCAGTAGCTGTATGCAGAACACATTCATTTGGATGGACACATACAGTTAATCAGAAATAAGCAGCAGAAATAAGGATATCAAACACCTGTTTCATTCTTTCTTTGTCACCATTCGCATGATTTAGCTGTGATGTTCATTAGTCATGTTTTGGTGGTTTTTGGTTAAAATACACTGGTTCTTTCTTTACAAAAATTAAAAGCGTCAAAACACACAAAAGCAAACAGTTCCATGAAGGCACCGCCTATTCAACGAATCGTAAAGTGGTGAGTGGCAAATATTGGTCAGAACAGTAATAGTAATAGTCTGTATCTCATTGTACAACTGTATAGTGACAATAAAGGCATTCTATTCTATTCTAATCCAACTCTTGGAAACCTGCAATCTGTCTGTAAGCCACCAGATGGCAATAGCTGTGGTTGCAAAAAAAAGTCTTGCTGTCCGATAGAGATCTATGAGGAAATGACTCTGTCTTAACCTCAGTAAACAATTTGCTGCAGACTTTATGGAGTCACTCACTCATTTGGGGTCATACTGAATAAAACATTAAATCTGTTTTGTAAGTCTTGATCAAACCTTGTTTCAGAATGAAGGATCACATGTGGTTAAAAAAAACAGGACGCCTGCTTGTTCACAACTTGTCAATCAAAAGGCATTAGCCAATGAGCTTTTTTTCTGTCTGTGGCTGTAGTATGGCATACACATAAATGAACCAGCCATCTTGGCTCCTTATTTAGGGTTTGGTCATCACACTCGAGGCAGTCATCTTTGGACTATACAAGGGCCACTATGCACAGCTAATGAGCACGTGCACACTCCAGTTAGCATGTTCTCTCTCACATTATGCAGCTGTTTTATTAAAAGCAAAGAAACTTGATTGGACTCGATTTTCACTTAATACCTGCTCACTGCTTATTGTCATCACATTCAGAAGACTGTTCTTATAAGCTGTAAACTGAATTAATTTAATTTAATTTAATTTAAATGACTTCATTTTATTCAACATGATGATTTGCTGCCTCTCAGGTTGAGTGACCTGCTGGCAGGCAAAACAAGGAATCTATTTTCAATTATTTCATATGACTGATTAAAAAGCTCTTGCTTGCTTGACCCGTATTTTATTGCTATTTTATTACTTATTTCCTGCTGTATTGAATGCACTCCCAAAACTGATCCCTGTAGAAAACAGCTAAGTGGCCTGGTGGGACCACGGCTGTTGTGTGAAATATGTTGCTATAACACACACACATACACACAATGTCATTCACACATTTACTCTCTTACTTTCTCTTGTCTTCTCTTCAAAGCCTCGTTATTTTCATTCACTGACTCTTCTCTGTTCTTTTCTCCTGCTGCTGTCACACCGTTGATGACACAACCTTTCATTTTTCTGAATGGATTTGTTTGCTTTTTATATTTGGAGTAAATTATCAGGATGGCAGTAACTGTACTTTGTTATTGTAGCCCTGCTGCATTGTGGTTGTTTTCAGTGACCATCATCTCTGCCATCCATCTGTTGTGTTGCAGGGATTTTCTTCCCCGTGGCTCTGGCATTGTGACCCGCCGTCCTCTGGTCCTGCAGCTGATGAACTCGCCCACCGGTAAAGCTCACCAAATTCCTTTGAAATTGCATAATTATTTATCTTGACTGCTCCACTGACTGGCTAATCATATTTGATATCTACAGCTGATCAGCTGTTCGTGCTTATTTGTACAGAAATCTTGACATCTTGAAATTTGTCTTGATATTTTATTGGGAACTGTGCATCACTCTGAATAAATTTGGTAAAGATGGCTGATGTGAGTCTATTTATTTTCATTAACCAGTGGCGCTGAAAAAGCCGGAGAGCTACTGTAACGGTGATTGCAGTAGTTTTCTTGTGTGTAATGCTCTGAAATAAGTAAAAGGTAAAAACATAATACAGTGCTTAATGAATTTATTACACTACCTGTCATAAAAACAAGAAAAGACAGACATTTTACAAATCTGTCAAAGTCTGTCATCTGGCACAGTCTATTTCATTTAAGACTAAAAGGAAGGTTTTCACTTACTTCTGTTCTTTTAGGCGCTTCTCGATTTCCTAAAGTCAGCATGTAGTTGAATGAACTGCATCTTAGTTCACTTCACAGATTTACATTTAACATCTTTGTGTCAACAGAGAGTCCAGCTGCCTTTAATACTTTACCTCTATCCCGATGGCTGCCACATCCACATCCCTCTTTATTCTTGCTTATTCTTCATTCTTGGCCAAACCTTCAGTCTCCTCTCATCACGTTCTTGTCCTTTATTTATGTATTTTATTTGATTGAAATGTAGCTGTTATAACATCCGCTGTCATTTTATTATTTGTTTTTGAGCCTTCCTGGAAAGACACAGCAGTTGGGAAAGTAGCACAGCTTTTAACCCACTCTCCCATCACCCACCTAACCCCGGCTCCTCCCCCTATCCTCAGAGGAAAACCATCCGTGGACATTTGCCATTCATCTCTATAGACTTGTGATGACAACATCCTCGCGTTACCATAGTTACACATTGTTACACGTTGTTACATTGATTCTGGATCTAGCAGAGAGTGTTTTCTCACAGCTTAGTCATAGTGCGAATCATAAATTACTTTGCGTTAATCTAAAATCAATACGCGGTCACAGCAACTGGGTTACTTCATGAACCAAGCTCTAAGTTATCTAACAGTTTTTATCTGTCTTAAGTCTCATCCAAGGACACATCACTTTGCAGCTGAGCGTCGTTCACTATGATCGACATTCAAAACCTTTAATTTCCCATTAACAAAAATCATGTTAAAAGGGTTGGATTCAACTTTCTGTCATCTCTGTTTACCGTCTTTGCTGTCCGCCTCACCGGCTCTTCTGATATTCTGTCACATTGCTTTCATTTATGTCTCACTTTTTTGCCGTTTCTTCCAGAATACGCCGAGTTCCTCCACTGTAAGGGTAAAAAGTTTACAGATTTTGATGAGGTCCGGCAGGAGATCGAGGCGGAGACGGATCGCGCGACTGGAGCCAACAAGGGCATCTCCCCTGTGCCCATCAACCTGCGTGTTTACTCTCCGCACGGTGAGGCTGACGCAGCCTTATTCCGCACACACTTTGGTGAAGATTTTATCTGTGTGTAGAGCATCAGTAAGTTTAGTTTTGAGTTAGCTGTGTTTTCTCTTCTTTCTTTCTTTCTTTTTTTACCCTCACAGTGCTAAACCTGACACTTGTGGACCTGCCGGGGATGACCAAGGTGCCGGTGGGCGACCAGCCTGCCGACATTGAGTTTCAGATAAGAGACATGTTAATGCAGTTTGTCACCAAGGAGAACTGTCTGATGCTGGCCGTCTCCCCGGCCAACTCTGACCTGGCCAACTCCGACGCTTTAAAGATTGCCAAAGAGGTCGACCCTCAGGGTGAGTTTACACAAATGTAAAGAAGCTAATAGGAGTTTTTTTGTTTCTACTTGCATACCAGGATTCATGATGTTTCCTTTGTAATTGATCTTTGTATCATCCTATTTTTATTTAGATGCATATGATGAAATACTGTTAATAAATTTGCGTGACTGGGTGTGCACGTAGGTTTAAGGACCATCGGTGTGATCACCAAGCTGGACCTGATGGATGAGGGAACCGATGCTAAAGACATCCTGGAGAATAAGCTGCTTCCACTCAGGAGAGGTGCGTAATACCTCGATAGCACGCTCGCACAAAAAGTAGCATCTTTTCTGTCTCCTTCAGGTCGGTCGCAACGACGCACTGTTTCCCCCTTGTGGTAACTCAGAGCTGTTCAGTTCTTCCAACATCTGCAGCGAAGAACAGAAACAGGGCCAAGGGATGTGGGAGGGTGTGTAAGAAATCAAAAGACAGACAAAGGGGTGAAAGAGAGGAAGAGCTGGAAGGAAAAGCAGGGGAAGGGGCAAAGAGAAAAAAATAAAAACACTGTCTTGGAAAATAACTCGCATGTAATTTGTGAGCTGCCCTTTATTGCAATGTGCTGATGTGGTGCTTTTCTTTTCCATTTGCACTTGGTTAAAACCCAGGCATGTGCTTTTGAATATTTTCCATTTCCTTTGTTTTTTCTACACTTTTTTTCCCCCTCTCCCTTCTTTTTCTCCCCGTCTCTCTAACGCTGTGGATATGCACATTTACAAGGCTGCTGGCTCACAGTTGCCTTAGTTATAGAGCATGAAACAGCTTTTAACTGAGTGATGCATGAGGAAGCTTAACTGGAGGTGAAACAGGATCCTTGTGACCTAACCTCTCCTGGTTATTTCGCCGCATTTCTTTCTTTTTTTTTCTCTCCGCCTTAAAAGAAGAAACGCATCCAGGAATTCTTTCTCTCTTTCTGGTTTTATGCAAATCCCTCTTCCTCCTTTTCTCTTCTCCTGTCTATATTCTTTTAAGTTCTCGGTCTGAGGTCTCTTAAAATGTGGTTTAACATTATTAAACACATGTGAAACAGTTGGGTCCTTGGAGGGGCTGTTCAAACCTGAGGTCATGGGTAGAAAATAAGAACCCAGAAAAGTTCAGTGTTGCTCTAACACAAGTCTGTATTATCTTCCAGACAAATTACAATACCCGTTTCAAGTCTGTCAGGAAACGATCAAAGGAGTTGGATGGTTTTCTCTAAATCTGTCAGTGTTTTAGGGTTTAGTGTGAGTGTGGAGCTCTCTGTCTGCTTGTCCAGGTTACATTGGTGTGGTGAATAGAAGCCAGAAGGACATAGATGGAAAGAAGGACATTAATGCTGCAATGGCTGCCGAGAGGAAGTTCTTTCTCTCCCACCCGGCATACAGACACCTGGCTGACCGCATGGGAACTCCCTACCTCCAGAAAGTCCTCAATCAGGTGTGTAAACATGTGAATGTAGTGAGTCCATTCCTATGTTTTCCCGAAACACTATTTCAGTTTTCTAGTGACCTTATTCTGACATTCTGACCTTTGACCTGCACAGCAACTGACCAACCACATCCGGGACACCCTGCCGAATCTGCGGGCCAAGCTCCAGAGTCAGCTTCTGTCCATCGAAAAGGAGGTGGAGGAGTACAAGAACTTCAGACCTGATGATCCGTCTCGCAAAACCAAGGCTCTCCTGCAGTGAGACAAAGCGCACACAAACGCACACACACACACACACACACACACACACACACAAACGGAAATGTTAATATCTGCGTCTTTTCCCGTAGGATGGTGCAGCAGTTCTCGGTGGATTTTGAAAAATGCATAGAGGGCTCCGGGGACCAGATCGACACAGCCGAGCTGTCGGGCGGTGCCAGAATCAATCGCATCTTCCATGAACGCTTCCCCTTTGAACTGGTCAAGGTGTGTGTCTGCTAGGTTTTGAGATGTCAGGAAGTTATGCACAGGGTTTATATGGCAGTTTAGTGTCTTAGAAACCTTTAGATTATATTGTACTTGTTATTGTACAGTGTAAATCCAGTGCTGTTCAAAAGTCTTGAGCCACACCTCTTTTAAAACATGGGCAAACATACATAGAAATACAGTATATAAGGCAAAACAAGGGAATTTCTCCAATTATAATGATCTTCAAATTCAATATTTGGTATGATCACCTTTATATTCTAAAAACAATTGGAAATGAAGGTAAGAGTTCTTATAATTTCTTATAGTATTCAGGATTCAGGCTTCCTGAAGGACATTAAAAGCTCTTCTGTGGATGTTGATCCTACACTGCTTCAGTAATGTTATGGTCCGGGCTCTGGGGAGCCCAATCCATGACTGACAGTGTTTCATTGTGTGTTTTTCTATCCAGGTATACTTTTACTGTATTGGCAGTGTGTTTTGGATCATTGTCATGCTGAAAAATTAGCCACTCAGAAGCTTTGCAGATGGTGAATCAAAATCTGACTTTACTTTCCTGCATTTATAATTCGATCAGTTTTGACCAGATCCAAATTGATGGCTTAAATCCAACTACAAACCATGACAGAGTCTCTTCTGTGTTTTAGAGATGGCTGTAGGTCCTTGCCATCCTGTATCATGTCTTCACTTGATTTTTTCCCCCCTATTTCTTAAGGATGTGACTTTTAGATCCTATTCATCAGCTGATAGACTCCACTTGTCCAGTTCCCTCAAATTTCTTTAAGCCACACTGCACACAATACTTAGATATGACAAGTTTTTAGACGTGGGAACTAATTATGTGTGCTTGAATGATTCATAGGTCAGTGTTAAGCAGCTCAATAAACAAAAAACATTCTTCTGAAAATGGCCCTGGGACTGGGTCAGGGACTGGACTGAAAAAGCAGCCAAAGAAAAACTGTGGAAGACCTTCAGAAAGCCTGGAGAACTCAAGACCACTTTAAAAAAAATACAAGAAAGTCTATCCCCTTGTAAGTTAAATCTAAACAAATGAAGAGTGGCTCAAGTCTGTAAATCAAATAAATAACTTTGGATTAGCAGTAATGTTAGTTTTTGTATTTTTTCGGCAAATTGAGTTTGTTAGGAGGAAAGAAAAGTAGGTCTCCTCACTACAAGGTTTGTACATTTGTTTTTGAGGAGCTGGGTCATGATTTATCAAAAGATACATTGCTAAAAAACCCTCTATGTAACAAAAAGCAAGTGGCTCTTAGTTGGATCTCCAAACATGGACAACTCACTCCAAAACAGTCTAGTTCGTTTTTGGATGAACTGTCTCTGTAATAACTCTGTGTCTGTATTTTAGACACTGCAGACAGAAAAAAGGTCCTAAAGTCAAGTTTCTCTCAGTCTCTTTAAATCATGACATTTCTCCCCTTCATTGTCCCGCTTTCCTCGCCAGAAGGAAGTGCCTGAGCTTCTTCGCCCCGACGTCTCCCACCTTACCTCCCACACTGTTTCTCTCACTCCATCACCATTTCCATCCACTTTTAAAGCCTCCCCCTTGCCTTCTCTGTCCGCCTTTCACCTTGTATTAATCCAAAGCCTGTCCTCCTCTTTTCCACCTTCTCCGACCTCCTTCTCTCTAAGCCTTTGCTTGCTCCCTCTGGTCTGGTTCATTTTCTCTCACAATATGCCCGTCCTTCCTCTTCCCCGCTTTTCATCCAGTCCTCTTCCCTGTCCTCTCTCGCCCTCCCTATGAGGATATAAAACTTACTGTCTGTGACCAAGTTGCAAAAAAAAAAAGGCAGTGTTGGTTTCCTGCTGAGGTAAAAAAAAAAAAAAAGAGCAGGTTGCTTCCTAACCAGAAAACTTACTCAAAACACAGAAAACCCTCAAAGCCTGCCAGATACATTAGAAGCCGCAGCGGGTAGCTAGAAGTCAATTCATCATTATGTTTTATTTGCTTATGGTGCACGCTTCAGAGAAAATATTAAATTTTGAGTAAAAGCAGGGGAGAATGTGGCATCGCAGTAAATATAATGGAGATACTTGGACAAATATATTAAAAACAGATGTTGCAGGAATAGTCAACAAAGTCACATGAAAGCGAGCGCTGAGTTAGGGAGAATACAAAGTCTGCATGTACATGTTTAACAGCATCTTCCTTTCTCTGTCTGCCTTTCAGATGGAGTTTGACGAGAAAGAACTCCGCAAGGAAATCAGCTACGCTATCAAGAACATTCATGGCATCAGGCACGTCCGCCTTCCAGCTCACCCTCCACCCTTCCCTCTCTTCTTTCTCTGCTTCACCTCCCTCCATCTCTTTGTCTCAGTCACATCTAACCTGCAACTACCCTCCTTGCTAATCCAAGACAGCAGTAACACAAATTGAGGGCTCTGCTGCACACTAAGGTTATACAATATACTTCAGCACAGGGTCGTTTGGGAACAGACACAGCTGGTGACTGCTGGGTGCCCTCGTTTTTTATGTGGTTGCACATTCATGCTGATATAAGGGCTTTTCATCTCTGTACCTTATTTCTGGGATGTTCTTGTCCCCTCTTCCTGATGATGTGCATGTTTACTGTCTGTTTTATTTCACCCCAAAAATTTGGCTAAGCTTTGATTTAGAGTTTTGTTTGTCAAAATCAACTTGTGGGTTTGTATATATATATTTATATTTATAAAATATAAATGAGCTGTGCAAAGAAATCATATTTAATATATTTCCATTAGTGGCAAAATATTTGGGATTTCTATCCCTTCTGGTTTCTACTTCATGTCTCCAGACGGATAGTTCGTTCATGTATGTGTCTTTAAAATACCAGATAGATGGTATCTAGGATGTAAAAGCGAGATAAGATAAAAATAGTTGCTCTTCACATTTTGGTGTAATAAAATCATGCTTCTGGTTTTAGTATGTTTTAAAATAACCAGAGCTGAGCAAAACACAACAATTATGTGCAACAAACAGACTTATAAAAAAAAAGTAAGATAATATGTAGACTAAACAGGATAATACAAACAATCCAGACAGAGCAAAATAAGAAACAAAACAAATATTAAAAGCTGAAATTTTAAAACCAAAATGTAAATTTAGTTTTAGTTAAAATAAATATGTGACCCCCAAAGTTGCTCTGATTCTCCATTTAGTTATTTGAGAAACAAAAGTGTGAGTGATTGTTTTGAGCCGTGGTTAGATTTGTTTAAATGTGGATTACTGCACATACACTGCTTAACAGTTTTATTAAACCACTTTAAGGTTAATTCCACAGCAGCCCTAAATAACAGTACTGGTTATTGCTAAAATCATTTTTATGTTCCTGCAGTAGTTAATCCACCAATATACACAAGCTCTTTAATTGAAATTATATAGTAAAATTATTGTTGTTATCACTGAATTTTCAAATTGACTGTTTTATTATAAAAAGCTGAAAAAATAGTAAAGGAAATTATTATTTTTATCAAGATGACAAGTTACAGTTATGAATAAATTATTTTTAGTTTGAAACTATTTTTTAAAAAGTCTTTGCTTTTATGACAGGCGCTCTATTACATTTGTTAAGCCCTGTACTGTGTAAAATACTTGCTGTGATGCTTGATTATAAAAGGTAGGTATATGACCAATGTGAGAATGGACTCTTTGGTCTAAAACAATATAACAACAACTGAATATTTGCTGTGTAGGATCACATCCCAGTTCGTTGCCTTTTCCTGTCTTTTGCTGAATTTTTGCTTGTTTCTGTTTAAAACTCAGAAATGGAGAGTAAATCTTTATAATTAACACTCTCCTCTCTACCCAACCCTCTTTATTCCTTCTCTTTTCTTTCTTTCCACCAACTCCTCCTCCTCCTCCTCCTCTCGTCTTTCGGCCCTGTGGCTGCTTCTCTCTGTGTCGGGCAGAACTGGCCTCTTCACCCCGGACATGGCCTTTGAGACCATTGTGAAAAGGCAGATTGGGAAGATTAAAGAGCCTTGCACCAAATGTGTGGACATGGTCATTTCTGAGCTAGTCAATACAGTTAGGCAGTGTACCAAGAAGGTAAAAAAATAAAAGCTAGCGCTTTTTTTCTTCCTTTCGACCTCTTCGGTCCCTCTGCTGTTCGCTCCCTTTCACTCTAACCACCTGACTCCCTCCAGCCCTCGCTGCTGTTGGACAGCGAGGGGAAGCCTGGAGCGGCAGGGTGGGCTGCTGTACACCTGCCTGCCCTACCTTACTGTAGTACCGTGGAGGGTTTGGCTGGACAGGCTGGCTGTGCTGAAGAAACAGAGTGGGAACGCTGAGCGATCATCAGAATACGTCTGCCTTAGAAAGCTATCAGAGCATTCAGTGATGCTCGGAGTAAACTGATGGGTAACATCACGAGGGCAACACCCTTTCCACCTTTTCTAGTGCAAACTAGACAAACACATATGCATAAAATCCTGTCTTTCATTTCGAATACCTGGCAAGCGTATTGGATGACCTCAGTATCCGAACTTTCTCGTGTGTGAGATTGCAGCCGTGCACCTGCAGCTGACGGGAGCCATGACAATTACTGCTTAACTTCACGCCTCAGGGGCTGCACTCTGAGCGTAAGATGAGAGAAAGCGGGGCCAAAGAAAAGAGCAGCAATCTTTATCCACGCGGATCGGCTGTAACCAAACAAGTTCAAGAGCGCGACTGCGCTGGGATGATAAATATCATGATCGGACTCCCTCTGGAAGTCAGAGGAGAGCTGGGTGGAGAGGGGTTCGACACCAGGGGAGATCAGGCTGTTTTGGCTGGAGGTTGGGGTGCACAGCTGCGGTCTCGTGGTGTGTTGCTTGGAGTTTTTGGCTGGCAGAGTCACGCAGGCTGGGAGCTCTTTCTATTTCTTTCACTCTCCTCCTCCTCGTCTTCTTTGTTCATAGAGAGAGGCTCCAGCACTGTCCTGTTTCAGAATGGCTTTAGGGGGAAACCAAATGTCTCACTTGCACTTTCTTCCTTCTGTGCTGTTTATCCTCCCCCCCCCACCTATCCACACACCCTCCCCCCTCTTGTCTTTGTCATCTTCAATCTGTTCTCCTGCTTCATCTCCAATTTTCACCTGCCTCATCTGTTTACTGCCCCTCTCCCTCACCATCTGTTCTCACGGCTTTCTTTTAAATTGGTCTCATCTTTTTACTGTCTTTTCCTTTCTACCTCCACTTACAACTCTTCATTCGATGCTTTTAATTTTCCTCTTTCCCCACCTATTTCTTCCATTTTTATTTCTTTCCTGCTCCTCTCTCTCTCATACCGCCTGCCTATCTCTGCAGGACGGGGCTATTCACCCCCGACCTGGCTTTTGAAGCCATAGTGAAAAAGCAGATCCAAAAGCTGAAGGAGCCCACACTGAAGTGTATAGATATGGTAGTGAGTGAACTCACCTTCACCATACAGAAGTGTAGCCAAAAGGTAAAATGTTAACAAGAACAAGCCACTTTCGCTATCTCTGTTAATCTTACAGGTAAGGGTAGACTGATAGCTGGAGATTTTTTTTTACCCATACTTTATATAAAGATATATATGAGAGACAAACAGTATTTGTATCCCAAAAAGACCTTATATATTATATTTATTGGTTATATGGAAGAAAATAATTTTTTTATGCAATGACTAGCTAATATTTCAAAAATAGTGCCAATGCTAAATTTTATATATGTTAAATAATGTTATATGAAGACTGTGCATAAAAAGCTACGTTGCTGTGCTAAAGTCTTATATCTTTATGTGGGAAAAAGGTGCAGCGATTTATTGAAAACATGTACAAACATATGTGGCAATGCAGAGCTTGTACAATACTAATGACGTCAAAAGGCTGCATAATTGAATGGTACCCCATGAGCCACATTGTGCTGCTCTGTAAAGGGAGTAGTGCACAAGTTTGAGATTTGCAAATTTGCAAAGTCTGATGCTCCAGAGACTCCACTGACTCCACTTTAATCAGCCGTGATAAACATAATCAACAATTACAACATCTTTGATTAAAAAAGCATTTTTTTTTCAATTAAAAAAAGACACAAAACCCCCCAAAATGAGGACATTTTTAAGTGACATAAAATGTTGAGCAGTATATGTCAACTGACCCACAATAAATAAAGAACGAATGAATGAATTAATGTAAATTTTGTTCACATTTAATTTGAAACACTAAACTTTAATCAGCAATTATCAGTCTATCCTTACTCCTTATGTAACCACGTAACCTTTATTTTAACTAAACTATCGTTATCATTTGTTTTTTTGTCGGTTATAACCGGCCTTATATTGACAACCAAGCACACCGCATGTTAGACAACTTTTTGTTTTTTTCCACAGTATATTTCATGATGTCTAAAAACCATTTGATTTAACTGGATTAAAATCACACTTTTTCTGTCTCTGTCAGTGTGGTTTAATATACCGGAGTGACTGGTTGTGTACTTCCACTCATTGACTAACTGACGTGATTCGAGCGTCTCTTTATTTCTTCTTTCATTTCTCTTTCGTCCTCTCCATCCCGTCGTCCTGCACAAACCTTTGAATGGCTGCTTCCTCACTAAGCGACTGACCAGCACAGAGTAGCAGTGCCACCTCCTATGGATTTCTCTTCACTGTCACACTTTTGCAGTTATTTCATTGTATCAAAAAGATACTGTAATATAATACCCAGTGTTTGGGAAAATCCACAAAGGGGGTCAGTTTGAAGTCTTCCCACACCTCCCCGTCTCCCGCCCTCCACCCTTTCCCTGCTTCTTTGCATTGCATGCCAGCCTGAATCAAAGTGAGTGCCTCTGCCTGAAGCCTTTTTCTCAACACTTCTTTTCTCTCCACTGTTCTTTTTTCAGTGTCAGTTTTGAAGTCACTGACCGCAGCAGCAGATTTTGACAGATCGTGTCTGTCGTCAAGTTGCGTTGCATCTTTCTACCTGCATAAATTATCTGCCACTGAGCTGCTTCCATATGGCGCACGTAACTTTTCGCTATTTGGTACAAAAAACATGAAATGCTTCTCGTCAAAACAGTCTCCATTCGTAACGGCACAGTGATGACGTTGTTAGTAGCGTGTGCCTTCTAAATAAAATCAACATTCCCAAAATATCACAGATATGCTTCAGATGATTTGCACTGGAACACCTCGCTCCACTAAAACTTTAGATATGCAGTGTATGCTGTGTGATGTTGAAAAGACTCATTATTATTGGCAGTAAGACCTGAAAAACTCACTTATTTAATTCAAATACTGGCAAAAATTATTTAAAGTGTTTCTTCTTTATCGGTGTCATCTTCTCTGTCAGTGGACCAGACCTGGAAGGCGCTAAATAAGCTCCCAAACAACGAAAGAGGCCAATCGGTACCTACTCACTAACCCTCCAAAGATGCACTGTAACTTGCACGAAAGCCTTTCTTTCTCGTGCTGCGATTATTTGATTTTTTTTTTGCTTTTCTCTCTTTCCTCACACTTCTCCAAATGTGTTTGTGTCACATTGGAGACCCACCAGCGTCTGCGTTCGTGGGTTTTGCAATGAGCTCATGGAAAAAGACCCACAGTGTGCTGGGAAAAAGAAAGCTTTTTCTGCCAGGAACATTGTTTATTCTGTGTTTGTGGTGAAAAAGAAGAAAAATCACAGACTTTGCTCTATTCTCTTGCATTTGTTACACGGTGGGAACGAATGCACATTTGGCACGTATTATTTAATCTAACACAAGTCAACACCCACTCAGGGTGAGCAGTGACTAGAGCTGAGTCTGCGATAAACCCAGACCCCCTCAAACACACCGTGTTTAATTGTGTTTCTGTAACGTATTTTGTTGTGTTGTGGAACTGTGTGCTGTGGTTCTGTGAGATCTTCTTTTTTTTTTTTTTATTTGTTTAATGAATCTTGTACATTGATGTGTGACAGTGTGTGCATGTGTTGGGATCTGTGTTTGTTTTTTGGGCTACTTACCTACTGTTTTCTGTGCTCACAGCTGGCTCAGTACCCCATGCTGAGAGAGGAGATGGAGAGAATTGTCACTCAGCACATCAGAGACAGAGAAAGCCGTACTAAAGAACAGGTAAAGCAGACAAACTACAGTGTAAAGTGTGGGGGGGTTGTGATGGTGTGGAATGGGGTACGTTTGCGTAAAACAATGATATGGACGAATTGTTTTGTCATGTTTTAGATCAGTGTGCATCCTGGTGTGTGCTGGAATTTGTAATTGTTCTATATAATAACCGCGTCATGATGTCTTAGGAAGGAAAGTGCTTTGTTGTCTCTTAAAGTTGTGATATTTTTCTTTCATGAAAGCGGGCTGTGAGATCTTTTTACTGGTCTGTTTCCAACTAGGGGTCCATTATCTCAAAATTTCCATGTCTGCAAACCATTTTCAGTTACAAGCTGCTCCTATTTAGTGCTTTAATCTTATTTCATATTCATTTTTTTATGGAGAATATAATAATTTGTAATGTAGAAAGTATTTCTGCAGAGAAGCAGGGGCTTTTAACAGTTTGTTCTTACTCACTTCCCTGCTGAAATAGTTTTTCTTAAAGTGTATCAGTTTAATTTTGCTTACTGACCAATCACAGTGCTTAAGACTACAAGTCACATTTAACCATAAATTCATACAGTGCTTTATTCTAAACACTTCAAGCACTTTACCTAAGTCACATACACCCACCAGCCACTTTATTAGTTACAGCTTGCTTGTACTGTTCTTGACCCTGTTTTACATCAGAACTGCCTTTATTGTGTGTAGCAGAGATTTACTAACACGCTGGAAACATTCTTCTGAGATTTTGGTCCATATTGATATGATGGTATTACACAGATGCTGCAGGTTTGTCAGCTGCATATCCATAATCCCTGCTCTGTATTCTAAAGGGATCGACATAGTCAACAACAGTGCTCATAGTTTATATATAATGATCAGTGGCACCCGATGTGGTCTACTGCTGAAGCCCATCTGCTTCAAGGTTTGATATGTTGTACATTAAGAGATGCTCTTCTGCATACCTCGGTTGCTTTCCTATCAGCTTGAAGCAGTTTGACCATTATCCTCTGACCTCGAGAACCAGCAAGGCATTTTTAGCCAGAGAATTTCTGCTCATTTTCTCTTTTTTGAGCCATTCTCCATAAAACCCTAGAGATGGTTGTGTGGGAAAATCCCAGCAGATCAGCAGTTTTTGAAATACTCAGACCGGCCCATCTGGCAACAACCATGCCAGATTCAGAATAACTTCAATCACCTTTCTTTCTTATTCTGATGCTTATTTTGAACGTGAATAGGTCTTGACCATGACTAAATTAAATGAAAGGGTGTACCTAATGCAGTGGCTTTTGAGTGAGTTGACCTAATATGCATGTCTTTAGGCAGAAGCCAGAGCACTCTAATGAAACCCATGTAGGTACAGGAAGAACATGGAAAGTTCCCAGCTGGGTTTTGAATCAGGAACTTCATGCTGTGAGGTGACAGTGTAACCTCTGTGCTGCCTCCTTCCCCTAGAATTTTCACTGGATGCTATGACCTTTCCAAACATTTCCGTGTAAATGCACACACACACACACACACACACACACACACACACACACACACACACACACACACACACACACACACACACACACACACACACACACACATACACATACACACTGCTACGAGAAAGAAGTTAAAAAAAGGAAAACTCCAAGAAACCGGTTTTGTGATGTTGCATTGCTCTGTGTGTATAGTGATAATAAAGATTATTCAGATTCAATGATACATTGAAAGTAGCTCAGATTTAATTCACTGAGTACAGCTGAATGTATTACAAAATGAAAGCTGGGGACCAGGGCTCCAAAATATGATATATAAGTATAAAACTGACTGTTTTACTCTCTCTGTTCAGGTGTTGCTGTTGATAGACATTGAGCTGTCCTATATGAACACTAACCATGAGGACTTCATCGGATTTGCCAAGTAAGTTTAGAAATCTGCTGCCGCTACAGTGGAAAGTCTTTACTACCTAAGGTCAAAGTACAGTATCGCATGTCTTGTTGTGCAGTGCCCAGCAGAGGATCAACCAATTGAGCAAGAAGAAAGCAGCCGGCAATCAGGTACTCCGATCACTAACAGGCAGACACGCTGTCTGTATTCTTGCTTAATAGTGCAGGGCTGTGCTGTTCACTCCAGGCCTCTTTCAGCTGCTGTAACATGATGATTCCACTCCTCCAAATATGTTTTGTCTGTTGGCAAGCAACGTGCCAGCTGAACTTTATGAAGTTTTACCCTAAGGCTTAGTTCTGTTAGCACTCAGCTCTTGTGTTTTCGCTCATGGTAAATGTTGCACAGCTATACGGTCTATGGTTACAGTGGGCAACAGCCCATTGGTTATACAATGCCACAACCCTGTGCTGCTCTTGTACACGTTACACAATAATGGACAACACTTGTGTGGTCACGAAACAGCTTGTCCTTTTGGTGAAAAACCATGATAGCTCCTGCGGTTTAAAGCTTTAAAGACAACAACAGTTATTATCTTTCCACCCAATAGAAAGCCTTCTAATTAAAAAAAACAACACAGTACAGTAACTGAATATTTAAGTGTAATGGCTACATATTTATTGTTCAGTAACAGCTTTTGCATGACGTTGCTTTTTTAAAGTGTTTTGAAGCGCTTCCTGTGCATTCTTCTTCTACTTTTAGCATATTTTTATTTTACTCTCTTCTTCTTCTTCTTCTTCTCAGCTCTATATGTTTTAGTATCTGTCATTTTGTTGGCTCAAGTTTCTTCTGAGTGTTTTCTTCTTTGCTCTCTGTTGGGCCTCAACTCAGACCCCGCTGTATCCAGGACTTATTCCCATGAAAGAAAAACAAGACGAACATCCTTTACTTGCTAGCAAGGGAAGTCCTTGGTCAAGAACCAGCTCGGAGCTTACGCTCCTAACCTGTCTCCAGTCCAAAGTCCTTCTAAGAGCAGCTTCCCTCGCAGCTATTTATTGACAAACTGTTACAGTTCACACAATAGTTTACAACACGTACCTCCCCTCTTAACCCCCCTTGGTTACAAAGACGAGGCACTGTGTGTGTGTGTGTGTGTGTGTGTGTGTGTGTGTGTGTGTGTGTGTGTGTGTGGTAAAGACCTCCTGCTGACCAAAGGGTCGTAACCGCAGGAAGCTTACATCAAAAGAAGTGGATCCTCCAGATAGGATGTATCTGCAATAAAACATTACAGCCCCCTACCCAGAACCCTGAGAATCTGGGGGGAAGGACAGTGGAATCCCTTTCATCAAAGTTGGCAAGCATAAAAATGACAAACATTTAACAATCCACTCTAACATTCCCTCCTGTTTTGTGATTTTTATGCTCCAAATTATTCCTGTGTAATATATTCTTAGCCATGCACCTTTTGCTTAACATTTTCAGCGCAGGCGTCATGTATACACAGGCTTCTGTCATATCATTCATGTCAGTCAATTCATACTGTTGTAAAAGTACATAATTAACAAATGTATCAGAAATCATCTTAGTTCGCATTGATCTTATATACGGTAAAATTCATCCTATACATAAGCAAATCAATGTCAACAGTCCAAAAACAGGAATTAATATTTCCAAAAGAAAATGCCACCAAGGACCAGACATCAACCAAGCTCTCCAGCCTTGTGGTGCATCTACTCCTGTCATGCGATTCATTATGTATTCCTGCAAGTAAACAACTGAATGTAATAGTCAAAAAGAATAATCAACATACTCAAAAATCATATGTCACTACAATCCAACTGTATACAGACATAGACATTCAAACACATCAGTTGACTTTATCGTTTGTCCATGTGGCTCTCAGCTGACTTCAAAGCTGTAGCCTGGTTAACACCCTTCTTTATGACTCCTATCAACCCCCCAAATCTTCTCACTGTAGGCATCCTGTGGGGGTTAGAGTCAAGTGGTGAATTATCTGCATTTACAACTCTTCTCCTGTCCTGTTGTCACCACAGGAAAAGCTTTATAAAGGAAATTGGATCAAGGTGTTTTGATCTTCTTGGCTCAAAACCTCAACCAGCTTACAGAAGTGTTCATGATGTAAATGTAGACAAAAGGCTTCTCTGTTTGCATCCTTCTTGCAGAGCACAAAAAGAATAGGTGATGTTGCACAAATTTCATCGTAAATCTCCAACTTGGACTAATCCATTGGCCTTCATACACATAGGCAACTGGCCTATTTCCAGTTCGTTTAGCTGTTCAATGTCCTGCAGCAAGTCAGATACTTTGAGTCAGACTAGCAGGTCTGTCGTATCAGAGCAGTTCACCGTCCCAGCTACTGGTGAATCAACCGTCCATTCAGGTTCAGAAGTTGAAAAGTTGGCAGTGTTCCAAGTATGTTTACTCCTGGATGTGTTGCCAAGGCAACCAAACAAACTGTCTCGCTCCCAGTGATGCTATATGGCCACAGTCCAGAAGAATGTGTAGCCAGTGGCATCACAAGCATAACCATTGGTCTCGTTCTTTATGTGAGCGGTTGTGTTCACAGACTGCCATCAGTAGTTAGTTGAAAACCCCATGTGGGTACTGGGTGTGGTTTGCTCTGTCCCAGTGCGCTCCTGTCATCCCACTCTGGGTCCACAGGCACAAGAAGGCGCACAGCACATTCCCAGCCATCTGATGAGTACCTGTGGCTCAGTTGGTTTCTTCACCGGATTGAGACGAGGGGCCCTGGAGGCTTTCCCCCCCCTTTGTACCCGGTCTTCCTGCCACTTACCCCGAGCTGGCCTGGATGTGTGTCACCTTCTTGCAGTGCGCTTGATGTATCCAAGTGTTTCTTCCAGCAATCTTCACTGCTGTGGTCGTCATCAGCAGCATCCGATATGGACCTTCCCACCGTGGACTGGACCCGCACTTCCTCTCCATGGCCTTAACAACATTCAATCTCCAGACTTCAGACTCTGCTCCTGCGGAGAAACAGAATCATCTGGCAGATCATTTGTTCTCAAGACTTCTTTATTTTTAAACATTTTAAAGCATCTAATCTGCTAATATGGTCTCTCTTCTGCTCTCCTATCATCACTACAGAAGACTAGAACTCTAAATGCTCTAACATATATAATCTCAACGAGTCAGACCATTCTCTGTTGGAGTAATCCTCATGTACATTCATATACATCTTAACTAATTCTATACCATTTAACCATGTCCTACGTCTCTTCCTAAGTCTTAGTTTTACTGTTCCATTAGGTCTCCCTATCAACCCTGCACTTTGTGGGTGATATAAACAATGATGTTTTTAGTGTTATCCCTAGATGTTGTGCCATCAATCTAATCACTTCATTTTCAAAATGTGGACCATTATCACTATAAATGGTCTCAGGAATCCCATGTCCCAAATGATATTCTTACATATTGCTTTGGCAACCGAAATGGCATCTGCTTCCCTAGTTGGTACAATTTCTACCCACTTTGAAAAAGGACACACTATCACTAAACAGTACTCATAGTTATTACAGTTGGACAGCTCTATAGTCCATGTGAGTAACTTGAAATGGGTGACTGGGTCTGGGGAATTTCCCTCTCTTAGGTCTGAAATTACCCCGAGAATTATGCTTGCAACATATCATACATGACCTGCAAAATTTTTTTTTAAAGGGTATTTAATGTTAAAGTATAAACTACTCATTATCTCCCTCCTGTTGCGACATGGCAAAGCCCATGGCGCAAAATAGCAGCAGTCTTATACAAATTCTAAGGCAGTATTGGTTTATCACACAGATAACAAACACCATCCTGCAAGCTCGCTCCTTCTGTAAGTCACAACTGTTTTTCTGCAGTAGGTCAGTGGCCCTGCATGTCCACCAGTGCACCTCGCATAATAGGCAACGTCTGCTGGCATTGCACTGCTAAAACGTTAACAACATGCTCTCCTAAAGTTACTTCGTTTGCGATCTTATGTGCAAAAGCATTCTCTAATGCAACCGGATCTTTCCCTCACATGTGTGCTACACATTTGCAAACTGCAATCCTACTGGGCAATAACTCTGCCTCCAGCAGATTTTGCAAGAGTTTGGCGTGTTCTACAGGTTTCCCTGTAGAGGCTGTCACACCTCGACTCACCCCCTGTACTACAAAGAAATGTAATGTAGCAAATGCATATTGGCTATCAGTGTATATTGTCACCTCTTATTTCTGTGCAGCTTTACACACTTCCGTTAAAGCTAGCATCTCTGCTGCTCAAGCAAATATGAAACATGCTAGTTGTCCTGCACAGATAATCTTCTACAGTAAAACCTGTTTTAGTCTGTCTCTCTACTGTTGTAAAACCCAAACCATCAACAAACCAAACCTTTCCCTCACCAAGTGGCACAGCTATCAAGTCATCCCTCAGCTTACACTCCTTCTCTACGTGTTCTCTACACTCATGAGAAGTGCCCTCTTCCTTCGTTGGCAAAAGGTTTGACGGATTCAGAATTGTGCATCACTTTATGGTTATATGTGGTTGTGAGAGTAACAGTAACATTAAAGACAAGTGTCTTGTAGGTGACAGAAATGTAATTTTAGCCTGCAGTAGAAGACATCTACCTCGTGTAGAACTAACAATGTCAAAAAGGTGAAAAACTATATCCTGAAACATTGTACAGCTTAGGCTGCTGCACATACTGATCTCACGCATGGAGGTAAAGCACAAGCAACTAGAGCTAATCTTTTAGGATAGTAAGTTACTGGCTTCACTTGTGGAAAAAAAAAGTGCTGTTAGTTATATCACAGTCACCTGGCATTTATGCTATTCACAGAACCACAAGTCCATCGCTGGACCTCCTCTGCGCTGTCACTTTTTGGAGCTTGGCACGCTCCCTCAAATCCTCATGATTCAACGTTGCTGAAGATTTTAAAGGCAGAGCACGTCGTACACCTTAGTTGTCTTCCTCAATGTCAACGTCGAAAGTCTTTCAGCTTATTTAAGATTTTGCTGTGCAGAGTCTCCTCATGACGATCTCCTGGAAGCCCAGTAGCACAGCTCTCTGTGCTGAAGGTGATCTCCGATCCTCCTGAAGCCTCTCTCCTGGCCTCAGCTTCCATCTTATGGACGATCTCCTCAGTCACTCCTTCTCGTCATGGCATCTCGCGACATCTGCAAATTAAAATGACACTCCTCTTGCCACATGGCTTCCGCCACGTGTCAACTCCCCAATGAGACATGTACAAGAATGTTGCACAGTCTCCCTAAAACAATCTCCAGGGTTTGTCCCTTGGAGCAGCTTCACTCAAACCTGTAACCCTGTGTTAAAACAATAGTCAGCAATTAAATGTTTAGCTTGTCTAACTCTCAGCTCCACCTGGAGCCTGTATCCTGGAAGACAAATTCGTTAAATCAAACTTCACATTTTCAACCGACTATAGATCAAAGGAATAATAATAAAGTATTCAGCATAAAAGACAAATATCATGTGCAGGTTTTCTCCAATCATTAAATCACTCTTATTATCATAATTTGTCCCAAATCATGAATCATCCCAATTTATTCCACAATTTAATCGGTGACTTTCCTTAAGCAACGTCACTCCACTCATTTTATCACTATGAGCTCAATAGTGGCCGGCTAATGAGCCCCATGTTCAACTATTCTGTAACCACTGCACATTTGGTCAATTGTCACTTGTCTGTCTGTGCTGAATCCTTTACAAGCACTCTTAAAGAAAAACAAACATTAGCCAAAAACAGTTCATCCTGGTTATCAGGTGTCGGCCATTCAGATTCCAGAGAAGCTGTGAAAAGTCATAAAGTTAACACTCGCTGTAGAAAAAGTAACAATAGTTTCATCACAGTATATCTCAAACTGTATTCACTTCTCCCCTGTAACATTCATATTTTCTCCACAACACAGTGTAATTTAATCACCAACACACAGCGTGTAACCACAGTTTTCTTCACACCAAATCTCAGTAATCCTGTGATAAAAAACATCATTAAGTTGTGTCCTGCTATAAATCACATGATCGAATCACATGATTAACCATCTGCTGTAAAAAGAAGGGTAAATGTTAGCGCTGCGCATTTGTATACACTCTTTCTCACAGTAATCTCTGTGAGCAACACAAAGTAGTAAATAACACACCCATGGTAAATTCACAGACACAGAAAATTTTAAACTACAAGGTTAAATTTGCAGAGTTCACATAGTCATGTGACCCAAGTTTCCTCCTGTGGTCTCCTTCTGCTCCTGCAACAGAAGACACAGAGATACATCCACACCTTTGTCAGGTGGGGGTTAACTTCACACAATGGTGTTAATTTAGTCAGTCTTGTCAGCTTTTGTCAGTCAGTTAGTTAGTTCCCCATTTATTTTAAAATTCTCACTCATTCACACAGTCATCCATTCTTTCTCTTTGCTGATTGTGGAATTTTATCGTCGCATTTTCATTTTCACCCACAGCAAAATAACGTCATTTCAAAAGGAAAAAGAAAAACTTTAAATTGGATTCCCTCTCTGAATCCTTTTTGACAGGGACTTGTTTTCTGATTGTCCCAAATAAGTGGCTTTCTCCTGAGCTCATTTTAATTTTTGGAGAAGCTCACTTTGCAACAGTTTTCGACGACGAGTCGTATAGCTCTTTTATTCTAATCGTGGATATCTGCTCAAACAGAGATCATCAAATGAAACTTTCAGTGCACCATGAAAGTAACAAAATAAAAAGAAAGGAAAGAAAATAAAGGAAAGCAAAGGAAAGAAAGGCCTTGGTAAGTCATGACACGTGTTCTTCATGCCAGGGGGATAAATCGTAACAACCCATTTGGCAGGCTCAACTTAATAACAAAAGACAAATCAACAACTAGATCAATCTCAAACATTCATCCAATCAGCCACACACAACATACAGCATAACCCTGTTGTCCCATCACATAATAAGTTTCTTCTCATGTAACCAAATGTGTGCCATGGTAAAACTTCTTCACACACCAGAAACTCACAATCAGCTCACTCATTTAAGACCCCTCATCAGCATTCTGTTTTCCTCTATGATGCAGTCATCTGTCCTCCTATAATATTCAGTCCACTAGTCTATGTATCACTTTCATCTTACTAGTGACTTGGACAAGATGACAAACAGAATCTCATGCTTAAGATGCTGTCTGGTCTTCATGAGTATCATTTATTGTGTATATGCATGTAGGGTTAGTATAGTTAATCCATTTTCTGTATGTTTTTGTGTTCCTCTCATCACATTTTCATTATTCTCATCACTGCTTAAAACAACACACATCTCTCTCTCTCTCTCTCTCTCCCTGTTTTGTTTTTTTTTAACTATCCTTCTCTCCAAAACAGAAAGTAGCATTACAGCTGTTTCAGGCTGAGAAACACCAAACACTCTTCATGCTATCATTCACCACACAACTATGTTATTTCTTTGTCCGCTGGGCAGGTGACCTACAGAATCACGTCTGCCCCAGCTGGATACCTTTTCACACACACCGTGACGTCAGACACGCTCACACTCACTTCTGCTTAGAGCACAATTTCACTTCATTCATCAACAAACCACACACCACGTGCTGCCCAATAAAAAAAACTTTGCAGTTATTTCATTCTCTCTCAAGGCAGACTTACTCGGTTTAGTCTTCATTACAAGACAACAATCAGCCACACTCACGCAGACCACGTCTGGCCCGCACACACACAACATAGGCCTATCGCTTGCGTCTGCACGCACAGCTCTCATGGACCTGCGTCCTAAACGCACAGTCCAACGCACTCCCGTGCTCGCGTGAAACCGCGCAGCTACGGAGCCGTTTCTTTAGTAGCCTGCGACCTTCCCGCACGGCTGGCGCACTCCCGTACCTGCGAGAAACCGCACGGTCACGTAGCCGCTCTCTATTGTTTTAGGTTCGCGTGAAACCCGCGCAACCAGCGCTCCTCTGGACCCGCGTCTGCCCGCGCAGTCTCAGTGACGCATAAGGCCTGTTCTACTCACTGTTCGTGTTGTTTCCGTTCATGGGAAGGGTCTCTGGTTCCCGTCAATCGCCATCCATCCCGAGGGGAGTTCAGGCACAAACTTTCCGGCCTAGTGACAAGCAAGGCACTAGGGCTTTCCGCCAATCATCCCAGACGTTGCGGTGGCGTCCTCTCCCTCTCCTCGGTGAATGCGATGTGTTAGGCTCCGGCTCTCGAAGGACCAAATAAATGTTGGGCCTCAACTCAGACCCCGCTGTATCCAGGACTTATTCCCATGAAAGAAAAACAAGACGAACATCCTTTACTTGCTAGCAAGGGAAGTCCTTGGTCAAGAACCAGCTCGGAGCTTACGCTCCTAACCTGTCTCCAGTCCAAAGTCCTTCTAAGAGCAGCTTCCCTCGCAGCTATTTATTGACAAACTGTTACAGTTCACACAATAGTTTACAACACGTACCTCCCCTCTTAACCCCCCTTGGTTACAAAGACGAGGCACTGTGTGTGTGTGTGTGTGTGTGTGTGTGTGTGTGTGTGTGTGTGTGTGGTAAAGACCTCCTGCTGACCAAAGGGTCGTAACCGCAGGAAGCTTACATCAAAAGAAGTGGATCCTCCAGATAGGATGTATCTGCAATAAAACATTACAGCCCCCTACCCAGAACCCTGAGAATCTGGGGGGAAGGACAGTGGAATCCCTTTCATCAAAGTTGGCAAGCATAAAAATGACAAACATTTAACAATCCACTCTAACACTCTCTTTCGTCCCTTCCTCCTTCTCTCTGTGGCTTTTCCACTTTAGGATGAAATCATGGTGAGTAGTGTGGGGGTTGTGATTCTGTGCATGTCTGCAGGTGAGCATTTGTATGTATGAGCTCGTATCCGTACACGTTACATATATCAGGATTTATGTGTTTATAAATGTTTAAACGTGTATGTATTTTAGGCTGTAATTAATAGTGGATACATGAGTGTGTGTGTGTGAGTCTCTGTGTATGAAATAACATTCAGAGTAAGTGCTAGTAGATTAGCAGGTGGCTGTAGTTAGAGATGCTTGGCTGCTTCCCTGTGCTCCTTTTTTTCAGCTATGTCATCCCCGCAGAAACACAATTACATTTCAGGGTTGTAAATATGCCATAAAAAGCTTTTGTACACATAAAAAGAAGTGTGATTCTCTGTTATATAATGTTATTTTGTGTGTGCGTGTGTGTGTGTGTGCGTGAACCCCACATGCATCTTTCAGAAAGGCCCAGTTTGGAGATGTTCAGTGTGGCTTTGGCTCTGCAGTTGATTTGCTTTGGCAGTAAATAGATGCCCCCCAGCAGTAGCTTGAACTACATGAAGAGGGAGTCACACGTCTAAAGAAGCAGTAAAGACGAAAGACAGAAAAGAAGAGAGTCTGAAAAAATTCTGATAAATGTTTTCCCTGGAAATAGTGATCAAAGTGGTCTTAGCGTTCCCCTGCCTCTTCTAAATTCAAAGTAACACAGAAGGCCAGAGGACATGAATACCTACAGACATATGGCATCCCTGTAGCTGTCACTGCTTCCACCCAGAGAAGGGTCAAAGGTTAGGGGCACATTGTAAGCAAAGTGGTGAACTTAACATCCTGTTTATAGATGGATATCATTGGCCCTTAAAGACCCCGAAGCTTCTGCTCTTCTCATTCACTGCTGGTCTGACCTCCATGCAGGGAAATTTAGGAGAGCATGAAAGTACAAACTCAACATTAAAAATGTTTCTGAAAACACCGCTGCGTCTTAGATAATCTTTCAGATATAAAAAATCCTTTACAGGCCACCAAGTTATGCTTAAAGCTAACCACACCTTATGATAGATCCTAATCTAAATGTTCAGGAATTATAAACTCTTTATAGAGATTAATTATTAATTATTTAAAGATTTTCGATGGGTTTACATTGTCGGTAGGTAATTTCCAGCTTTAAATTCTTTTATTCTGCTTTAAACTACTTTAAAGGGAAACAATTGAATTGAATGTATGTCATTTAAATGCTCTTGCTCAGATAATTAATCTGCTGCTTCCATTTGCAAAGCTCATACCTACAGTGTAGCATAAAACAGGATCGCCTGCATTTCACTGCATGATCTTCAAAAGGTGACACGGGCCACTGCAGCCTCCTTATCTGCCTCGTCCCTCACCCTGCTTGCTGTCCCCTTGCTGCCATCCCAGCAGCCGGCTGTAATGTGCTGGCAGTTGACCAGTCGTGTGTATTTGGCCTTTTACTAAATGCCCAATGCTGGCATAGCTTTGTAATATTCTCTCCACATTCTCATTCAGCCGGAGAGAGGAGTTAACGATCGGTTCAAGGTAAATAACCTGCACACCATCGTACTGTATGTGTGACTGTAAAGTGGAGGGAATGAAATACAAGAGAGCTGAGGAGAAAAAAGAGAGCGAGTGCGAGGAGTGTGTTGGTGGTTTAGCTGAGCGTTTTTGTTACCTCATTCACTTCTGCTGTGTAAGTAGGCCTACATATGTGTGTGGTAAATGTCTGTAAATGTAAAGGTTGATGGATGTTAATGTTAACTTTGTGAAATGTGCAAATGGTGGTTGAGTTTCAGCTCATTTCCTTTCTGTGTGTCTGCTATATCCGTCTGTTTCTCAGGTGATCAGGAAGGGCTGGCTGACCATTAATAACATCGGCATCATGAAGGGAGGCGCCAAGGAGTACTGGTTTGTCCTCACCGCCGAGAGTCTGTCCTGGTACAAGGATGATGAGGTGAGACAGAGTTCACGTAAAGTCGCTCGTGCACACGGAGTCACACGGTCAGGGTGTTTGTGTGTGTTTGCATGTTTCAGTATCTGCACACTCAAAGTCTTGGTTTAGAGTTCTGTTTGCGGTCTGAGCTGCAGACCTGATGACTGAATCATCTGCCCGAAGCATCAGCCAACTGCTTTGTAGTGTTTTCCAAAGAAAAATGCAGCGTAAGAGATTCATAAAAGTATGCGACACTGCACTACAAGTGCTTGTTACTGCATAGAAACAGAGCTTTGTTTTGAAAGGGAAACAAAGGGTTCTTTGCAGGATAATTGATTCAAAGTTAAACCCGACTGAAACTCAGTTTTGAAGGCTCAGATCAATATTTGAAAATCTTATGATGATGATCTGAGACATGTTGTTTTTTCCTTTTGTGTGCGTTGACCATAATATATAAATAAAAAAACAGAAAGGGACTTAAAATGGGTCATTTAACGAGTTGAAAAATAAACTGGATAGTGCCCCCTGATGGATAAACAATATTATGTCCGTGCAGTGCAAATGACCACAGATCAACAGTATTCTGATTCTTGTGTTCCAACTTATGTGCTGACACAGATTTTTCTGTGTTTAGCAAACGTCAGACTAGTCAGCCGCTCCGTTTTTTGGTGTACTTCAGTTTGACAGGACTTTGGAGTTTGGCGGTTTCATATAATTAGGAAAAAGCTTGTTTGGGAAAAACAAAACTTGACAAAATTGACATTTCCTCACAGTATAATTTGATTATACAGCATGTAGTCTTGTGATCCGATTCCTACTGTATGACACTATGAAATTACATTTTACTGTGGCGGTTTTTCTGCATCTTTACCGCACAACCCGACAGAATTTTCCTGGGATCCGAGTGTTTATTCTTCGTGACCTGGTCCAACATTCAATCCGACTCATTCCACTGGCAGCTATGACTGCTGGTCAGTGTTATCTTCTGCACACTGATATGATTCGCCCTGACATGCCTTGTTACTGGACTTACTGGTCAAAGCGGTGTCCCATGATGCTTTGCAGAACTATTAGGAGCTAGCCACAGTCTCGCTGTCTCCATGCCTTAGCCACAGCCTCTGTGCGCGCTGACATCAGACTGTGTGTGTGTGTGTGTGTGTGTGTGTGTGTGTGTGTGTGTGTGTAGGACTGAGCAGACCTTTCTAAAAAGTCAGGACCCCACAGCATGTCAGACATTGAAGCTGGCACACATATGTGCATACCAGAGCCCTTGCATTGCCCTGTTCCTAATTACACAAACACACACACACACACACACACACACACACACACACACACACACACACACACACACAAGCTGCTTCTAATAAACCTACTTTATTTCAAAGAAGGGGCACAAAGCGAGAGGGGGACTGGATCGTAGGGGTGGAGGCAGGAGTGTCTCTCGTTAGCTGGTTAGCAGCAGGAGTAACAAGGACCATGTGAGGAGAGAAAGTGGGGAGAAGAGGTAGCACAGATGGGGGATGCAAAGAGGTAGGAAGGGCTGGTTTAGTACATTACATCCTCCCTTCCTGCCTTTTCCCTCCTTCTTTCCCAGAGACGTCCTCAAAAGTTCATCCCAAAAAACAAAAGAAACAGTCTGTCATCCTTTCCTCGCCTCTTGCTTTCTGTCTCAGTCTTTCCTTGTCACAGTCTCCTGTTTTTTTTATTCCTGTCTCCTCCCTCCATCTGTTACCTCTCTCTTATAATGTCTATTTATTTGAACATGGAGCTGTGAGGACGCATGGAGACCTAGAACCAACACCACGTGCTGACGTTACAGCTCAGCTCAGCCTGCTGCTGTAGCTGTAGCCTAAAAAAAAGAGAGACTTTACGTGATGTTTTATATCCGACATTTTACATAAGCCCCTCACACACTAGAGTACTCCTAAGGAATTATGCTGACCACCTGGGTGGAGACCTGCCAAAATACGATGCTTTGTTTAGTTTCAGGGGGAAAAAATGCATCAGTGCATGCAGAAAACTCCACGTTTTTGCACACCTTTTTTCACATATATGCATTGAAATGTTCTTTGCACCATCTTGCAAAACCAGCGCTCGACTGTTTTATTGGTGGTGCCGCTTGTCACGGGGAAAACCCTCACCATGGTCTGGCAAACGCATACACACATGGACACACTCCACCTCCAGACACTAATAATAACTTTCGACCCAAGTAGTGGTGCCATGATGTTTTGGTTAGTGTGTGCGTGTGTGCACGCATGCATGTGTGTGTGCTCTTAGAAGCCTTCTGGTCTGTATTACCACAGGACATGCCAGTTCTTTGAATTAGGCTGCTCTAAAGCTTAAAGCTTCCCAAAGCAGAGTGAAAGTTAGGGGGATGAGCCACAAATAGAAAAAAAAAAAGTTGTAAAGAGACATTGTGTATATGAATGTAAAACACTGGATTTTATAGACTTGTAACGCTTGTGATAGCCGTGCATTGGTATGATCAAATCCATATTTTTACACAAGCATGTGACAACCGCAGTTTCGCATTGACAATAGTACAAAGGCACATGGAATGGCTTGATTTCATTTGATTTTTTTAGTGCCTGTATTAACTTTGGGTGCCCTTTTTCTTTTGTGTGTGTGTTCAGTCACTGCGCATGTGTGTGTCTGCCCGGGTTTCCCTGCTCGTGCTGTAAAGCTGCCAGAAAGCCAGACTCTCCTGGTGATCCCAGCTGTAAACATCCTGGGGGGAAACTGCAGACCGCTGCTTTCAGCACACTCATAGTAACATGTCTGCTTTAATGGTGAGCGTGTGTGTGTCTGCGTGTGTGTGTGTGCATGCACATGGACTTTTGCTTTGTGCGTTACGGGTGTGTGTATGTGTGTATATATATAAGTGCATATACACTTGTGTGTTCGGTGGCAGGGCTGTAAATGGAAACAGGTTGGTTTTGTGGTGTTCACTCCTGAAGATGATGCTCTGTGATGAGGCACCGTGTGAATGTTTCTTTTGCTTTGGTGTGTTTGCGAGGGAGTGGGGATTCGAAACGGTACACTGCGGGTTTGCTTTATCAAAGACAGGCAGGCCCGAAGGTAAACTATGGTCCCAGAGAAGAAGTAGAAGCAAGGGGGGGCAAGTGGAGGGGGGTAGCTAAACTTGTAACTTTTCACATGACATCACTTACAAACACTAAAACCCACAATTTTCTGTCTTTTTTTGGCGGGAGAGCTATATAAAAAAGCAACAACAAAAAAAAGCCAACCCAAAAACAAAACGGTGAACAGACAATGATAGAGTGGCTGCTCTTTCAACATTTTTGTCTGGTGGCTTCCTGCCTCTCTGCACATTACATGGTCATTTGAGGTAAAGCGGCCACAAGCTGATGCAGGAAAAGCAAGAGGCATAATTGTACATTTTCATTATGAGTGCAGTGTGACGCTGGAGGTTTACTGTGCGCTTTAGTTATCTTTTTGGGTGTTTTTTTTTTTTCTGTGTGGCTGAACTTTTCTGGTTTCAGCTTTTGGTTGCATAGGAAAATAAACAACATGTTAAAAATGTCTCGCAACCATCACTTATATCTATATGCCTGTGGTGTTTATTTACTTTTCGTGGAGCCCGTATATGTGTCATAAGTTGCTCAAGAAAAAAAGGAAAAACAACAACAGAGACAGTGCCACATTGAAAACGTAAGCCTCTTTATTGTGACGATTTTTAAATATTTTTCACAAGCTGAGTCGCAGAGTCAGGTCTTGGTTACACAAACATCATATAGCTTAATAAGAGTACAACCTGATGGGTCTGCTTTCAAAATTTTAGGACTTCTCCATCACTCATAAATCCATCCTGGGCGAGGGCTAGGCCTTCTGCGGTGGAGCCTTTGGGTGCTTTATTTAGGCTCGTGCCCGGGCTGGTCCAGCTGGACGAGGGGTGGTGCAGCTGCGTGTTCCCACAGCCTGATGTGCTTGTGCCTGCTGAATGCCCTTTGGAGTGCTCTCACTTTTTTTTTTTTTTACCCCCCCATCCTGCTTTTTTTAGGCAGTCGTCCTGTGCTTCCCCGGCCAGCCTAACCAATGTGCAGACTACTGTACAACCACTACTTCCTGAACAGGTAGTCTGAACACTGGGCAGGCGGGCCGGGCGGCTGAAGGGTAGCGCTGTGGAGGACTCTTTACTCATGCGCTCAGAATCAGAATCAGATATATCACCACACACACTCTTAATCGTACTCACTGTGATTGCAGCCAGGCTCCGGGGCCTGGCTTATCTTCGCAGTCTGACTGCCGCAAAGGGCCGATCGGGGATGATTGAGTGAGCTGGGGGAGAAACGCCGCGTGAAGGGATGGAGGAGGAGGTGGTGGTGGTGGTGGTGGAGGAGGAGGAGGAGCGGGAGAGGTTAGACGGAGGTGATAGGCGCTGATTGGCAGATTCTGTGACATTCCTTCCTGTTTCCCGCTGTGAAAAGCAACAGTCCTCACCGAGCTCTACGGGGGAAACACAAACACACAGAAAGTGTTTAATTAATGTTAAAAATCAAATATAACGCATTTAGAAGTAATAAATCTGTTACATGTAGCCAATGAGCTTTAATTACTCATCAGCTAATTACGTGCTTTTTAATCTGAGAATTTTGGTCTTAAAGATTAATGTAACAAAGTAACCGGTATTTCTTTGCAAGAATTCTGCATTTAGAAAAGATTAAAGGCAAAAAATAAAGCCCAGCACAGATGCCAAAACACACAAAAATGGTCAACCTATTTAGCCCAAATTGGTGCAGCCTAAGCCCCATTTAGTTCCCTTAAAATTTCAGGCCAAACCGAACAAAAGTCATTAGAGTTTCAAGTAGTTATGGTTAAAAACAGCTGCAAGTGCAAGTGCTGTTAATCTCCCTGGAACAGATCTTATCAGATAATATTTGTGGTCAGCCGAAATCCTCCCAACCCAACACCTCCCTCTAAAACACCGGAGTATGCAACCTTTCGTCTCTTTAGACGTACGCCGAATAGAAAGAAAGAAAGAGGGGGATACCTGCGTCTTGGCGATCTCGTTTCACTTCTTTGCACCTTTCTGCGTTAGGTGATGCTTCTTCTTTCCCAAATCCTTGCTGAATTTGCCTGTTCTTTCATTCAGCGCTGCTGTCACACTGCTGAGGGAAACCTTGGCTGATTGGGGTTCAAATGCTCCTAGAGCAAAAAAAGAAAAAAAAAGAAAAGAAAAAGACAAAGGGGGATCTCCGGTAGCAGGCAAGGTGGACTGGCTGGAGGTTCGACGTGGCAAGGGACTGGCCACCAAGTTCTCCCTACGAGAGACAGAAGGAGAAAAGGAGTGAGAGAGAGAGAGAGGAGATATGGAGAGAGAAAGAGGAGGAGCTCGCCGGCCCCCTATTTTTCCTTTCTCCTCTCTTCTTTCTCTCTCCACTCCCTCTGTCTGGTTCACCCCTCCTTTTCCAGTCTCCCTCTTCTGGCTTGCAAGGAGAAAGTGGAAGGTCAGAGGTGAACAGGAAGTGAGACACATTCATTTGGCCTGCGTGTTGTAAAAGTTTGGAAAGGGAGTGAAGGACTGGCTGCAGAGGGAGGGAGCCTTTTAGTGGAAGCGTATGTGGACGCGTTTGCGCTCTCACATGGAGGCATTTATGTGTTTCGCAAAGCATTTGCGTGTTCTCAATGCGGCGCATCCCTGCTTTTGATACATGTGAGCATACATATATAAATATATATATTATGAGTATGAGTGATGGATTTGTGCATGTAGGAGTGAGCCTGGATGAGAGGAGAGGCTCCGTGGTCTTTGTAGAAAGGGGCAGGAATGTCGGCGTTTTCTTGGCAAGCGGGAGGAAGCCTTGTAATAACTCCAGATGTGCAGCCCTGTGGTCTCCATCTCTCTCTTGCTCCTTCTGTTTTTATTTCTAAAGCTGATTTCCTCTCCCTGTCCGACTCGAATAAAGAGCCCTTTATGCAGCTCTGCAGCCTTCCCAGCACACACACACACACACACACACACACACACACACACACACACACACACACACACACACACAGAGTGGTGGCAAGGGGGGTGGGTTGGTTGCTGCTTGGAAGGGTGACATACGACTGGTAAATCAGAACCAGGGCGAAAGACATTGTGTATGTGTGTGTGTGTGTGTGTGTGTGTGTCTGTGTGTGTGTGTGTGTGCATGTGTGCAAAAGAGGAGGGAAAAGCCAGTGTTGAGACACAACCAGTCAAAAGTTCCTCCTTTACTTTCTAGGGCTTCACACGCACTCACAGTTAGGTTTGGTCCTTACTTCTAGCAGACAGGAGTAATTAGTGCTAGTGTTTCCAGGTGTGTGTGTGTGTGTGTGTGTGTAGTAGTACGTGTGCAGTGCAGTGGTGGCCAAGGCCGTGTGTTTGTTTTAGCTGCGGTTTCTGAGCTCCGACCTGAGCTCCAAATCAAAGCAGGCACGATCCCACGAGAGACGAGTCAGCAGTACTGCTTGGACGGCTAAAAAAATGGGGAAGAACTTCAAAACGGGGGGTGAAACGATGCCCCGTGAACAAGGAGGTCCAACAAAAAAATGAAAAAAAACCCCAAAAAACCTAGCAAGCCAGAAAAAGAGAATTACAGAAACCAATCCTCATAGGACATAAAATGGATTAGTGTTGCAGTCGAGTTTAAGGTTTGGAGGATTGGAAAGAGTGAATTTTAATGGGTAGGTGGGGGAAATGCTGCGGTCGCGCTAACATTGTTTCCACTGTTTGGATGACCAGGCAGACAGCTTACTTTTCAGACTCTTAGTCAGGGAAGCCAGAAATGCTGAGAAAGTATGCACATACACACGCGTGATCTGCGCTCCCATGTTATTCTGTCTTGCCGTGAAATACAACTGCTTAATACTGTCACAGAAAAACCTCAAGGTTCTGACTTTGTTTTTCCTGCCTGCGCTTTGACAACAGCTCCGCCAGTTCGTGGGCGAAACTGTGTCTTTCGTGCGTTGTGTGTGGGGAAGATAAGATTGCGGGTGTCGCTCTGTAAATGTATTTAAGAGAGCGCTCTGTACGAAACTGTGGAAGCAGCCTGTAAATCTGAACGGCTGAATGTGTTTTAATGTGCGTATTTCTGTGAAATTTTGCAGCTCATTTTCTATCTAGAGACAGACAGCCATAATTCTTTGGGTAACAGAAAATGTGAACCGCATAATAGCTCAGTTTTATTTCCTTTTTCTCGTGTGATATCGTATCAGTGATACTTATCTGTTGAAAGGAGCATATTTAAAAAGATAGTGGCTTGAGGAAAGGGCTCAGGAAACACTGGGAGCCTCGTCCGTCTCATTTATCCAGCTCAGGGTTGCTGGGAGGCTGGACCCCGACCCAGCTGACAGTGGGTGAGGCCATGAAGACCCTTAACAGGCCACCAGTCCATCACAGCGCCAAAAAAACAGAGAGACAGACATATTTTAGAAGCGCCAGTTAACCGAACAAGCATTTCTTTGGACAGAGAGAACCCATATGAAAAAGGCCTAGGCCACCAGCGCTAACCGCTTCATCACCGTGCCCCACTAAATAACTGAAATATTTGTGGGAAGGTGCTTTTTGGCGTTAGATGGGAAAATCTATACCACTTTTATACTGGTTTCATAAATGTGAATCTAGCGGCAGCTAAAAAACACCCAACCTGAATCTGAACAATGCTCTCCACAGTCATTAAGTAATGTGTTTGTGTTTAATCCCTTTTATGAAGGGTTGTGTACCCATTTGATCTTTTCAACTCAAAAAGTACATAGATTTTCCAAAACAGCATTTAAAATGTACAGAAGAAATTTTATCCATCCATCTATCCATCGTCTTAACTTATCAACCCTGTCCAAGCTGTCTTTGGTTGAAAGGCAGAGTACATGCTTCAGAGGTCACTACCTCTGATTATAAATCTGTTTTTTTTTTAATACATATACAATAAAGTCTAAGGCTACGTTCACACTGCAGGTTTTATTGCTCAATTCCGATTTTTTGATCAAATCCGATTTTTTTGTCTGCTTGTTCACACTACAAATAAAATGCGACAGCAAACGCGCTCCTGTGTAAACGCTCAAAGCGGCCCGCATGCGCAAAAGAAGACGTCACACACAACTCCTCTGTTTAGACCCAGAGCAAACAATATTGTTTGACTGATGGCCCTTAATATAAAGACTTCGGACTTTACGTTTCCCAATTTTTGCTTTAAGTTATTTTGTTATTTACATAATAATGTAAATGACCTAATAATTATCCTTATTGCTGTTTTAGAAAGGAGCGGTGCTTCAAAGGATAGTTGCAGATTTCTGTCAGAATCTGCAGATTATACAGTACAAATAAAATGTTCACGTTGTCTTCCCAACAGTTTCACTGACATCTACACTGGATGGCCAGGAAGCGTTCGCGATGTCCTCTGGGCGCTTCTCCGGCGCTGATAATTGGCGTCTGTCTCGTGTCAGTGACGTAAAAGACGGATTTAATGCGACCTGACCGTTCACACAGCCGTCGCTTTCTAAAACATCGGATATGTATCGGATTCAGTACCTCATACGAAAGTGACCCAGATCGGATTTGAAAATATCGGATTTGTGCCGCTCACACTGTCATACCATGATCGGATATTAAACATACTTAAGTTAATGGAAGTGAGTGCAGGATGATGTAGCAAGGAAAGTGAGAACGGCTGTAAGAATGATAAAATCTGTCATGAATGGAAAAGAAGATTTGAGATTATAGAAATGAAGGGTGAGGGATACAGGCTGGTTTGTTCATATATTTAGTTTATGATATGATAATGAGTGTGTTCCTTTTTTGGAAACGGCCCTTTTTTCATGGAGCACAATGTGAGAACAAAAATGATTACATGAAACAACCAAATCTGTGCACACAGTCACATGCTAGGATGTAAGTGACCACAACATAACTCACTAAGCGATAAATACATACATTTTAGGATGAGACTCAATTTGTTTGTTTAGAGTTAAAATAAAGTGAGCTTCAGGTTCAAGGTTTGGGTTGGGCTGTCAGTAGGTACAGGGTGAGGCCAAGTTTCTAGGCAATTAATATAATTCGAGGTAATGGCCGCTGATGTGATGGAAACACAGCTGTGTATGTGTATGTGCGTGGCAACTTTATTGAAGTTTAAAAATGTTATACATTTAATAAAACATACATTTTTGCTATTTCTGTGACTATTTTACACATTATAAAATAAAGTACATTTCTCCAATGGTGTATGGATATTTATATTTATACCTTTTTTTTTTAAATTTCATGCTTTTTTTTTATGACTTTGACTTTTAGCCTGACGCAGCTTTAATGCTCATGAAGTTCCATGAGACTGAATTTACTGCAAATGTATGTGGGTCAGTGCCAAGTGTAGCATTAAAACATTTTTTAAAAAGCATTCAGTGTGTTTCCCCTCGGCGTATTCTGACATCACGTGGTTACCTTAAGGTACATAATCCTTACATGAAAAACATGCATGAACACTGGCAGACGATTGTGTGCCTCATTTGCTTGTGAGGGAACTCGGGTTTCATGTCATTTAGCTGTGACTGGTTTGTACTGGGAGTTTTGCTGTGAGACACAAAACACACCAGCTGAACATTTGCCCTCCACCAGACAAGATTGCCGCCGTGTGTGGATTTTAGCGTGTGTTTATATAGTTAGTCTGCTGGCCAACCTTTCTTTTACGCTTTGGTGGTCAACTGTGATTGATCACATGTCCTTGATAGCCCCGAGGTTGTAACACTGACCTTCTGCAGGAGTAAATTCAGGGCAGATAATTGACTGTTTAGCAATTAACCACTAAACAGGAAGGTATCACTAACCTGCCAGGCTGCGTTCAACTGCAGACAGCATGTTTCCTCTCTCCACAAAGACGTTTGTTCACATTTGTGCAGTTCCCAAAGGAAAATCTCAAAGCAAAGCTCAAAGGCTGTTGGGTTTTCTTTTTTCTGAAAGAAGGAATGAAAAAAGATAATCGAAGGAGCCAAAACCTTGTCATAAAAAAGAAAATGTGAGAATTAATGTTCATATCACTGCAAAATTGGACGTTTCAGATTAGATTTGAGTTCCTGAAACATGTGCAGCTGACATGCTGGTTAAAAGAAAACACCCTTAATGTCTGCACTGTTATCAAAAAGGCACTTTTGCATGATAAATGGAGTATTATGGCGTGTGGGCCCTGGCACGTTGCTCAAGGTGATTTGTTATGAGCATTATTGCGCAATCTTTAGCCAGATGAGTCATGAACAGCTGTGTGTTTTTACACACTGCCCCAGAATAGCTCCAATCCAGCTCTTCAGCGTTCTAATTCTCTTAGCTAAATCATTGTCTGTTCCTCATTTAAATATTGGCAACATGTGGCCTTACTTTAAATAAAGTCCAAACAGCATTAAGTCAAATGAAGTTTCCTCAGATGCTGTCTCTGCTGTTTCTCATATGTTGCTCACAAACCAAACATGGGTTTTGCGTACGTTAGTGGTTTTTTTCGTTACACACAACGAAAAGATGCTTATGTTCACAAACAAATCTTTTCTACAAGAACGTTGTGACAAATCTATTCCTACAAAAATCTATAAATTGATGAAATTGGTCTGAACAAGTGCATCAAACCCACTGAGCCTCACACTATACTACTTTCTCCGTGCGCCTTTTAAAAAAAAATCCCCTCTGTGTTTAATTTTTTTTTCTTCTTAAAGACAGAAGTCAATAGGGAAAATGGCAGAAGAATGGAGGGAAAGAAAAGCAGAGGGAGGTGAGGAGGAGGGTTGTGAAAATTACCATTGGCTGCCACCCAGGGCCCAGTCTTTGTGGTAATGAAGGGTTAGAAGCAACGTTATTGCTCCCAGATGCCGTGCGGCTTCTCCGCAGGCCTTTGATGCATGGCCCAAGTCACCAGGATTTTTCTATCAGACCCCCATCAACATACAGAGTAACGCACCGCCGCACACACGCGCACGCACACATACGAAGACATCCAGCCTCTTAAAACAACGTGGATGATGTAAAACGAGTATCTTCATGGTTTCGCCAACCAAACTACTCCGATTTGTTTCAGAGTGTTAATTGGTTAATGTTCCCGTGTATGTGTGTGTTTTGGTGTTTACCACCTCCAAGTGTGTGTGTGTGTGTGTGTGTGTGTGTCCATATTCGAACATTTTATGTGCTTGACTCTTTTAGATATTTTTTGGATGGCGTATGGAGTGGTGAAGTTCCTTTACGAATCCAGAAGTGAACTTCCCCTGACTCTCTATAATGAGCCTGCTACACACTAGCAAAACAAAACCATGAAAAGCACTTTGTTCACACACTGCTCCAAATACCAACTACTAAGTGCCCCACCTGGGGTGTGTGTGTGTGGGTGTGGTGTGGGTGTTCAGACGGAAAAAAAAAAACCCAACAAGGATCACACCTGTGTTTTGTGTACAAGTGAAAAAATGTAAAAGTGTTTAAAAAATATATCAAACTAAACCTAAAAAGGTGTATTTTTTGCAGCTCGGTCTGGTGGTAATCAGCCTCTGCTATTTCTGCTTTGATGCCAATACAATTACAATCAATCTAAAGAGCTCTGTGAATTATCCAGAGTAATGGAAACTCTGTGGAATATTAATTAAGTAATGACAGATGGATTTAGTCAAACACTGTGAATAATTTTCTCAAAGCACCTGCCTAAAAAACGTTCCATATAATAAGCAGATGGGATTAGCTTTAACCCGAACACATTTCTTTAACATAGGATAACCTGATAAAACTGAACAATGTAACCATTATGAAAGAAGGATTTACCCAATTGTACCCAATAAACAAGCAAACTAAGCATGTGCTTCAAGTTAATTTGCACAACCTGTGCACAGAAGGCGTTTCCTATTTTATATGATGCAAAAAATTTTTAGTCGGTACCAGTTAGCTCTTAACGCAGCTTTTTTAATAGAGCGACTGGTGCGAGTTATTAGAAGTTTTACTCTAAAGATCTTTCATGAGGATAACTTATGGTTCACTATGAAAGATGAGACCATGGATGCTCATCTAGAGCTGAACGCCTGCTTAGCAGCTATCAAAATCAGGAGCTTTGTGTCCAAGTGAGCCCAAATGACCTGTTGATGAAAAGAGCTTCTCGCAAATCATGAAGAATGAGCCCACGCTCGCACACTTCAGGCGGGAAGCTTGCACGCTGGCTGATTTGATTTCCAGAGAAGAGGGCAAATGGAAGAAGCCCAAGATAACCGGCGGACTTCTTGAACCTTTGATAAGGAGCTCTTCTGGTCTGTCATGAAACATGATGAACACGGATGAACAGAAGTATCGTTCAGTATTGTTTAGCCTGTTTTCATGTCTTAGACCTTGTGTGTGTGTGTGTGTGTCTCCTTGAAGCTTGGTCCTGTGCAGAGAAAGTGTGCATTTCATACCACATGTGTGCATCTGCAGGTTTGTTTTCTCATGCGTCCTGGCAAGTGTGCTTAACATCTGAAATCTGTAACATTGCCCACTCACACTGCCTGGATTTTATAGGAGCATATGGCAAAGCACTCAAGCACCTACTTCCCCCCCAAAACTAGTACACACACATAAAAAAAACATACGCACACACGAGAAACTGGCTGACTGATAATGGTCTTATTTGATGTTGCAATAGGACAAATACATGGACAGTCTTAGCAGATATCTGGTATTCATCATTTTGTTGTTTGACTTTCTGGCATGTGTGGTTGCCAGACTGATCAAACCTTAAACTCAAATCTTCCAGTCTCGCATCATCTGCACCCCCCACCCCCACCTTAATATTCAAGAAATCATTTGCATTTCTCTCTTAATGTTGCTGTCCTTGTATAACATAGTTATGCTCCGTGTTAGCGTATTTTCTCTTTACCTTCCCCACATCATGTGCACATTCGCTGCCCCTCCTCTTCCCCTGTTTCCATTTCTCCTGACTGGATTTACTGGACAGAGGAGAGGAAAATGTATGAATCAATCCAAGGTTGCTCACTCCCAGGGAGAGGGAAAGCCAGAGAGTGAGAGGAACAAGGGAGGGGAGGGGGTGAAGAAAGAAAAGAAGGAAGGCAGAGATGATGGTGAAATTGAAGAAAAAGAGAGAAATGGGGGATGGGAACTCACCAGCTCTATAAAATAATGATGTCAGCTTTCAGCGGCCTGGGGCGACTTCTTGTTTAGCCGTGGTGTTTTTTTGGGTAGCGGACACCTCGGTGTACGGGCGCTGCCAATGTGTTTGTGTCTTTATGTGTGTCTCTGTGATGTTTTACATGCATTCAGGGGATATGACCATTTGGCTGCGCAGGTCATAAATCCTTTGATGAAGGAGTTTGTCACACATTCAATCCCCGTCTGTCTCGCTCTCTCTGTGACACACACACACAGACACACATACAGACACACACACATGCTGAGTTGGGCAGGGCAAGTCCGTGGTTAGCCATCCAGATGGTTTTAAGGTTAGTTAGAGACTACGCTCAAAAGGTGCTGTTTGGAACCAAAGCCGTGTGTGTGTGTGTGTGTGTGTGTGTGTGTGTGTGTGTGTGTGTGTGTGTGTGTGTGTGTGTATTTCTGTGTCTGTGTTTAGAGAATGTTTATAGAAACTCACTAACCCCATGCTATTTTTGGAATCTCATTTTGTTAATTCTCATTTTATTGTCGTACATTCACACACACACACACACACACACACACACACACACACACACACACACACACACACAGCATATTATGCACCGTGACTCAAGAAACTGGATTTTCTATCAATAGACATTGAGAAGTCCAACCGCAGCAAATATATATATATGTGTGTGTGTGTGTGTGTGAGTTTATTTTCTTGAGATAAAGATAGAGATCAGACTGAGCTGACAAACTTTGAGGTTCCCTGATTCATAAATAGTTGGACGTCTGTGTATCATACGTTGTGTGCAAATTTACAAGTACAAGAGATTTCTAGCCTGGAACGCTCTCCCTCTCCCTCTCTCTCTTTCTGTCTGTGTGTTTCTCATTTGTTGCTTGCACCCTCCCCCCCCCCCTTTTTTTTTTGACTGTGCACAACTGTAATCAAAACCACAGACTGTACTTTCCCATCCATCTCCTTTGCTTTTCTTTCGTCTGCTGTAGAACTGAATGTGCGAGCTTTTGCTCTTGATTCCCGCTGACCTCTTTTATCCGCTTGTCTCTTTTAGCCTGCTATCTTTTTGTCTGTATCAGCAGCGCAAACCAATGACTCAAAACCTTTTTCACACACTCACCATTTACAATATATGTTACATAATACAATTGTATGCCCAACTCTAAATTTCACAGCCCAGAGTGATCATAATGCAGCATCAGCACTAGTTTTCCCTTTAAAGCGACTCTTTTTTTTTATATACAGTGAGTGTATCTCCTCTTTATCAGGGAAGTCTTCCTCCTCGTTCTCCTCACCGCTGTGTGTCTCTTTCACCCCCCCTGCAGGAGAAGGAGAAGAAGTACATGCTGCAGGTCGACAACCTGAAGCTGCGCGATGTGGAGAAAGGCTTCATGTCCAGCAAACATATTTTTGCCCTCTTCAATACCGAACAGAGGTGTTATTAGACACACACACATGCGCACACATTAACACTGTAACACAGAAACAACTTAAATGCACCACAGCATTAAAAGTTGCTCTTTGGCCCACTTTTATGTTTACATTAAATGAGTTTTGGGATTTCTGTGTGGCAGCCAGTGAGGATGTAGTTGTAAAGCTTAAAGAATATCCCGATATTAGGGAAGTCTGCAGATAATTTAAAGTCCTAAGTAAAAATGATTCCAATATAAAAGGACAAGAAAAGGTGAAAAATGAACTTAAATTAAGAAAAGTAAAGGTTTAAATTGTGCAGAGTGCACTTTCCAGCGTTGCATGACATTTTTAAGCATCTACATGTAAGCCAGACTTTATTGTTGTTACTGTTGTAGATAAGAAGCACTAAATTATACTTTGGGGCATTTTAATCCAAAAAAGTGATACAAGTTTTGTATGCAAAACAAAAAATGAAGATTAAAAGTGACCAGAATTATAAAGTAAATGTTGTGAAGTAACAAAAAATGCAATTTTTGTGGTATAGTGTAGTAGAAAATATGAAGTAAGATAATATAAAGTGAAAACAGATAGAAATTCTGGAGTAAAGAACAAGTTCCGCAAGTTTTTACATTAAAGTGACTGTGACTGTATTTAGTTATTAACCTTCACTGGTGGAAGAACGTACAGCTGATGAGACGGGACTATTGGAGTGCACTGATCACGCTGTGTCTCCACAGAAATGTGTATAAGGACTACCGTCAGCTGGAGCTCGCATGTGAGAGTCAGGAAGACGTTGATGCGTGGAAAGCCTCCTTCCTCAGAGCCGGAGTTTATCCTGAACGGGTCACGGTAAGATTTCACCTAAAGCACACCAGCACAGACAACACTGTGACGCAAACACTCTCACAAATGCAGAATTTTTTTCCAGTTCATATTATTTATGTCCAGTAGTAGCTCGGGTTGTTGCTGTGATGTTTCCTTCTGCAGTCTGTTTTAATGTTATTGTGTCTCTCATTTGCCGTCTGTCCTTTTCAATGTCTTTTATCTCTCATTGCTATTTGGCGTTGTAGGAGAAGGAAGGAAAGGTATGTTATTCTGAGTACTAGATCACCTTTTTGTGTTTTCTATGTAAAGCATGAACTATAATTTTACTTAAATGGACCTGTACCTGAGTCGTGTAGCTGACAGTGATCAGTAAATGGATAGTTTAGCGTAATCATTAGGAGTAGATTTTCGAAACACTGACAGGGATGCCTTTTTTCAGCCTGCCTCTTCTTCTTTTATCCTCCACTTGTTCAGTTTTCTCACTTTTTTAGGAATACAGTGCACACCATTCCAGCGTGTGCCAAGTTTTCGGCTATTTAGGAATCACCTTGCCTGCGCAAAGATAGCATTTTATGCTTATTAAACTGTGATAAGTTTGGCATTTTTAAGAGATTTGACTAAATAATCTTTTCTTTTCTAAATAAACGCAGCACTGGTTCATCCCTTGAGCTGGGTGAACTTGTTATGCTTGAATGAGTCATAAGTCTGAATTCTTGGGAGCAAAATATAAAGAAATGAAGTGTCACTTAAGACTTTTATACAGTATTGTATTTTGAACAACATTTAACTACACTGATGAATTGTGTGTTCAGGTTTATCTGTTCATCATTCAGCTGGTTATGTAATTTCCTGGAGAAAACCTTTTTCTTCCTGTCATATGATCCTCTCTCTTGTGTATTTAACTCTGTTACACACACACATTAAAAAAAAAACTAATTTGTCTCACAGAGTGATGGGGGTGATGAAAATGGTTCTGACAACCTCATGCACAGCATGGACCCTCAGCTGGAGCGGCAAGTGGAAACGATCCGCAACCTGGTCGACTCTTACATGGCAATCGTCAACAAGACCGTCCGTGACTTGATGCCGAAGACCATCATGCATCTCATGATCAACAATGTGAGTCATCAGCGTGGGACGCAGCACTGCTATTGTCTCATATGTCATGAGATTTGACAGACAGCGTGCTTTGTTTCTCTCCCTCTGCATGCAGACTAAAGAGTTCATTAATGCTGAGCTGTTGGCTCAGCTGTACTCATGTGGTGACCAGAACAGCTTGATGGAGGAGTCTCAGGAGCAGGCCCAGCACCGTGACGAGATGCTGCGGATGTACTACGCTCTGCGGGAGGCTCTCCAAATTATCGGCGACATCAGCACATCTACTGTAACCACGGCCATGCCACCACCCGTGGACGATTCGTGGCTGCAGGTGCAGCGTAGCGGATCTGGAGGACGGTAAGGCACATGAGACATCAGACTGTGGGACTGAGAGGGTACGTGTGGGAACAGGTTGGGGAGAACAAATATTAAAAGCCCATGTGTAATTTTGACATATGGTCAAGTAAATAATAATTTTAAAAAAAGATGCAGCATCTGACTTATTGACACTTTCCTGATGTTTTTCTCCTTTTATGTTCCTCTCTTCACTTCTACTTTCTTATCAAGCTCTCCGGCCACCAGTCCAACTCCAAACCGCAGGGCTCCACCAGGACCCCCGGCCCGTCCAGGCTCTCGTGGTCCTCCACCTGGGCCTCCTCCTGCGGGGGGTCCCCCTGTCCCTTCTCGCCCCGGAGCTTCTCCTGACCCATACAGTGGGCCACCACCCACCGTGCCCTCCAGGCCTAACCGCGCACCCCCAAGTGTGCCTAGGTGAGTGGAAACTCTTCCATCATAGAGTAGGCCGCAGAAGATTTTACAAGGACACTGACATCCAAACTACCGTTTAAGATAATGTGACGTTATCAAAGCTGAAGTGTGGATACTCTCTGTTACCAAGGGGGATGTGAAGACACCCGGATGAGGGGATAAAGGAGGTAAAGGACAGTAGAAAGCCCTGGTTTTGATAGAGGATAGATTAATAGGCTGGTAGATTGCTAGTTATCCCCAAATAGGCACTACAACTACAACATCTCACTAATTTCTTTCACCTTGCTGGTATCTTTCAGCCATCACAAAACTTTCACCGCGTTGTCAGGCATCATTTGTTAAATAACCTATTGCTAAAAGCGAGGTCGTCTGGATTCCTTTGAATTAAAACATGTGATCTGATGAATGAAGGGGAGATGGGAATGTGGAGGGGCTTCCTTTCTGGTATTCAATAATTGTATGCATTTAAAATTTGTCCCTCCCTTGCCTGTGTTTGTGAGCTAGCTAACCTCTTTAACCTGGGGCTAACTGTCAGTAGCTCACCTGTTTTACTGTAGAGGATGCTAACGTGGCTGAGCGCAGCTCTCACTGGAAAATGACAGCTTTTTAATATCCTCACTAAAACTAATCTGTTTTAAGTGCCCATTTTTCATCTTCCAATCCAGTTTTTCTGTATTGTGAGCTGCCACGAGTGAGAGCTTCGCACATGCGATGTTGGTCACTTCCTGCGCTGTAACTGTTTGCGCTCCTTTTCTCTCTTCTGTCTCCTCTTCTTCACCCCTCCGTCCCCCACCACACCTCTGTCCCACACACTGCTATGGTTCCTTCTACAGAATCACTATCACTGACCAGTGAGGACTAACATTACTGGTACGTTGGGTACTGTCTGCAACCATGATCATCATCATCACAACGACTTTCCTTCTTTCCCTTTCTCACAGAAACCATCCCTTTCACTGCATGACATTTTCTTTTTCTCACCACTGTTTTCTCAGAGAGCTGCATGAGCAAACACACACCCAGTGCAGAGTGTGTGTTTGCGTGTTTGCATCAGTGGCTTGAGCTCAATTCAAGCTCAGTCTGATGTTATTTTGTCTGTAAAGAGCACCAAAGGAGGACATTTTGTCAGTGTAGGCCAGGGGTGTCCAACTCCAGGCCTCTAGGGCCGGTGTCCTGCAGGTTTTAGATGTGTCCTTGATCCAATACAGCTCATTTAAATGGCTAAATTACACCCTCAACATGTCTTGAAGTTCTCCAGAGGCCTGGTAATGAACTAATCATTTGATTCAAGTGTGTTGACCCAGGGTGAGATCTAAAACCTGCAGGACACTGGTCCTTGAGGCCTGGAGTTGGACACCCCTGGTGTAGGCCAAGAAGACTCGCATCAGATGTCCGGGACCTAACTAATGTTGGTCTGTGTTGTATATGTTTGTATGCTACAAAATCCCTCCCATACCTGCTTATATCGATGTGTCTGATGCTTTCTTTTAGTGACACGGTGCTCTGTTTACCAAAATCACTTTTCTTTGCAGGATTTAGTTAATGTGGAGTAGCTCTACTGGTGATTTATTTTTTAGGGAAATACTCGATAGTTTAACTAACAAATGTATTACCTTTAAGAGCACTTGGTAAGTACATGCCATATCTTCATTTTAAATGATAATGAGATTTTTTTTTAAAGTTTTTGGAGAATAAGTTGTATAAGCTGCCATCAGCAACCCCAGCTAGCTTTGCAAAAAGATCAGACACTAGACTGTGACTGTTGAGGTTATCTGAGTACAGTGGTTTCCTATTCTCATGTTAGGAAACCAGTTTGAGTTCATTTGAGCTCTGAGTTTGCGTGTGGGACAAAGTGGGATGCAGTCATAATGCAGGGCTGGGAGGTGGCCAGATAAACTGTATTTGAACAAAATGCTTCCAAGTTTCTCGCTAAGAACAGAGGAATAAAAAGAAGTCGAAGTTCGTTCTCATGATCTCAGGCGATGTATGCTATACACTACAATATATACTCCTATATTCTCCATTATTTTACTGTTGTTTCGGCTGCTGTACTGTCAGTTTTTGAGTTGTAGTTTGAGTGTAACTGTAACTGGGCATATATTTCTTTTGAGCCATATTTGCCATTTTCTTTGTTATAATTTTCACGTATTTGGCAAAATCTGCAAACCTTGTGAGTGTTTTGGTAACATTCACTGACCAGGCATAGCATCGTACTTAAGAGAATCGACAAACAGGCAATACCAACATGTATATCATATGTGCAATGGTACAGAGTGCAATAATATTAGACTAAATTATGGACTGAATAAAGGATGGTTCACCCTAACTGGGAATAAGAGAGTATATCTGCATCTCTAAAATGTTACACTTACATGTTTACCTTCAAGCAAACACTTTGCATATTTACAAGTCAACTTCTGTTTCAGAGGCTGTTTAAACTGATGCCTTCTGATTGTTAATCTTCCCTTCAATCAGCAACAACTGCTGCTTAAAACTTTAATGCCTATCAGTGGATTTGCTCTCCTGTAGTAGAACTACAACTGAACAAACTGCACGTTACTGTAGATAAACAGCAGCTGGATGTGCAGGAACACGGCCTTCACTTAACTGAGCTTCAAATCTTCGTCACGTTTGTTGTATTTTTGGACTGCCTCCATGTGTTACTTGAAGATACAGTATTTCTGTGTGTGTTTGTGCATGAATGTACACATGGGGGCTGTAAACCTGTCGATAGGGAGCAACGGCACTAATCCAGTCTCTCCTTTGTGCTTGTGTGTCCACGGCAGTCGGAGACCCCCGCCATCTCCAACCCACTAGACTCCCCGGCTCCTCCGTCCTTCCCCTCCTCCTCCGTTTAATCCTCCTCTGGATGAGAGGCCACAGACAACAGCGCCACCCTCCTGTCGTTTTCTGCTTCGTCTGACCTGCGCTGGTTCCCAGCTCCTGCTTCTCCCTCGCTTCCTCTTCTTTCCCTCCTCCTCACCTCCACCTCTCTCCCTCATACAGTGATGCAGAATACTTGAAACACACTTGCATGACTTACAAACATGCTGCACCCTGAGAACTCAAACTATGTAAAGACTGATGAAGCAAATCAGTTAGCGTGTGCACACACGCAGTATACAGTCTAGTAAACACATGCAAACACTTAAACACGGAAACATTTTTCCTGCTTTTAAACTAAAAGGGTAGACATTTAGCATGAAGCTATGCCTGAGTATTTCTAATAAGTATTCTCTCTTATTATTCTCTCATTCATCAATTGTTCTTTTATTTCATGTGTATTTATTTTCTTCCTTTTTTAAGGAATCCTTCACACGAAAAAAATGAAATTTTAGGGATAAAGCAGAAATTTACAATTTTGTGCGAGCAGATTTTCACAAGAGTTTCAGATAAAATGGCACAAATTCTTCAGTTCACTTAAACATCCACTAATACCAAGAACATGCGACATACTTCATGGTAATTTGATGGATGCTTTGACTCTGTAAATACTGGTGTTGTGCAGAAGGTAAATGCTTTAGTTCCTCTGCAGCATTTCAGCCTCAGAGTTAAAGTAAGAGGCAGAAAATGTTTCAATCAACAGAAGTGACGATGGATAAAGTATTTCATAAGGGAGGTGATGCAAGCTGGACTTTTTTGAAACTCTGGTGTCTTCTCACTGCACCATTCAGGTTTTGAGTTAATGTGTTATGGCAGTTTTCCATATTCGTGTGTGAAGACGACTGACTTTAATCAAGTCCGCTTGTGAGCTAAACTATAAAGAACAAACCGTGAAAAAGGAGGTCTGTCTCACACCTTGCAAATCATGGTTTTCATTACCATTGGCATTGTTGTAAAAGTTGACCTGTTTCTCACACGGCTGTAAAATATTATTGCTAACTAAACAGCCACTAGTTGTTAATGTTTGGCCTCATTGTGGGTAATCTGTTGTCTGTAAACCATCATGCATAGTTTAAAAGAAGAGCTGGATTTCATTTCCTTGATGATTTTTAATATTCATCTGGTTGTCATTCAAAAATGTAATCTTACCAGATGATATCTCATGGCCACATCTTAATGACATAATTCCTATGCCAGAATAACCCATGGCTACACATTACTAACTGGTGGCAAAGCAATAATATCCCCCTCACCCTGGAGGTGAACATCGTCATTTCTCTGGTGCCTCCTCGCCGTTACGATTTTAGGCTTTCTCTTGTTGTCTTTAATCTCTTCATCCTGCCAAATAAGATCGTCTTTTTATTTTCTCTCTTCTTTCCTTTCACCGAAACAGCCGGTCAAACAAGGGCGGGCCCTCTCGTCCCGAGAGCCCCCTGCCACCATTCGACTCTTTGAAGGAAACATTCTCGCTGTTACCTCTTCTCCTTCTTACGCTCATCTCGCATTTATCCATCCACCCATCACTCACTCACTCACATGAGGAGAGGAAGGCTTGAATGAATAACAGAAGTAAAGGATCACCTGCAAATTCTTCACCCTCAGATAGACGCCGCTGCTTTTCGTCCATTTTTCCTCCTCCTCCTCCTTATTTCAGCCTTGCAGGACAGGAGGAACTGCCCGTTGTAGCCTCAGGAAAGCCTCAGTGTCACTGTTAAATCCACCTGCGATTTAAAACTGCTGTTGTCTGTGCTTCCACACGACCTATGCAACAACTGACGTAAAAGGAAAAAAAAAAAGCTGCCTCTCCTGTGTCTTTCTCGCTCTCTGCTTCACACAAATGTTGTTACTGCATTATCTTTAAGCAAATGTGCAGCTTCAGACAACTGCAGGACACGCAAGACTCCGGCCTGAGAGGAAGGGAGTCTTTGGCTTGGGTTGAAGCTCTGTGACTGTTTACTTTACATATCCTTTTTATTCAGACAGGGAAAACAGGAATATTTGCCGTGTGAAAACATTCAGAATTTTAAGTCAGTTGATGATTTGCCATTTCTTCTCTTTTCCCCCCTTTTTCCCTTTTTTTTTGTTTTGTTTTGTCTTTTTTCCAGTGGTCACGGGGGTGAGTGAGAACACTCAAAAACAGCCACAGTCTATGCATAAAACTGGCATTAAATGAAAAAGCTCCTCTTAACCCTGTCATTTTACACGTGTGAGAACCTGTGACCTGTGCAAACCCACCACCTTTTCTACCACTGACCTCCACTGACAGCGTGATGTGTTGTATTTTTGAACCCAAGCAAAAAACAACCCACCAGCCACAAACAATAATCTACTATTCATCCCTTGTGCATCTGGTACTCCACGACTGCAAAGTAAACACAACTAAGCACATTCTTCTTATTATTTAATGGTAAATAGTTTATTATGGACATATCTTATTGTGTTATTCTGTATATGTGTGATGCATCTTATTGAACTTTCACTATCTAGGGAATTTAGTGTATGAAACCGCTGAATATTTAAATTATGACAAAATGAGTATATGTATAAGGAAGTAATGTTTTAAAAACTACAAAAAATATATAATACAATGATGTATATGGGCAACTGCAGGCTGTTTGATACTTTGGCTTGCAGCAGAGGGTGTTTGCTTTTCTTGTCCTTCTGTGTGTAGAATAGCAGCGAGGGGGCGGGCTGAATGTGTCAAAGTCCTGCAGCGACCAGGTCCTGCGTCTTGTTTAGACTGATGTGGATGGAATGGTGACTTTAACCTGCAGGACTGCTGTGCTCTGTCAAGACATTAAAAACTTCAGTGTGTAATCAGGGAAGTATGTCTTTGTGTCCTTTTTTTTAAATGCTGGTACATACTGGTGGTAACACAACTATACGGGAACTCCATAGCAGCTAATAATGAAAGCACCAGACGAATGTGGACACAAAGTAAAATAAGACCAAAATCCTTTTAGGCATATTCAAAAACTTGGCTGGATTATTCCAACCCCTTACTCAACCCCATCATTTACATATACATCTTCAAAGGCTTTTTCAGACCTTTAAAAAAAGTAACCAAGTGTCACTTCTGCAGACTGGTCCAAAGGTCTTTCTTTTTTTCCCTCTTTTCTATCTTTTGGTACTTGGCACAAAAACACATAGTTCATTTCAATTTCTTTAGGTTAATCTACAAAAAATTCCAAAGATAACACAGTTCAATAGGCATAAAATAATATCTTTAGATGTGTTAGCTGAAAACTTGGCATATTTCATCTGAGGAAATAGGACAAATGAAACAAAAAGTGTTGCAAGTTTGCAAACTACGTACAGAAGATGAACAGTATTTGAAAATCATGTCCTTAAGAAACCAGAAAACAAATCTAGCAAAGACCTGAGAGATGCCTATGGCCCTTCAATTAAACCAATTTCTGTTCACTAAAGCCTCAACAGAAATGGTCTCAGTGGAAAGGTGGCTGTCTAGAAGCCATCCTTCAGGAAGAGAGGCAGGGAGAGAAAGCTGAGGTATTCCAAATTACACAAGAAATGGACTGAAAATCAGGGTTAACAGGTCTGATGGAGTCATGAATCTAAATATGACATTTTTGGTTCAAATCATCAATACATATGGAAAAAGGTACAACAGTGGGTGTCTGTGGTCATCTGTAAAACACGGTGGAAGCTCTGTAATGATTTGGGGCTGCATTTCAGCCAGCTGGGTTGTGAATCTAGTCTAAAAGTATAAAATTAACAAGGAAAAGTGTTGTCAGATTTTGCACCAGCATGCAGTGCCATCTGAAAAGCATCTGATTAGCAAAGGCTTCATTTTTCAGCATGACAAAGATTCCAGACACACTGTAAATAAAATAAAAACACACACACACAAACCAATTGTCACATATGGGCTTTAACAAATAGGTTGCAGGTTAAGTGGAAAAGTTCCTACTTCAAGTGATGCTTCATAAAATACAAGTCCATTTTAAAAGGGGCGTGAAGGTTGCATACAGAGGGATGCTGAAGATGTGGTCAAACCAGAGGCATATGGAGGATGCAAACTCTGGAGACTGAGGGGCAATGGCCTGATCAAAGCCTGCTGTGACACAGGAACATAGAGGTATGTGTGAAGGGCCCGTCATGCTCTTCTGTCATCACTCCCTACAGCCCAATGTTCCTCCCATCATGGGTCATGGGCTGCATGGGCTTGTCTTTACCTTCTTGTCTAGCACAGTACTTAAAGACATTCTACTCCTTAAATTAAGGTTCAGTTCCTTTGTGTGTATCTCATACTCATCTTCACTCTCAAGGATTTTCCTTATTCATCTAAAAGAAAAGGAGGCTCTGGGGTACCAGTAACCGTGGAAACAAATGAAAAGCCCACCATTCAGCCTCCTTACAGCCTTGTTTTAGGTTTAAGAAGTTTATTTAGTTGAACAGAGAAATTTCTTGTTTTGCTATTTTGATGCCTGCAACCTGTCTGGAACCCCTTCTTTTGGACCAAATGGGACTTTTAACTTTGTAACCTGCCTACCCACTCCTCCAGCCTTGCAGTTAAATTGGTACAAAACTATAAACCTTTTTTTATTAAACTGTCTTTCACTTCTGAGACTGCATTTGGGTCTTTTTGCCCATTTGAAATAATCACATTCTTTTGATCAGTTTTGTAAGGAGTAAATATTTAAACAAGACATTCTTCAGGCGAAATAAAGACACTCAAGACAGTTTAGATGGTAACAACGTGCGCACGCTGGGTGAGCGCTGCTGTCTCAGGCTCACCACCAGCGTATGTGGCAGTTCTTTATTTATAGCGTTTCAGAGTATGTGTGTGTGTGTGTGAAGTTTATGATCTCAGAGTGTGTGTGTGTGATTCTGAAGAATGGGCCCCTCTTTGTATTTGGGAGTGTATAGATAAGAACGTCCTGCTCTCCCCTTCCTGGGAGTGAAACGGCTCGTAGAGAACCAGGTGCAGAGGAAATATACTGGGTGAATCATATCTGAGAACACTATGCTTTTGTCTTTCATTTAAGCTTCACTTCAGCGAAACAGTAAAACCATAAAATACGATTAAATGGAAAGAATAAATGGGTAAACAACTATTAACACTAAAATTAAAGATAAACTTTCAATAACGTACAAATGGCAGTGGGAATAATACTTGAAACATTTGAAAATCTCTTAACATATCCCTCCTGTTGTTAATTTGTTTTTACACATTTTAACCTTTATCAGCATACAGTCTCTGGACAGTGCATTTTTAACTGTTGCTTCATTATTAACAGGAGTGTCTTTTTCTTTTAGTTACAGGTTGTTTCTTCATCTTCATCGTCGGTGTTTGAGTCAGTGTCGGCGTGTTCCAGCAGTGTCATAATTTCTTTTTGGCCGACAGGGTCCGGTGTAATAGCTGTGGCTATCAGTCTGTTGATCATGGATCTTATGCAGGGAATACAACAACAACCACATAGGGTCAATATGGCTGCAAAAACCGCTATTGACACTAGGATTGATGACACTAGGCTGCGGTACTTTCCAAACATGTCCATCCAGCTGTCCCACATGGAAGTGTCCACTCCAGAATGTTCTTTCATTCTCTCATTCAGGGTCTTCAGTCTTTCCAGGGCCAGAGTCAGACTGCCGTCAGCTGCAGTGTTGTTAGGTATGAAGGTGCAGCATTGTTCTCCACTTCTTTGTTTCTCGTTGCGCTGCGCGTTCTTCTGGGCATAGGCTGCAGCTTAAAAATGGTTCCCCTTTCAGGACACGTCACATTTGGAGCCTGCCGGTAAACCGGGCAGTGTGGGTCACATGGGCTGCTGGTGCAGGCCGTGTTCATGCCTACCAGGGCCAGTGATAAGAATACTGTGAACACGAGCATGGAACACATCGTTGTGACAGTGGTCAGTTGGCATCCTCTTGTCCAGCATCGACGTCGTCTGTGCGGTTTCTCACCCTCAGGGGCATCCTGGTTTGCATTTAGTATTTCCATCTCCATCAGGTCTCCCTCTGTGAGCGTTTCTCCTCTTCTCGACCGTGGACACACCCTTGGCCTCCAATGAGTAGACACCCAGCAAGAGGAGCGAGTGTCTCAGTGTTGCCACTGATAGCCCTTCTCCCCACCGAGTGAACACCAGAGGTTAGAGCGGTCTGCAGTCTAGACTTTACTGCTCACTTTTCTATTCGGGAGATTGTGGTTCTTGGATTGGTTCAACCCTTTTTCAACCTGCAAGAAACTGGAAGAGAATCACTCGGCAGTTGATTGTTCAAAACTATTTCTCTGTTTTCCAGCAACTCTGTCATCCACTCTGCTAGAGTTGTTTCTCTTATTGACTTGTTTGAAATTTAATGTATAGAAGTGTCTTTAACTAGTGTTTTTAACTAATTAGACTCCCTCCTGTTGACACATGAACAACTTCATGTGTCACAAGAGCTACTGTTTTTGTATAAAGACTTGGTTGTAACGGTTTCCCATCACATATGATCAGATCATCCTGTAGAATTGCTCCGCACCTCAACCATTTCTTTCGCTCTAGTAATGGCACAAATGTGTGGTTCATTTCTCAAGATATCCAGTGGAATTTGCATAGAGGTGTTGTCACCATAAGTGCGTCTACTGTTTGTACTGCTACTGATTTTGCTGCTTGGTCTGCAAAATTGTCGCCCTCTGTCATGCCATATTTTCAAAATGGCGTACTGCAGATCAAATTCATCATTGATAAGTCAAACCAACGAAAAAACAAAACTAGAAGTCAAAAAATAAAAAATATTCTTTCGTTAACAGAAATAAAAATAAAAACAAAAGTAAAACTATCTAAAACTGCAATGAGTGGTCACAAAATTAACTGATTTTGTAGCAAAAATGTGTTTAGTTTTAAAATCTTAAGTCAAAACTAAAGAAAAATAAAACTAATGAAAATTGCAAAACTATTAAAACATATTGGCTGTCTCTGTGTCTCTCTGTCTGTCTGCGTCTTGACACAGTCAGCTCCTTTGTATGGGCATGTAGTTCCTGTTACACGTTTTCCTGTTACAGACACATTTCCCGTTTCTCCAGAGTAATCGAACTCTTTGTTGAATTTAACTGTTTTCATCTAGTCTGCACTTCCATCTAAATGTAAGTAGAAAGGTTATATCCAAGTTACTGAATGCTATTTTTATAGATGCAGTAAGGAGAACAGAGCACATTCCACGGGAGCTTCACTCCCATCTCTGGTGGAGGCAGAAAAATAGGGAGCCAAGGTCATAACTCAGGCTCATTAAGAGTCAGAAAGAATGTGAATGCTTAGTCTTGTGGCTATCGCGCATTGTATATAGCTTCTTGTCTTTGTTTAGTAGCTTTCTGCCTTCACCTAAGGGTGTACCCTAAGTATGTGACTCAGGTCTCCATAATCGGAGTTTATTTAAAGATAAATAAGATGATCCATTCATTGCTCGCAGATCATGCACTAGACGTATGTTGCAGTATTTAGCTTTCTTCAACACTTAAACAAAATATCACTTCTTATCCATTACCATTTCTCTCGTAAAAAAAACAAACAAACAAACAAAACAAACTAAGTTTAACTTTTCTGCTTTGTCACTTAAAACAAAGCATCGCTCTCAACCCAGCTCTCAGCTGGCTCCGAAATTATCATCATCAAGCATGAAGTTGCATGAAGAGAGCTGTTTCAGAAGTCACAGCATGGGGCACTTTGATGATTAAAGTGTGTCCTAAAACAATGTCAGCTGACCTTTTACTGCCTCTGCTGCAGCTACACCGGCCTGCACACAACAGAGTCTAATTTGCAGAAGTAAAATGCAAGCAGACGTTGTTTTCTCCAAATGCCTGTGTTAAAACAGCTTTCATGCAACCTGCACTTCCATCTACATGCAAGTAGAAAGGCTATTTCCAAGTTACTGAATGCTTCTTCTTCCTTTTTTCTCTGTAGATACAGCACTACATATTTTCTTAAGGCATTTTGGACAATTTCTATTTCGTTTTAAAATAATTCATATATCTCATACATGTTACATATGTCAAACTTCTAAGTTGGGAAAAACTTTGCATTGCTCACAGTTCGTAGCTCACAGCTCTAAAACTAGGCATCAGTAAATCATGTGCCTAATAATTTCGTGTCACTGTGATCCTCAAGTATGATCACAGATTTGTTTTTCAAACCAACAAAACAAACAAACAAAAACAAGTTGCTGATGGCATGAAGGCCTTACACACGAGTTGGGACACAAAAAGAAAAAGAACTGCTGTCAGAAACAAAGCAGAAGTGTGAGAGAAAAAACTGAGATCACAGACTGCTGCATGTGTGAGCTTTTAATATCATGCAGCTTCTGCTCTGAAAAACAAAAGAAATTAATACAAAATAAAAAGGTGTATCTTGCTCATTAGCTTGGTAGTATAGGTTTGCTCTTCATCTTAACAAAATCTCATCTAGGATGACAGGTTTACAAGCGGGTCAAGTGTCTCTATGCACTTAATTAGTTTACATATTTTCTTTATTTTCTTCCTCTCATATGTCATTATACTGAATTTGAGCAAACCTTAAGCTTGATACAGATTACTTTTAACAATTATCCACCTCACATCACAACTGACTGAGGTGCCTCTTCATATTTAATATTATTTCATTATTAATGTTATTATCTTTTTATATAACAGCAATAGTATATTACAATATTTTATTTGTGTCCACCAAGGGCTGAGGGTGAGCTGCAGTCTCACCCTTTCCCAAGCTGGAGACATTTTCCTTGGCTGAACAATGACACAGCCTTAATATGCCTTATGCATCTCTCTTTTTTTATTTGATATATTTTGTGTGAATTATCTGGTTTCACGCATTCCATTCATTCTAGGCACGGTCGTCCTGCCAACTATATTTCATTGTTAATACCAGTTTACAGGTTGTTATCCTTCTATTATCAATTTGAATACATTAAATAAGCTCTATTTTAATTTAACCTTTTGTTTATTCCACTTCATTCCTCTTTCCATGCTTTAAAACATTACACCTCTTGTGTACGCATTGTTTTCTTTTTAGCATCCTTTTCAGTATTTATTTCTGCTTGGAGGGTTTCTTATAATTTAGTTATACAATTTCCCTCCCACGTGGGACATTTAGGTCTCTTTAGGATTTCTCCATCTGTTTGTGCTTATTTGTCCTGCACTGGGGGATTTCTTTTCTAACCATAGTTCATCTGCAGTCAATTCAGGCTTTGCGGGTTTATTTCCCATTTTTTGGGCTTAGAGTTATCAATAATATTTTATTGTAAATTGCTTATAATTTATTTTGATTTATTGTATTTGGAAACACCTTGTTTGCTTTTTTTATTTATTAATACTGTAACATACACTCTGTGTGACCTTCGCTGATATTAGAGTCGGGGAGGTTATTAAGGCAGCCTTCTACCCTGGTCTAGACCCAGGGCGGCCTTAATTTTATGCGTTGAAGCGCAACCTTTGACCCCTTCTCACCAGTACATCGGTCAACACAGGAAACAGTAAGAGTGGTGCAGAAACCTGTTGTTTCTATTCAAAAGGTCACTCACTCTTCAACAACACATAAACTTCACACGCGGTACTATAATCCTATTTTAATTGACACGTTCTTCATTTTCATTCACTCGTGAGAGTGAGATCCCTTTATTTTCATTCACTCGTAAGAGTGAGATCCCTTTATTTTCATTCACTCGTGAGAGTGAGATCCCTTTATTTTCATTCACTCGTGAGAGTGAGATCCCTTTATTTTCATTCACTCGTAAGAGTGAGATCCCTTTATTTTCATTCACTCGTGAGAGTGAGATCCCTTTATTTTCATTCACTCGTGAGAGTGAGATCCCTGACTTCCAACCTTTTAAACTGCGGAGTGACCCCACACAGGACCGTCAAACTCCGTCTTACAGGCGAGTCCTTTCACTCGTGAGAGTGAGATCCCTGACTTCCAACCTTTTAAACTGCGGAGTGACCCCACACAGGACCGTCAAACTCCGTCTTACAGGCGAGTCCTTTCACTCGTGAGAGTGAGATCCCTGACCTCCAGTCCTTAAAGGACGAGTCTTTTAAGAACCGTGTCAATCTAAAAACCGATTTTAGCCGCAATGTGTTCTTGAGTGTTTATATTCACCTGGTTCGGATGAAAATGCCGGTCAGAGAGAATCCTCCTCGCTCCCTGGGATCGTGGACCTCTTGCTAAAAACGCTGGCCAACGGCGAATTCACGTAGTTGGTCTTTACTGTTTCACTAGAAACAGGCTGTCATGACAGACTTTGCAGCGTGGGTTCACGAATCCAGGAAACGACGAGGTCACTCTGTTGGCTCGAAGGACCAAATAAATGTAAGGAGTAAATATTTAAACAAGACATTCTTCAGGCGAAATAAAGACACTCAAGACAGTTTAGATGGTAACAACGTGCGCACGCTGGGTGAGCGCTGCTGTCTCAGGCTCACCACCAGCGTATGTGGCAGTTCTTTATTTATAGCGTTTCAGAGTATGTGTGTGTGTGTGTGAAGTTTATGATCTCAGAGTGTGTGTGTGTGATTCTGAAGAATGGGCCCCTCTTTGTATTTGGGAGTGTATAGATAAGAACGTCCTGCTCTCCCCTTCCTGGGAGTGAAACGGCTCGTAGAGAACCAGGTGCAGAGGAAATATACTGGGTGAATCATATCTGAGAACACTATGCTTTTGTCTTTCATTTAAGCTTCACTTCAGCGAAACAGTAAAACCATAAAATACGATTAAATGGAAAGAATAAATGGGTAAACAACTATTAACACTAAAATTAAAGATAAACTTTCAATAACGTACAAATGGCAGTGGGAATAATACTTGAAACATTTGAAAATCTCTTAACAAGTTTGCATTTATTTATTTATTTTATAGAATGTGTTTATTTCAAGAAACGGTAAAATCAACTAGGATAGGATCCAGCACTGAAATAGATAAGCAGTTAAGAGAGCTGATGGATGTGTATAATGCCAGTTCACAACCACAGTTCTTATAAGATGCTTTATATAATAACCCTATGTAGTAGAGAGAATCAGAGAATCATCCCTGATGAGTGAGAACTTGTGAGGGAAGAACTCCCTTTTGACAGGAAAAAACCTCCAGCAGGGAGGGACAACCATCTGCTCTGATGGGTTCAGGAGATCAGGGGGAAAGAGAGGAGATAAAAGTGAGTGAGGGACAGATTCTTTGTAAAGCGCAGGACGAGCTTGATGATATCAGTGTGAGTTTTATGTGAAATGATATTTTAGCTGAAAAACACCAGTAAGATGTGCATCCGTTGTTGTTTATTTTGGGTAAAACCAGAACAAAATTTCATAAACAAAGTGGTTATCTACTGAATGCTCAGAAGTCAAACATCTATTTTAGTAACAGAAGCAGAGGAAGGAGACATAAGCTCAGGGGATATTCCCCATCCCGCCATGACTGCTGTTTTCAGTGCATGTTATTAATTGTATGTCCATGTGTCCAATTCAAGCACCACCACCAGGCGTCACTATAGTGCAGCCTACAGCCTCCATCCAGACACAGTCCAGTAGGAGACATGTCTGATGAGGACCTCACATAAGATCAGTTCCTTCTTCGTTTCTAAGCTTTTAGAGATCGAAAGAAGGAAAGAATCCAGATGAGAATATTTTTATGAAGTGTATAGTCATGTGTTTAGTTCCCACCCTACTGCAGCTCTGTTCATCTAAACCAGGCACGTGCAGAGGGGGGGGCGGAAGGGGCTTGAGCACCCGCCCCTTTCCTGATGGGTGCCCAAAGTGCCCTTTTGTTGAGGCAATTTTATTTTTAATTTTTAATTATTTTTTTTTAAATGTGTGTGTGCTTGTGGAGTCCTGTCTGTGCCCCTCAACAATAATATTTAACTATTAATCACATTTTTGCTAAATAAAAGGATCTGGCTTGCATCAGTCACATGATCACCATTAACCAATGATCGCCCTTGACGGCAGAACGCGCTGGTTACGAGCCGGGAACGAGCTCACAAAGTGCACGCGCATTTTTTGCGGTCCGGAGCTGTAGGAGAAACACAAATTAACTCAGAGACACAGACTGATGCGACAAAAACAGTAAGTAGGTGTACAGCGCACACTGTAGTCTAAAGCACACAGGAGTATTAGCTTATCACGTACACGTTGGTAAGCTGTCTTGTGGCAACTCACGAACTGAAACAAATGAGCGTGCTGTGTGCGCAACAGCGCGACAAACTTTACCTGTCCTTTTATTAACTTCACAAGTAGTGCTGGTCATAGCTGCTGGCTCACTGGGTAAGGCTGTCATGGGTCTGTAGCTCTGTCACCGTTTTAGGGGACATATTTAGTTTTAAAGTAAGTTACAGGGCTTTTCCTGCCTTTCTGGAGGGCTTATATTTCACTTAAAACGATCTAATATGCATGTCCACATAATTATGGATTATTATAATTATAATATTTTTAAAAAACACGCTGTATTTTAAAGAACATACATTAAGAAACAGATTATATTAGATTTATATTTTAAATAAGACAAAATGCTGATTTTACAGCAGCAAAATTATTGTATCTCTACAGTTTAAAAATGTAATAAGCTTTCTGCCTGCACAGAGTGGATAGTGAAACAAATGGAATCATCATAAATACATTATTATAAATTTGTTACTTTTTTCCCTCATTGCTTTATTATTGTAGCTCTAGTGATAAATAATAAGGGAAGGATTCTGGATCAGCACCATGATGGAAACTTGTGCCCACAGTATATACAGTATTCTGAAGAAGGTCTAAAATGTCACTGTGTGTGCATGCATGTGTGTGTTTTATGTATATGGATTTTTGAATTATTACTCATAACATTGTCCAGACATGGCTGGTAAGGACATGAGGAGGAAACAGTAGGAGCTGTGTGAGGCTACTAAAGGCAGTGGATTCCTCAGCAGCTGGATTACAAAGAGCACAGGTAACATTAACACATGTACCAGTTGTTGGAGAGGTATTCCAGTATAAAATAATAATAAGCACAACTGAAATGTTTTGCTTCTATAACATTTTTCTGTCATCATTTTATTATAGATTAAGTGTAAGAGTTGTTAAGTGTGGATAATTAAATAATAGTAACAATAATAATAATAATAATAATAATGGATTGGATTTCATATAGCGCTTTTTAAGGCACCCAAAGCGCTTTACAATGCCACTATTCATTCACTCTCACATTCACGCACTGGTGTGTATTGCAATAGTGTATTGCAATAGCAAGTTATGCCTTGTTCTCAGATGGACAGCAAGTGGAGAGTGATAGATGAAATGAGGGGATGGAAGGAGGAAGAGAGGCAAAGAGTGATTCACAGGCAGGGTCTAGTTTATTTCTCAGTTTTTTGTTGCCTTGTGGTTCCAAGTGCTGTCACCAATCTTTGCATTTTGTTATTATCTCATGACACTTGTTTAATCAGCTACCATCTCTCCTATGGACTTTTTAATGTCTACAGTCTCAGATCAACACAGCCCTGCCCTCCAGCACTATCAGCAGCAGGAGCAGCAGCAACCCCTCAATAGCAACATTGTACCCATCAGGTAAAACATAGGCTACGTTTGCTTTGCCTCACAACAGTGATATAGTATGATGCGATCCCATATTAGATTCTTGATGAATGTGTGTTGTTGTTATTCAGCCTGGTTCAATGTGCCCGTTTTTAGCTTTGAGCACCCGCCCCTATAAACGTCTCTGCACGGCCCTGATCTAAACAGCATGAGTCTGTCTTTCGGTAGAAGCTGAACCCTCCACCAGCCAGGCCCAGACATCCATTAAGACTGAGTCAGGCTGAAGACATTCAAGTATTAATCATTACTTCATCAGTAAAGCATTTATTATAGATTAGAGATATCATATATAATTCTAGATGTAGGTGTCGGCCTCAAGTACATTCAATTAACTTTGTCTGACATCGATTTTTATGCTGTCGACATTTCAAAATATGACATTTTTTTCCAGCGGCAGAAACAAACTTCCATTTAGCCAATTTAGCGGTTTCACCGATAGGGTCCTGGTATTGTGGTTGAAGGCTCAACAGAATCATAGAAGCACAGAGAAACAGTAGCTGTTATTAGTGATGATACTTATCCTATTATGATGGCAGCAGGTCGTAGTTTCTGTAAGTTGAGTTTTCTTTAAAAAAAATAAATAAATAAAATCAAGACAAACCGTTTTTCAATCAGCTTTATTCAGGAGAAGGGGAGAAATATTACTCAAGGAAAAAATAAATCAGAAGGCTTCTGTCAGAAGCAGCACTCATACAAATCAGTTCTCTCAGTGATCCTTCATTTTCATCCTACAGTCACTTCGAATTTACATTAAAACTGATTAGTTGAGATGCTAACTTATTTTTCAAATAAATAAAATATTTTCTCTTTGTCAATCTTTGTACTGAATCACAGCCAGTCAGTAACCTCCAAAACCCCAACTCTGGACTAGCACGCATACAATACAAGCTGCCAGTAAATACGGCAGAGCAGCTCCCCCCCCCATACACCAGGCATAATGAATATACAATATGTTACACAGGTACAGTATATACACCACCTCTTATACAGTAGAGACAAGAAATTCTTCCTCATTGCCATGTTTCAATCACGCATTTGAAAGGGAATTAGAAAACCTCAGAAATCCACACAGCTGTTATTATTTTACATGCCCCAGAAAATCCCAAAACACCTAATGTAGATTTATCTCTTGGTCTTACCCCTGGCTAAAAGCAAAAAGACAAAAAAAAGAAAAGAAAAAAGGGACTGATTGCTAAGAAACAGGGAAGAATGATGGAGTAATTTTACTCAAAAACACCTTTTTATGGCAAAGTGCGGAGGTTTAGGGAAGGTGCTGTTTACTTTCTCTGTAAAGAAACCAACACTGAGTACATACAACTACGACACAGTCCCATCTGACGTTGTATAATATGCCTAAAATACCAAACTGCTTTCTGCTCAATAAATTTTAGCGATAAATATCAAGTGCGCGACTAATAATTTAATGAACATGCCCTTTAAAGCACAAGAAGATCTCAAAATTCAGAGACAAACATGTATGCATACAAACTTTTGCAAAAGTAGTCTCAATGAATTCATTTTTTGGACATGACCTTGCAGTGACCCCTTATCTTGTGCATTAAAAAAAAAAAAAAAAAAAACACACACAAAAAACAGAAGTTGCCTAAATTTGGTCTAAGTGAAAGAAAGGGAAAGAAATCAGCTGTGGTAATTTGAATTATTAATTATAAATGGATGCAATTTCACAATTCAATCAATATAGTCTCCAATCTCTCTTAAAGCTAGACAGAGAAACTTGAATTTCAGCCCTGATGTTGGGAGTTTTCCCCAATGTCTTGACTTTTAATGCCCAAAGGAGATTTATTCAAGTGTTTTGTAGCCAATACAACTACCAGCTATAACAAATCAGTCCTACTTTATTCTCTTAATTTTTAAAAAGAGGAATTTCTTTTCTCAAAATCTAAATGGTCCCTTACCTACAGAAATAATTTAATATCTCATTCGTTTAATCTGGCTAGACTGTGTCTCGTCACACCTCCATCAACACTCAATTTAGCAGAATCCTCAGCATGTGGCATGAAGCTTCATAGGATCCTCTCTCGTTAGAAACACATCTGTCCGACCAGCAGCCGGAGCAGAGGTGGGATAAACGAGAAGCTATGTACAGTTTTAGTGCAATCATACTTATATAATCTGATAGAACTCTACAAAAAAAAACAAAACAAACAAAAACAAAACAACCCCCACAAAAAAAACCCCAAAACAAACAAACAAACAAACAAAAAACCAAAAAAAAGCACAACAGATGCAATTTTGGCTGAGGAGGAAAACAGTTTGGATTTCACACATACGCATACTCACACAGTCCAGTTGTTAAAGATGTGCATCAATTCATCACTGATATGTAGAACTACACGAAAACGTAACAGAGAAGATCGGGCTCATGTTTTTAGTGTCGATTTGTTTGGAAACTTAAAGACCCCGTGACAGCAAAGGCGTAGTTAGGGATAAGATGAAATGAGACATGAGTGACTGAGTCTGTGATGAGGTCAGCCAAATACCCCAGAGCACCAGATTACCTGATTTGAGGAACAAAGATGATGTTTAGCTGCAGGTATAGACATTAAACTATGAGCAACTTCCACAAAAATTGCAATAACTGCAAAGATGAAGTAAAATAACACAGAAATAATGTGAAAAGCAGTCAGCAGCAGCACAGCACCGCAACCACTAATGTTTATGTTTATATTTACTTTATCCATACGACAGTTTGGAGAAGATGACTTCAGTGCCTTTATAACTGTAACTGCTTAACTTCATGGGTCTCTAAAATCCATCTATGCCCTATAAAGGTGATGACTTTTTACTCTAACAGGACAAAACATAAGAAAAAAAAAAAAAAAAAAAAAAATCACAAATACTAACATTTTACAATGTACAAACATGACTTATTTTCAGTGTCTGGAGGAAAAAGAACAGTACCAATCAGCAACATCCACCTCCATCTTCCTGAATTATGTAACGTAGCGAGCTCTTGACTTCAAAACTGAACACCACCTACAGTTTAAAAGCTTTTATGTGCACTAAACCCCTTTCACTCACTTAACTTCACCTTATATCTCACTCCACACTCATTAGTTACCCAACCTGATATGCTCTTTCTGCATCCCCTCTCCTCACTTCACATTAAACACACATACAGGTTAATATTGAGATTATTACATTCAAATGTGATGCTCGCTCGCTCTCTTTTTTTGTTTTGTTTTTTGGCATGTGTACAGTGGATTTAAACTGACATTTGCATTTGAATAAAGTTGCACACAAACAGGCTGTTAATACTTGACAGCTCTTTCAGTACTCTATCAGCGAGGGGACAGGATATACGGCCCCAATTATTGCACAAATGTGTGAGATGGGAATTCAAAACTGAGGTGAAAAAAAATCAAATTGCATTTAGGAATACTGACCACTTCCTCGCTGGGAAAAGCATCAGGGACAACAAGAACATAAAGACAAACAGCAAATACAAAATCCTCTCAATTAAGCCTCACACACAGTAGTGCTGACACGCGGAACGAGGGCGGGTGTTTTAATGTAACTGGGTCAAAGACATTCGTGCATCTTCGACCAGTCATGTAAGATTTCCGATATTGTGAAGTGTTTGAGAAGATCATCAGTAAGCTACAAACGTGGTAAACTGTAGGGTTTAATATTTCCCACACTTCAACACTAGTCCAACATTTCTCATGTTTACACACACACACACACACACCTACTCAGTCACACCCACATCTCACACCACCAGGATCTTTACTTCGTCCTGTTCGTCAGGCCGGTAAAAGAAGGGGATGCAGGGGTTCTCTCCCAGAAAGGGGGGTGATCTTTGAGCTCCTTGAGGGTTCTGGATCTCCTGAAGCAGTTGCATGATTTGCTGGGCTGTGGCGTCCTCTTTAGGCACCAGGGGCTTGGAGTCAGTCTGGCCAGTCAACAGCATCTGGGATGAGGAAGCTTCCAGACCGGCGGCAGGTTCTGACAGAGGGATGTCCTCCATTGCTTCTGCAGCAGAGAAAACAAAAAGGTACAGAACAGTGATGTTACTGAAAATATGAATTAAAATACATTTTAAAAAAGGAGGCAGAACAGTTGAAGCGCTAAAGCACCACCCTTTCTGCCTTTCAGACTCACACATCAGTGGATAAAGTCTTCCAGGACTATGAGTTTAAAATAAGCTTCACTGTACACACAAATATCCCAACACAATAGACAGGATCAAACTCACTTACCTGTGGGGTTGTGTGGAAGTGTGGGTATGTTTATATTTGGGCTTTAAAATCCACCTGCTGTAAAACAATCATGATTAGCATAACTGGTTTTGCTTACCTGCTCCAGTGGCCGCATGAAGCTCTGTGTGCGTGTGTGCTTGGTGGTCTGGGTGAGTGTGTTCCTGTCCAACAGGAAGCAGGTCAGGGTTTACTGTGCACATGCCGGCTACAGCTCCAGTGTAGCGGCTGTACCAGTCATTCCTCTCAGCTACCAGCCTCATCACAAGATCCTGCAGCTCAGCCAGCTTTGCCTATTGGGCAGAAGGGATACAATGGTTGACAGAGAGGAGAACAATCTTGTTAAGTATGGCACACTTTTTTAGTGATGACCAGGTGAAATTTTAAGATGTGAGAGAGAAAAGTGTTCTTAGGGAGAAAGACTTTTGTCTGTGCAAACAATCTTCAAAAACTTAGGCACCTGCATATTTCGTCATGTCATGTCTTTTGTTATTATTAATATTGCATAAAAGTTAATATTGTGACACTCCTTCTGCATTAAAAGACGTCAGTACCTTCATCTCCTCCTTGTCTTGGGCCAGCATGCTGATGTATTGCTCTTTCTCTTGATGCTTCTGTTTCATAATAGCCCGCTGACTCTGGTACAGGGCGATATACTCGCCTGGAAAAATATACATAATAGAAATAAATATGAGGACCAAATGATTACATATGAAACAGGACTAAGAACAACCTATAAACACTCACCTATTGTGTCAGTCTCTCCAGACAGCTGGATGCAGCGGTGCTCCAGTTCCTCCACCCTCTCCTTCAGGTCTGCTTTCTCTTGCATGAGGGATGTGAAACGCTGCTGCAGCTTCTCCATTGCAGCTTGCAGGGCCTGATGAACTTCCACCGGCACTCCTCCTTCTGTTCAGCAATAACAGAAAGGGGGAAAAAAAGTGTTTACATGACACAAAAATAAACAAGAGTAAAAGAGTAAACTGGCACACACACTTGTTACTCTCCAGAGAATTTAAGTCTTTTATAGTTGTAGAAAGATCTGCAAGCTTGCACAAACACTAATGCTTCTGACCTGAATGCTCATGGCTGTGCTCACAGTGACTGTGTTGACCGTGACTGTGACCGTGATCGTGCTCGTGGTCATTAACAGGTGTTTGGCTGTGGCGCTGCTGCTCCAGACTGAGGGTGACGCTGGCCTGGTGCCGGGCTGCTATGTGAAGCCTGCGCTCCTCCTCCAGTTGCCTTCTAGCCTCGTCCCTCTCTGCCTCCAGCTGAGCCAGAGCTCCACGAATAAAATCCTCCTGCAAGGCAACACGAAATTAAACCATATAATTCACCATAGAATAGGACTGGACATAAAAATATGAACTTTAGACAAAGACGTAATATTAAAAAAAAAAAAAGAAGAAAAAAAAGACGGTAAACAAAAGAAAAACAGAACATTTGCATGAGCTGAAAACATCTCTTTACCATCTCTTTCTGGCTCTCAAAATCCTCTGGAATAACTATGGGGGAAGACTTTGTTGGACTTTCTTGCAGGGACTGGCTTTCCACTCCATCTCCTAAATGATATGACACATACAACTGTTTTTTCATTTATTAAAAACCTCTCGCACTAATGAAACACATTGTGCAGCAGCACTTAATGCTTTCCGTTTTTGGTGCTAGTACACAAAAAGCCTGCACTTCTTCATTTTGAACAGTTTAGCCTTAATCTGCAGTTTCTGCTGTAACAACATATTACCTGCTTCAAATCAAGAAACTGTGACACTGTTATTTAAAAAGAGACAGGATAAAGCCACTATACTATACGGAGCCCCTCTGATGACATGGTCCAAAAAAATAAATAAATTGTGGCCACAAAATACTACTTCGTGCCCTCGAAATAGTATAACGAGGGCACGAAATAGGTATAACGTGCGCACGAAATGCTAATTTGTGGGCACGAATTGGGTATAACGTGGCAACGAATTACGCATTTGTGGCAACGAAATAGATAACGTGCGCACATCATATTGATACAATTCCTGGACAGCTGTATAGAGACATAAGCATAAGAGTAGGCTAAACCTATACACCATGGACAGAGACAGTATGATTGAGTTTTATTTTAGGCTGGGAATGAGCTACAAATGCATTTTGAAAAGCCTGGCAATGCAAGGAACCATTATTACGGAGACACATTTAAACAGGATATTGAGAGCCCAGTTGCTTTACAGACCTAAGTACGACCTGGACACCGGGATAGATTTTATTGTGAACCAACTGCAAGGGCCTGGGAAGGATCACGGTTATCGGTCAAGTGTTTCGTGCCCACAAATTAGCATTTCGTGCGCACGTTATACCCATTTCATGCCCACGAAGTAGTATTTTGTGGCCACAATTTATTTATTTATTGAACCATGTCATCAGAGGGGCTCCGTAATACTATTATACCTTTAGAGATCTTTTTTTTTTTTTTTTTTTTTAAATTGCAGGAAATCTCTCACCAAAAGAAAAACAAGGCAGAGAGTGCAAACATGTCAGTAACAGAGAGCTTACCTTGGTCTCTGGGTGATGTCATAAGAGCAGAGCTGTTGAGCAGCTCTTTCACCTCAGCTTTCAGCTGCTCATTGTCTCTGACTAACTGTTCCAGATGCTCCTGCAGGAAGAAACCGTAACAGAAAACAATTAGAGTGTGTTTTTGAGGGTGTTAAGGAAAAACTATTAATATACAATAAAAACTGCAGACTGCAGTTTTCCTTAAAGATGGCCAGTATAGAATGGATCATATTAAAACAGTCATGTCAAAATTATCAATTTCTCTATCCATAAAAATGCCTTAATCTGAAATCATTTCAATACATATTTTCTGCAGTATAAAAACACCAATACCAGCTCTGCCTTTCCACTCCACTTTCTCTCTGTCATGGCATGTACAGAGGTAACAGAATTGGCCTAACTTAAGTGCTGAATCCATTAAGTTAGGAAACCCGAGAAGGAGCAACACCCTGAAGCATTAAACAGGATGGTCAAGCGAACTGCTGCAAAGCGTCCCAATCCCCCTCAGAGCTATCAGGCCTGACAGATTTACCGCAGCAGTTCAGCTGACAGGATGAATATGAACATACTTTATGTTCTATATTGTAATTTACATTGTACTGAATTCTAGAATCACAACACCATCTACACAGACTGGTCACAGATGTATATATTAAAAAGGCTTATATACATACATGGGCTTGTTTAAGCTGATTGTGACTCATCTCCAGCTGTGCACGGCCATTGCTTTCATTGTGCTGTAGTCGGTCCATTAGCTGACTCTGCTGCAGATACTGTTGGTGGAGCTGTTCCCTCTCTGAGACCAGGGCCTGGTAGCCAGCACAGTACTGCTGGAGATGTGCCGCTACCTGATCCCTCTGCTCCATCAGACCCTGAGCTTCTGTGCATTTCAGCTCAAGCTGGAGGCAAGAAAATAAAGGCGGACAAAGCATGAAGACAAACAGCAAGTGCGTGCATATTCAGCTGACTTTTCATCTGTGTTTGCTTTAGGGGAGTGCTGTGCGTGACCTCACCTGCTCCTTGACATTGTGCAACTCCTCTTGCAATTCACCCATTCTGCGTGCAAGCTCCTTTTTCACATGTTGTTCTGATTGGATGGCTGTAGTCAACTCCATGTTCTCATTCGTCTGTTGGAATGAAGGAGTAACAGGAATTTCGGTTTAAAGACATACGTGTCAAGCACCACTGAGGTCAATCAGATACTTAACAAAACAAAGCTCTGTTTCAAAAAAAACAAACCAAAAAAACCCCAAAACGGATTATGAGAGCATAAATTCAAAGAAAAAAAAAAGGAAATTATGAAATGAAAGACCAGCAGAAGGGTAGAATTCTAAGAACTGTGGTGCAAAAATAAGGCAGTTATAGTGGTAACGGAGTGTGTCATCTAAAAATAAAGAGATAGTAAGATTTTCAGCCTCACCAGTTTGACAAAACCGTTCTGTAGCTCAGCCAGCTGGTCCTTCAGTGTTCGGTTCTGGGTGAGAGCACGGCTAATAGTGGCCTTGTCTGACTGAACATCCTCTAACATGCGTCGGCGGTCCTCAGCCTCCTGGGTTTGGCTCTCCACCTGACGCTCCAGCTCCCCCAGACGCGACTCCTGCTCTGCACACATACGGCTCAGCTGCTCGTTGTCCCTCAGCTGTAGAAGTATTACAGAGGGTGATTAACACACTTCAAGTGTAAGAGGTGCAACGAAAGCACCAACTCTCTTTGAAACATCCAGAAAGGGAAAAAAATCAATATGTGCTTCTTTTAAGTGTATATGAAACTATATATGAGTCACATTAACCCATTAAAATGTTTGGAGAAAACAATGTGAAGCACACCTGTGCCTGATACTGTGACGTAATGGCATCTTTCTCTTGTTGTAGGGCATTAAGGGCCTCCTGTAAAGCCACCTCATTTTCTGATGGTCCTGAGGACTGAGGCTCTGTGCCATGCTGAGCTTCTTTCTCTTGGGATAATAATGCTAGAAGAGAAAAAACACCATTTATTAAGATTTCTCATTCTACTAAACACAAATACTGCAGCTGTGTCACATATGGCCAGTACTTTGAATGCTATATTTGATATGCTTTCAACATATATGCTAAACTAAACATTAAAATAATATTTTACAAGGTTATAAGCAGGAAGACCTGACAAACACAAAATGGGGCTAATGTTAATCCCAAAACTGCAGATCACTTAGTGCAGCCCCATCTGCTCTCCTTCTGACTTTTGTGTTTCTTGATCTTTGCCACATCAAGAAGGGAGAAAATCTAATGAGGAAAAGGAAGAGGCAGTAGATGAGGGTTGAGTGCACTACTCACCTGCAGCATTTCTTAACTCTGCAATGCTGGCCTCCAGTTCTTGCACCCGGTTGATGTTTCTATCCCTCTCTTCTGCCACCAGAGAAACCTTGACACACACAGATTGACACACAGCAATTAGGCTTTAAAAGAAAAACAAAAACACACACACACACACACACACACACACAACCATTTTCGTTCTTTATTTAAAGCTATAGTGAAACCATAACCCATGCTGATGTTACTGTACCTGTGTTAGCAGTTGTTCAGTTTTGTCCTTCCACACACGACCTTCTTCCTGGATCTGCACTGCATAACAATCCCTTTCTGTCTTCAGCTGGGTAATGGACTCCATAAGCTACATCATCACAAATGTAAATAAAAAAAATAATAATTAAGTCTTCTTCTTTTTTTACTTTTATATATTACTTAATCATTAATGGAATAGGCACAAAAGACATTTAATATTAACACAGACAGCAGCTAGCAGTCAAACACAGAAGCCAATGATAAGACAAAGGTCCATGTAAACCTGGTGATTGTGCGCCTCCAGCTGCTGCTTCTCTTCCAGCAGTAACTGAACCTGCTGGCTGGCACTGGTAGGATCTGACTGACTTGAACACTGGAAGAAATTAGTAGGAAAACTAGAATTACTGGCAGCCATCCAATATTCAAACACTGGCCTCCTAGACATTGACTCTCGAGTTGTTCCACTACTTCCAGCATGTGGTAGGAGAAAGATGAATTCATATGTGAATGAACGGTGTTTGCCTGGAATTCAACACACCTGCTGTAACATAAGGTCAGTTATCTCGAGCCTCTTGCGAAGATCTTCTACCTCCAACTTCATTGCGGCATTTTCTTGTGTACTCAGTTTTATCTGCTCTGACAGCTCCGAGCTCTGCTGCTTCGACTCCTCGCTCAAATTGCTGTGAACAAACAAATTCAGTGTTTATTTTAAACTCACCATATCCAGACAAGACTTGGGAAACCTGTTCAAGCCAACTCTTCCATTACAAAGAATCAAAGCATTCAAAATACAAAAACCATATAGAAAAATTTCCTCAGGCAAGTTAGGATAAAATGACTTACTTTAGTCTAAACACCTCCAATCTCAGATTGTCTCTTTCCTTTTCAAGCTCTTTGTTGTGCTGAGGACAAAAAAAATAAAGACTCAGCAAGACATCACAGAAACCTATTAAAAACAACAGCACAGACAATTCATGCAATCAGCTAAATTGGGTAACACTGCCTTCTTACAAGTTCAGTTATTTGCATTTGCATTACTCATATGCAAGTGATTACTGGATTGACTGTTACCTTTTCAAACTGTTTCTGCTGCGATGAGACAGAAGAGAGAGTTCTTTCAAGTTCTGACACTCTCTGCTTTGTTGATTGCAGACGGTTATTCAGTTCCTCTGCCTCAGCTTAACATGCATACACACACACACACACACACACAAGGAGAAAGAGGCACAGACACACACTGTTAACTGCTGCAGCGATAAGCCATCGCCAAGTTTATTATTTAAAAAAAAAAAAAAAAATCCCCCCCCTGCAAACACACACACACACCTGTTTTTTGCCGTGCAGCCTGTTGTGTGTATTGTAGTGCTGTTTGTAGCTCAGATTTCTCAGCTACGAGTATGCCAATGGTCTGGATATGAACCTTGGAAGAGGACATACAAACAAAGAGCACCATTCTTCATATAAGAGTAGATATTGTCAGCTGACTTCACTAACAAGGCCTGATTAATGAAACATACAGAAAATTCTAATTTCTCAGAGTAATTAAACACAGTACATCATTTACTCTTGTCAGAGTTAGTTAACAATGTAGGAAGTGTTAAAAAGGGCAGTGTATGTTGTTGGATAACATTTTATACAAGGGCAACTCCGTGCACTCTGACATTATCCACTGCTACATTACACTGCAATACAATGACACTATTAAGTGACAAATAAAGTTGCTCCATAGGACAAATTAAATTTAGGCATGTAAGTGAATGTACCTGTAATTGCTCCCGCATGGCGCCCTGCTCTTTTGAAAATCTCTGTTCAAATTCTTTTCGCTCCTGAAGAAAGAAAAAAAATAAAGTTCATGAATAACCAAGAGCAAAACATTACAATAACAAAGAAATAAAGAATTACACAGAAACAAATATAAGGTAAAAAGAGAGTGTGAAAAGGAGAGAAAAAAAATACCTTTTGTAGCTGATCTGTAAGCTCCTGAGATTGCTGTGTCTGACAGACCAACAGGATATATATTTAAGTTGGGGAAAGGTCTATTATATACACACTTATAATAATCACATCAGTGCTACTCAGTGTTAGCCTATAAAACGTAACCAAAATTCTGGCACAGACCTCATGTGCATGCCAGACAGGACAATAATAGCACCGAGCACTAAAATAGTAAACCTATTCTGTTATTAATGTTTTGTTAATCTTTCATGTTGTTTTAAAGCTTGGAGCTCTGGTTAGATTGCTAAACTCAAAATGCCGTACAATCCTGCATCTACTATCAGGTTATCACTGCTCTGGTCAAAAGGTGCACAGAAAGGATCAATCATGCTGCCGTTGTTAATTCTCTGAAGAAATTTTAGTTAAGCTAACAAAAACAAAAAAATAAATAAATAAATAAATAAATAAATACCACTGAAAGCATGCCAATCATTTTTTTTTTTTTTTTTTTTTTTTTTAAAGGTTATGGTTACTCAAGATGACATGAAGAATGCATTAAAATGCATGCACTGATAAGAGTGATTAGGGGCAGAAGGAGACGAGTGTTACTGCAATCACATAAAGATGTGCACATGATTATGCATACACACAGCTTCTTACCAGCTGGCCTAGCTTGGTAGTGAGCTGAGAGTTTGTTAGGTTGCTGGATTCCAGGGCGACTGCCAGCTCCTGGTTTCGACTCTATCACGTGCACACATGCATCCGGGTAAGGAAAGGGAAAAGAAAAAAAAAGAAAACAAAGAAAACAAAAGAGAGGAATAAAGTGCAGTGGAAAAAGTCAAACAAAGAACACATGGGGGGAGGAGGAGGAGAAAATTTAAATGTGAATTATTAACATGGAGGCAAAAATAGCACCATGACAAGTAGTGCAAAATGTTCTACTAATAATGAGAAGTGGATCAAATAATTAAATAAAACGTGATGGCTATTAAACTGATTAATGCAGCCAGTTGAGAAGGAGAGGAGCATTCATACAAACCTATTAAGGTGTCATTTGTAAGACCTGCTCCTTCATACAAAGTCTGTGCAACAATATTGTTGGATATCTGAACTTCTACTATACTCCTCACCATAAAGATGACTTACCAGTTATATAAGGGGGGGGGGGGTTATTAGAATACCTTCATTAATCTTGAAAACTCATTTGTTCCACTTACATGGCATTGGGATACTACTGTTTGAGTTAGGTGACTTGTAACTCAGGCTTGAAATGTCAAAAACTCAACAAAAATTTTTTTTCTTCTTCTTACCTCCAGTTCTCGCTCACTCAGAGAAGGTGCGCCATCTCCATTCACATATGCAGCAGATGACTAAAAGACACATGAAGGCAGACATTAATGTGCTTCCCACACAGAAAAATATCTGATGTTTTAAGGTAAATAAGCACCATCAGGGAAACTGTGGCACCATGTCTGTTGCCATTCATAGGGGAAACTTGATTTGTTATCCACGGTAGGACAGCTACTTCATCACAATGTGGGGAAACAGCGCTTTAGTAATAACATGACAAGAATTCACTAGAAACTGTCTTAGAAACCAGAGAACAAGCAACGTTTGTGGTTTGCTGCTGACCTAACAAAATTAAAATTAAAAGAAGATCTATCAAACTGTTTTAGTGCACCAGTTGATGCTGTCAGTGTGCTTCAGACCACTGGGAATGACTGGCGAAACTGAAAATGCTTCCAGTGCATTCCTACCCAGAATAGATGCAACACTCCCTGATTAAAACGGCACATCAGTGGCGGTAGTGTGTTATTGTTAAAAGCCTAACACTATGAAAGAAGTGTGTGTACCTCAGAGACCAAGCCGTTCAGTTGCTGCGAGAGCTGTCGCAGGCTCTCTGTGGAAGACAGTGGCCTGCAAGATGACATGGACACGCACATCAACAAACACTCAGTAGCTTACATGAACCATTTACATGAATCTTCTCTTTAATTACAGATACATAGCTATGTAATCACAATTCTATGACAGAACCCACCTATTTTCCTCCATTGAATTCTCATTGCCGTTGGTATCAGGGTAATCCTGCAGGGAGACAAAAATTGAAAGCAGAAAAGAGAGAGCATAAGCGACAAATATAGATAAAAAGGTAGACAGTAAGCACATTTGATAAAGAGAGGAAAAAAAATAATAAAAAAGTTACACAAATGGCCTGTGCTGAAATTGTTGTTCCTATTATAACATGTATAAATTAATAAAAATGCAGCAAATGAAAAAGGAACTGTTCACACTGATGCTTAGAATGACAATGCAGTTTTATGGCCAGTGTGGCGCAACAATGACAGGACAAAATATATTTTTCAAGACAGAGAAGGAAAGAGAAACATAGGAGAGACACACCTCAGTGTTGTGATCGACAGACTCAGAGTTAGTAGCAGTGTTAGCGCTAGCGGGGTTAGACACAGGTGAGATGTAATCAGACTCGCTGTTTGGCTCCTCCAGCAGCTGAGCTGAAGACTGAACTGAAGACCCCATGGCCTCCATGTCAGTGAAGGTCTGAGGCGACACATACACAAAAATGCACACACTGGTTTAAATGTACAGAGAAGTAGAAGTTTGAGCTGCAAAGAGACCACAACACACGCACAAAAATCAGCAGATTAGTGTTCTAACCAAATTTGTACTGTTAACTTTCATTTCTACATCTAGATGAGTACAGAACTGACAAGAGGAAATTACACTGTAAAAAATGAATAGAAACACCTTTCTAGCAGTAATTAAGGTGTTCCATTGAAAATGAAGTTCCTGTACTGGTGCCCCAGTGCCACTGATCCCACCCATGGGAGACTCTCTGAAATATCTGCACCATATCAGCTCCAAGTCTATTCTATATTAACGCTATATGCAGTTTTGGCAAAATAAAGCTTCAGTGTTCAGTGGCTTTGATCCAGTGCAAGCAATAATCTGCCGCATAAAGAGACACGACACACACACCAGCATGACACACGGATATTGACATCACAAACCTGCAACTAGCAAGAATCTGGAAACTATTTGTTCAAAGCAACTCAATATTATTTAAAGATCACCAATAATGCTGTGATAAACTGATATATATTTAAAACCAATAACAATTCTTTTTCATGCTTCCAGCTCAACATAACATAATGAAAAAGTTGCAGTAGAAGGAAGGTAAGAATAGAGAAGCAGGGTAAAATATTAAACACCGAAAAAATAACATCAACAACAGAGGGGTGCAGAGAACGATTAAAAACAGTCAGGAGGAAACAATGAAAAAAAAGCCAGGGGCAGAGGCTCACCTGACAGTTGCCATAATGAGGGAGGACTATTCCATTGCTTTGACTAAGTGCTTTTAGAAAACTGTCAAACTACAGGAAGAGGAGGAGAAAGAGATTGGAAAAGGGAGAGAAAATTTCAGAAAGTGACAGAGTGGTAAACAAACAAGCACACAGAAGCCATGTCTACAAGGAGGAGGTCTAGAAGTATGCAAGAGGGCAGTAAACGTGGACTGGACTTGTATGGACTCTTTTATTTATTTAGAAAGGCAAAAGCAAAACGCAACTTTTGTTCAACTCTCAGTTTTTTATGTGAAGTGTATGAAAGCATGCTGAAGACTGGAGTTTCTGCTAATAGCGAGAAGCAGGGTGACAGCTGTCTCACGAATGTATCCAAATGCAGGTCAAATGTCGTTGAGCAGACTCGTGTCACATGCACAACTGCTGTCTGAAAGTGCTACACGTATTCTCATGGGTACTTTTAATTTGATTAGATAGCTTTGAAAACAGGCCACAGCAGAAGATGGTGTTCCACATTAGTAATCAAAATGACATTAAATACCAAAAATGTTTTCTTAAAAATATCCAAAACTTGTTAGACTGTCAAGAGAGCTCAAAGAATGTGATTGTGTTACTTGCTCCACACAATTTGTGCCAGTACTTTTTTAAAATCACCAGAACAAATATTAAAACAATGGTCTTGTTAGCACATTTATTATGTTTTCTACTCAAACAAGTACAAATGTGGTGAAAAACAAGTGAGTAATGAAAATCAGAAACAAATCACAGAGAAATAGGAAATTTGAATACCCAGCTGCCACCTCAGCTCAACTTCGAATATACAGAAGAAATTAATGGACTGATGGATGAACATCTGACTAATGAGTCACTGCTTTGAAGATCAGGAATTAATTATTATTAATCAGCTATAAAGAGTGCTACTAAAGTGCAGGATAAACTTAAAGCAGTAGCATAGAGTAGAGAACTAGCTGATATTCACAGAGGGATTCTTGGGAGAGGAGACTTGAAAGCCTATCATTTTTTAATCAATGTAATTTTATGATTATTCCTATTAAACGTTCTATAACAAAAAGCTGATGAACCTGAGTGCTGAAACAATCAGATGACATAACGTGTTCATTATAGTGTTTCTGCGGCAGCAACTGACAGGGGTAGAGGAAAGTGAGTTTTTGATATGCACATAAGTTGCTACACCAGTGCTTTTTTGGATAAATTATTAAACATCAGCATATATATTGTGGTATTGAAGGTATTGGAAATAGTAAGTGTTTTGAGACAAATGACAGACTATATTCAGCTGTCTATCTAGTCAAACTGGCTGCGACTCCAGCAGCTTGGACTGCAGCTGGTGATAGTAGTCAGCCAGTTCATCATGCACAGACTGCTCCAGGTTCTAGTTGGAATGCTGCTCATTTGTGCAACAGAACAAGGACTGCTATATATCCACAACCTAAGACACTGCATGACATCAAGGAATCATCACAACAGTCTTAGTCAACATGGAAATATAATACAGGACGGCATTCTTTCAAAATGAAGGAGACAATGCTGACGCTGTAGTGGGCCAAGTGGACAATCCTATGTATATTCAAGTCAACCGAACTACATTATATTACTATTATAAACTCATCTGGACTGTTATTTATACCATCTCATGAAATTATATATTAGTTCTTGAAATTCTTACCTTATGCTACATATTGCAATATGTAAAAGCCACAGTTGTGGTCAGGGGCTTAAAAAACACTGTCTCATGTGCAACGCCCTTCTTAGGTAAACATGTCTGTCATCAGCACCCCAAAGAGGTGTAAATACTTCTACTCTGCTGTAGATAATAATTGGCAAAAAAAAAAAGAAAAAAAAAAGTATTATATCTATATCTATATATATATATATATATATATATATACATATATCTATATCTCTCTCTCTCTCTCTCTCTCTACACACATACACACACACACACACACACACACACACACACACACACACACATATATGTTCTTCAGCCAAACACACAAATACAACACCCTTCAACTTGAGAGAACAAATCATGAAATGACCATCTATCAAGCACAAAAAGAGGATGTCATTTGACGACAACAACAACAACAATAAGGCAAACTGTTATGCTTACATTGTCTGGAGAGTTTCTGTCTGGTGAAGGTGCATCAAGTTGGCTGGATCCCTTCACCTTTCTCTTCTTCTTGGCTGCTCCTCCTTTTTCTCCTCCTACACTAGCAGGGGAGCTCTTCTGTTGAAATTCCTTCAGCTGAGTAGGAAATGAGAGAAGAAACCCATAAACGTGTGCACATGGACAATGTCTACTAATATATATTTATTTGTCACGTCTTACACATATAGTACCAGGACTCTGCAACTGTCCCAAACTATAGATATTATTTCAAACAAATTACACTCAACATCTCGAGCGTCTTAACAAGCTGAATGAATGAGGTAATAAAATTCGAATTCAGTGCTCCAATTCCAAAACAATGCACCAGCTAGCAGAAAGATCCGGCTTCAAACGGATGAAGTTAGTAAGTTGTGCTAAACAATGATAACCTGCGTATGATATGCATATGACGGTTAAAGCATACCAGAACGCTCTAACAGCTGTCTAAGGGGAACTGCTGGGGCTTTTTTTTTTTTTTTTTTTTTTTTTAAACAGTAAAGCTAAATAGCAGCAAAATGACATGTCACCACGACCACTCAGTCGTGAAGCTTGTGGGCCAGCAAAAAATGCTGGCGAATCACTTCTTGAATCTGATAAGGCCATCTTTCTGACTAGCCGAAAAAGACACCAAGCCAAAGCACACAGCAGGACAGGGAAGAGGGGTGTCAGCTGTCAAAACACCCCCCGTCAGTCCATCCAGCTAACTGTGCTACAGGGGTAGCTTACAAGCTCAATGAGTGCTGTGTTTTAAAACTACCGTTTGTTAGACATTTGCTTATGAAATTAAATTCTGCAGATAACACAAAAAGCTGGCAGGCTGCTGTGCGACATTCCTTAGACACACACGTAGCCATATATTCATCAGCTAGTTAGCTAGCTTGCTAACGTTAACTTGCCTGGGTTAGCACGTTAGGCTTTAACTACATTTAAATGTCAGCTGGAAAGTCAAGTAAAGCGGCCAAGCAAGTGGTGCAAGTTAATCTGCGAGTACATAAACAGCGTGGGATAGTATGCGTGTCTCTACTAACTAAAAATAGTCTACATAATCTGGGAAAGTTAATGCTATCAGCAGAGGCCCCGATGAAACATCGGTCTCTCCTACGCAACAGAGCCGCGAGAGGAGCGGAGGAGGTCGGACAAGCGACAGTGCAGAACTCGGGCGACGTGTAACGACAACACCCTTGCCCCGTAAAAAATATACATAACGAAAAGACAAGAAAACAGAGTTAACACAGACTTGTGTACATAAAGTGGGAACTACACTTTTCGCGCTATGTAACTGCGTTACTTGTAAAATACTTTACCTTTTTCTTAGCTGCAGCGAGTTTTATTTGCCTACTCTGGTCGGCCATCCTGCTGCTCTGGTGGTCAACTGAGCGAACCACGTCATCAGCTTGGCGCTCATACGCGTCTAAGCCAGTAGGTGGCGCAGAGCTCAAGCTGTGCCCTCGACATAGCATAAAACATCTTTATACCGTCTATGGCCGTGAGCTTACAACCTCACATAAATTAGCCTGAACCATGTTTTCTTTCTTTTGTTATATGAAATATATAAAGTATTATTTTCGACAGAGTTTAGGAAAAAATGTATTAACACCTTTGCTATGTGGTTGTCGGCTGCTTTCATTGTCTGTAGTTGTTGCTACTTTACCTTTGTGTTTCTCTATAATTAAGATAAATATAGCCTATTATTTTGTAGGTTACATTTATTACACAGAAATGTACCGTACAGTACTGTCTTATTTTATGTTTTAAAAAATGACTTTTTTCACTTTCTTTTTGTAATATGTAAATTTACCACAGGTGTAATGAAGTGTAGTACCGTGGAAAAAATCTTGATCCTCCCTTACACAAAAGAAAATAAGGTATATAAGGGAAATTCTAACAATTCTGTACAAACAAGCTTGGAAGTCTCTTTGGAATGACCACCTTTATTCTTCCACACAGTCAGAACGCTCTGAGGCAGATTTCTTGTCATTCCTTTAAATACTCTTCAAGAATAATTCTCCAGGCTCCTTAAGGGACATTCAAACATTTTATAAACAAATATGAGAAAAAAAAAAACTCTACAAAATGTCAATCTATTAATTCATATTAATAGAAAGCACATCAGAAAGGGGTTTCCATACAACAAACACAAGGCGAAACCAATGCTAGTAGTCCTTACATTGTAATAACCTGTATGAAGGCCTATACTGATCACTTCCTCCTTGATTTAGCAACATGGCTCCTCCTAGTGTTAACTATGATATCCAACTCTTTTTACTAGATTTAAAAGTCCAAGTAAAAAGTTCAATTGTATACAAAGAAAATGACACATTAAACCCAGAATTTTCCATCAGGTTTGTTTCACTGCCCTGTGTGGTTTTAGTCTTAATGAGTCATCATTGTCTTTCAAGTTTACAGGTTAGTTTTGCTTTTGTTTGTAACACAAAGAAAGCAGATATAAATGACACAAATAGTAAACTGCCTTACAGTAACAGTAGAAGGACCTTATAAACAATATAAACGCATCTTTTAGATTTTCTTGAATAAAATATAAGGAATTCTACTAACAGGAACTGGAGGCTTCTCCGTAACAATATGCTTTTCAATTCATCAGCATTAGCTTTAAAATGAGGGTATCCTTTGAATAGAATAATAAAATTTTCTGTAGAAATCCCTGCAAAGTCTGAAAAGGGCTTCAAAATAAAATAATAATAAAATACTTTGCATTACTTTAAGACAATAAAGAAAAAGATGAAACACTGAAATCTGATGTTCACTTGTTATTCTCCCATAAAACGTAATCAGAATTGGAGGCCACTAAGTAAGAGGTTTCCAAATCTAGACATAGAAATGTTTATGGTTTTTATGGGAAACTATGTACATAAATAAATAAATAAAAGAAATAGACAAAACTTAACTGCTACACTGATATTTTATAATTTTATGACTTTTCTATATTCTTCCTGACAGTACAACCGGTTTAGTTCAGGAACCTTCTGGAAATATATCAATGTTAATAGAAGAATTCAGATAAATCACAGTAGGAGAAAGCAGATCAGTTCAATTCTATCCATGTAATGATTTTGGATTTTAGAAAATTCTTGCAATTAGTTAGTGTTTTTAAAATACCCATATCATAGCCTTGTACTTTGGCTGGTATATATTGGCACATTTGCCAAGGATCATATCTTGACAATGGCAGTCAGCTACCTTGACTTTTTAAGCAAATATTTGTCTTGTTGATTGAACTGAAACCCAACTGAATGTGCCAGTTTATGTTACCTTCTTATGTGTGCAAAAGATTTCAACCAAACTGAAATCAGTGTGATCACATGTATCTGTAGTCTTTAGCTAAGACTTGTACATTCACTGAGGAAACACCCAGACAACCCAGTTCACCTGGTACAAGATTTCCTGTCAGATTCATCACAATCACACAAAGGATTTGGATTTTCATACTCATAGCAGTTAGTCATTACTTCTCACAATTGCATCACTATCTCCTCGTAATGACACGCCTTAAAACCGCAAAATTAAGATTACAAATCAAACACTTGGTGGGCCATTGCAAAAAAAACATTATTGCAGCAAAAATTTGTAAATGTATGAAATGCGAGAAATGCATCCACCTCTCCCCCGGCATTGAGAGTGGCATGTCGCTGCACCAACTGTGTTCAGGATTGCCCTTGACAGACAGCCAATCAGCGTCGGCACAGTGGACACATACGGTGACGTCTCTTCAACCTGATGTGTGCAAATCAGCGGCGGCCAGCGTGCTGAATGAAACCAATCAGCGTGTTCCAACGAGCAACAGCTCAGCCAATCGCGAGCCTCCACGACGGGAAAGAAGTGACGGCTTATATATGGAGAGACCACATTTCGTACAGCATCATTCTACACAAGTAAGGATTTGAAAGAGACAAAAGATATACAGGTTGCTCCAAGCGTCTTTTACCGGTAGAGGAAACGCAAAGGCCGTTAATTCATTGGTTGAACTTCTGTTAAGGTATGTATAAACGTTAATATGAATATGATAATGAAGCATCGCGGTATTTTCCATTTTCTGCAAAATGTTTTATTAAGGTAAAACCGGTTAAGGTAAATATTGACCAATAAACCAGCTGAAATGTAACTACACTACTGTCGTCTGAATGAACTGTACAGACTCTGTAACCTAAATATAATAAACAGGATGTAGTTTGGAATGTTCTAGCATGGTGGTTTCCCCCTGCATGTCTGCTAGGCATGGTAGCGTAGTTAGCAAGATACCGGCGATTTGGCGGGGGGGTGGTGGTGGTCATGACGGTGATTGACTGGTGATCCAACTTATTTTATCGATAATTCATATTTTCCTGTTATATTTATTCGCCAAGACCAACTTTTAGTCTGCCATGGGTCTGCAAGCTCAGCAAGTGACATTACGCAGTACCGTTAGTTTCTGGCTAGCGGCACTTGGGAGGCTGAACCCATCTAATGTGTTACATTGTATTTCTTTTCTGCAGATCCGCTTGTAGATATAAGTACAAACAAAGATGAAGCTGTTGTGGGTTGTGATGCTGGTGGTCGGCACAGTGTTTGCCGCCGACGATGAAGACAAGAAGGACAACGTGGGGACTGTGGTTGGGATTGATCTGGGGACCACATACTCATGGTAATCACGTCAAGCTCTTATAGTGACATGATACCACTATGGAATAAAATGGCATTCAGACTAAATTCAAACTGTTTTCTTGCAGTGTTGGAGTGTTCAAGAATGGACGCGTGGAGATTATTGCCAATGATCAGGGAAACCGAATCACTCCCTCCTATGTGGCCTTCACCAGTGAAGGTGAGCGTCTGATTGGTGATGCTGCCAAGAATCAGCTGACCTCTAACCCTGAGAACACCATCTTTGATGCCAAGAGGCTCATTGGTCGCACTTGGGGTGATCCTTCTGTGCAGCAGGACATCAAGTACCTGCCCTTCAAGGTGAGCTTCTAAACTGAAAGTAAAACTTGTAGTAGTTGGTTTTTTGGGTCATGTTTGAGTGAAATTCTTGTTAAATTAATATTGATGTATATTCCTCTGAAGGTTACTGAGAAGAAGAGCAAGCCCCATATCCAGGTTGACATTGGTGGTGGCCAGATGAAGACCTTTGCTCCTGAGGAGGTCTCTGCTATGGTGCTGACCAAGATGAAGGAGACTGCTGAGGCTTACCTGGGCAAGAAGGTACAAAAAGTCAGAGATTGTAAATCAGTGAAAAAGCTAATCTTAATTAAATGGTGTATCATCAAATGTAACTTTATCCTTTTTCCTCAGGTCACACATGCTGTGGTCACTGTCCCTGCCTACTTTAACGATGCCCAGCGCCAGGCCACTAAGGATGCTGGTACCATTGCTGGTCTGAATGTTATGCGAATCATCAATGAGCCGTAAGCATCCAGTCAAAATGAATTTGATCATCTGCAATTTGAAACTGTCAAAATATCTCTGCCCTCCCTTCTAACAATAAACTCTCATTGTATTCTTTAGAACTGCTGCTGCTATTGCTTATGGCCTGGACAAGAAGGATGGAGAGAAGAACATTCTTGTGTTCGATCTGGGCGGTGGCACCTTTGATGTCTCTCTTCTGACCATTGACAACGGTGTGTTCGAAGTGGTGGCCACCAACGGTGACACTCATCTGGGAGGTGAGGACTTTGACCAGCGTGTCATGGAGCACTTCATCAAGCTGTACAAGAAGAAGACTGGCAAAGATGTGCGCAAAGACAACCGTGCTGTGCAGAAGCTGCGTCGTGAGGTCGAGAAGGCCAAGAGGGCGCTGTCTGCCCAGCACCAAGCCCGCATTGAGATCGAGTCTTTCTTTGAGGGAGAGGACTTCTCTGAGACCCTGACTCGTGCCAAGTTTGAGGAGCTGAACATGGTAAGATATTAATTTGGTTCTAAAAAGTATTAAACCCAATTGGAGAAACGGTTGACCAAGGTTTTTTAACCTGTGTGTTCTTCAAAACTCAGGACCTGTTCCGTTCCACCATGAAGCCTGTACAGAAGGTGCTGGAAGATTCTGACTTGAAGAAGTCTGACATTGATGAGATTGTCCTGGTTGGAGGCTCCACCCGTATCCCCAAAATCCAGCAGCTGGTGAAGGAGTTCTTCAATGGCAAAGAGCCATCTAGAGGCATCAACCCTGATGAGGCTGTGGCATACGGAGCTGCTGTGCAGGCTGGCGTGCTTTCTGGAGAGGAGGACACTGGTGAGTCATCACTTTTAGAAGTATTTTATGAAACAGGGTTGAGCTTTCAAATGCGATCTCGTTTACTAAACCTTTTCATTCACTTGCAGGTGATGTGGTTCTTCTGGATGTGTGCCCCCTGACCCTTGGTATTGAGACTGTTGGAGGAGTAATGACCAAGCTGATCCCCAGGAACACTGTGGTGCCCACCAAAAAAGCCCAGATCTTTTCTACAGCCTCTGATAACCAGCCTACTGTCACCATCAAAGTCTATGAAGGTAATAGTTTGGATATTAATCTTTAAAGTTGCCAAATAGTCTTTTCATACAAAGAATCCAATGACAAGAAACCAGTGACAGTGAAATGAAATGTTCCACAAGTCTAATTGTTGACTTTTTTTTGTCTCTCTTCTTAGGTGAGCGTCCTTTGACCAAAGACAACCACCTCCTGGGTACCTTTGACCTGACTGGCATCCCCCCTGCTCCTCGCGGCGTACCTCAGATTGAAGTCACCTTTGAGATTGATGTCAATGGCATTCTGCGTGTCACTGCTGAGGACAAGGGCACAGGCAACAAGAACAAGATCACAATCACAAATGACCAGAACCGGCTAACGCCCGAGGACATCGAACGCATGGTGAACGACGCCGAACGCTTTGCTGACGAAGATAAGAAGCTGAAGGAGCGAATCGACGCTCGCAATGAGCTGGAGAGCTACGCATACTCCCTGAAGAACCAGATCGGTGACAAGGAGAAGCTTGGTGGCAAGCTGTCAGATGACGATAAGGAGTCCATTGAGAAGGCAGTGGAGGAGAAGATTGAGTGGTTGGAGTCCCACCAAGATGCTGACCTGGAAGAGTTCCAGGCCAAGAAGAAGGAGCTTGAGGAGGTGGTTCAGCCCATTATCAGCAAGCTCTATGGTAGTGCAGGTGGTCCTCCACCAGAGGGCAGTGAGCAAGATGAGAAGGATGAGTTGTAGGCAGGTCTGAAGTCTTGTCGCTCCTTGGCCCTCTGGCATGTTGGTGTACATATTGGACTGATGGGACTCAAATTGTGAGAGGAGTGGTCGGGAAGGGGCTGACAATAACAAGTGACCATACTGAATTTCCTGAAAGACTTTAAAACAAGTTTCAGTGTGTGAGACGTGTTCTCTTCGCTGGAAGGCGGAGATATTTGTCAGCCTGGATATGAGGCTTGTTGCTGCTGTTCTCAGGCAGTCCTGATGGGGTTCTGGAAAGGGGAGGGATGTAAATGGGGGGTTGGGGTACACTGAAAATGGTGTCTGTGGGATGAAGGGCTCTTCATGTTCACAGGCAGTGCTAAAGTTTATTTATTGAATCTGGTTATTGTACTTCTGGAAAGACATTGAAATAAATGTTTGATACAAACTGTTTTCTGTCCTGTCTTAATTTATAGTTTCAGGGTCCACATTGGTGAAGTCAACCCTCTGAAATCTTGACCTTACAGTATATGAAATTTCAATTTTGTACCTGAATTTCAAACTTTTTTTTTTTCTTTCAGCATGTAATGGTAGAAGCTTTAAACGTAATTATAATGTAAAATATTTTATTCCTACATCTTTTTTTTTTTTTTTTTCCTTTACAAAATCCATTATATATGGTACCCAGAGTATTCATGCCTCCAAATACAAATAACAGGTTTATTGCCTCAGGGGGTGCTGGTCCATTGGCTCGCTCCTCCTCTGGATTCCCATCATCACACCCTGTCCAGGGAAATATGCACATGGAGTGGTCAAGACGTTTAGGTGGCAGAGCTACTTTGAATTTCATTAGCAGCCAGCTACATTTGTCTGCAAGCAGACAATATAAAAACAATCATACTTAGATTTTTGTAAAGAACTAAAATACTACATTTTTATAGGGTTCAAAAAATATATTTATTCATGGCTTAAAGACAGCGTACCAGTGTTAAATCTGTACATGGAGTTGCTTGCTCCATCTGCTGTCATCCCTCCAAACATGTAAATGTTCTTGCCCAGCACAACAGCTGAGTGCACAGCTACTCCTGGTGGAATATCTCCTTTGGCTTGCACTTTCTCCCACTTCATGCTCCCTTTAAAATTAATTTAACATATTTTTATATCATCCCAGTGTAATGCAGTGATACTCTAAACACTTATGCTGCATGTGTGTTGACATACAAAGTGAATGAATGTAGATCTTTGAATCCACCATTACAATGATGTGACCATGTCTGGCTGGAGGGTGTCTGCCTTGTGGTTCAGGTTCAGAATGAGAAGAAAACACTGCAACAAATTTACAAGGAAGAGATGGATGGGGAAAAAAAAATTAATTATTGTCATATAAACATACATTTTTCATATCATCTGTTCAAACTGAAACCAGAAAGGCATAATTTACAGCAGAAAAACATAATTTTAGGGACCATGCAGGGAATACATGCCCCTTGATATTTAAAATGTGTGCTTTTTGTCCCCCTTAACAAAAATATTAAAGAATCAGGTATCTTATTTTGAAAAATAAAACTTCTTGAAAGACATTTAAAGCTGTTTTTGGATGTCGGCTGCCTTTTTTTCATTCTCTGTCAAGATGATCCCACACTGCTTCAATAATGTTGAGGTCCAGGCTCTGGGGAAGCCAATCAATGGCTGGTTGTGTTCCATTGTTTGCTTGTGTGCTTTAAATCCAGTTATGCCTTTACTGCATTGGGGGTATACTGGAATCCCTGTCATGCTGAAAATGAAGCCATTGCCAATTAGATGCTTTCAACAAGGTGGATCAAAATCTGACTGTACTTTTCTGTGTTCAGAATTCCACCAGTTTTGACAAGAGCTTCAACACCACTGTCTGAAATGCTCCTCGAAAACATAACATAGTCTCCACTGTGTATTACAGATGGCTGTAGATGCTCTCTGTTGTATTTTTCTCTTGTTCTTCTCTGTATATATTGATGAGGATTTAAATCAAAGATTTAATTTTTTCATTCAGACAGTGTTGCCACTGATTTTCAGTCCAGTACTTGTGTTATTTGGCATACCTCAGCTTTTTCTCCCTGCTTCCCCTCCTTAAGAATGGCTTCTTGACAGTCACTCTTCAACTGAGACCATTTCTGATGAGGCTTCAATAAACAGCAGATGGATCAGCTGAAGGGCCAGATGCATGTCTCAGGTTCTGTTTCAGGTTTTTGCTGGATTTTTTCCTGTTTCTTAAGGAAATGACTTTTAGACAATTTTCATCTGAGGTAGATTTTTAGGCCTGACATTTTTTATTTTAGTTTGCCACTTGTTCGTTTTCCTCAGATATTTTATGAACAATCTACACACCATGCAGACATATGCCAAGTTTTCAGGTAATAGCTCTTTGGGAATCACCTTGTTGGTGCAAAAATACAGTTTTATGTCTTTCAAACACTGATATATATTTGGCATTTTTGGTAGTTGGAACTAAAAAATTGGAACAAACAATGTGTTTTTGCAAAAAAAAAAAGAAGCATAATGATAGAATTTTCTTATGGTTGTATGCCATAACAAATAGACATATATATATATATATATATGTGTGTGTGTGTGTGTGTGTGTGTCTACTTGTTGGCAGTATTTACTTCTAAGGAAATTTATAATTATTATATAGTATTATTATTTTTATTATTGTTGTTGTATTTTTGTATTGTATTTGTTCACATTTTTTAAAAAATGTTTAAATGTTTAGTGATAATTTATCAAGTGAACAAAGTTTGTTTGATTTTCTAAAAACATAATAGTTTTTGAGGAACATTGTACAAGTATTCCTGTTGCCATATATTTAAACGGTTATCATCTGTTACTGTAACATACATAACAAAGTCATAACATAATGAATCAGCTATACTCACAAAGTGTCCCATGTCAAGTTTGCAATCAAGACCTGAGTGTAAGAAACCAAATTTTAATGGATTGTTAACATGAACTCACACTACACTGCTACGAAGTTTTATCAGATTTCACTCAACACTTTTTAAGTGTCAGATTGACAAAAACATAACTTCCTTTGTGGAGGTAATTATACATGTATACATACATTGACTTATTTTTACATACTTGCACGTTACACTCAAGTTTCGGCACAAACGGTGACGTCGCCTAAACCTGATGTTTGCAAATCAGCTGCAGCCAGCGCGCTAGCTGAAACCAATTAGCGTCTTCCAACAAACAGCAGCTCAGCCAATCGCGAGGCTCAAAACCGGGAAAGTATGACGACTTGTATATGAAGGCTTCTATATATACACATGATTTCACAGATACAATAATGTGGAATCAGTGGCGGTCCTAGCCTGTTTGACGCCCCGGGCGAACACTCCCTCTGCCCCCCCCCCCACAACCACACACACACACACACAAAACATATTAAGGATTGTACATTAACATGAAACTGTTGTACACATACACACACATATGAAGAGAGAGAGAGTATGCATAGTATGCAAACGGCTACCAAACCGCCATCATAATTCGTCATACAATGAGAACAGGACAAATCAACAATTGACAATGACTAATTAATATTAAAATCTGTAACATAATGTATTGTTTGGAGTTTGGTCTGTTACTGTTACTATTTTTACCATTTCTTCTTGGAGCAACTGTAACCCACATAATTTACTTAGGGATTGATAAAGTATTCTGATTCTGATTGTTTCAGGATGACCTGCCATTATCCAGTGACACATCTGCTTACCTGTATCTTTTGCTCGTTTCTCCTCCTCACCTGATGGCTTTTAACTTTTCTTGTCCATCTTCCATTGGTTTGACTTTTGCACTCCAGTATGAACACCCATCCCTCAACCCGAGGATCACCACAACATAACCTAATAGACCTACACCTTAGTTCACAGATTCACTTTGTCTAAGGTGTATTTCTGGGATTTCGCACAACCCAGGATTCAAATCAGGAATACATAATGGGCTTGGATTTACAACATTATGAATGAAATCTGCTCTATTTGGAAGCAGCGGCCCCCCTCCTCTTTCGACGTGTTGTGTGAGACTTTAAATCATCAAACTGTAAATTTTACATTTTAAATTGTTATTGATCCCTTTACCCCGAGTCCCCGAGAATATACCCCGAGTGTGTATATTTATTTTCTTCCTCTTCTTATATATATTGTTTGTTTACTTGCACTGCTGTAACTGGAGCCTCGTCGTCTCGTCTCTCTATATACTGGACTGTATGTAGCAGAGATGACAATAAAGTTTACTTTGACTTCAGCAGTGAGCAGGCGCACCGTGGGCTCTTGCGCTCACTTTTCGCGTATAGAATTTCGAAAAAACATCGGTGCAAATTATAAGTCTGTATCATAATGTCTGGTGTTTTTTGAGTTTGTTGGTTTGTTTTTATTTTGTTTTATTTTGCGGGTTGGTTATTAGACGCTGCTCCAGCCAGCCAGAGAATCCCCCACCGCCCCGCCCTCTCCTCCCTGTGCTGCAAGCAGCAGGCGCACCTCGCAAACGGAGGGCGCCCTTACTCCCAGCAAATGGGCGATAGAAAACCGATCGGTAGCTATGCCATTCCCAATATGCACTGGCTGATGTCGGGGCAGCATGACTACGAGCATTTTTTTTATTTTTTTTTGCCGATGCCCGTGATGCCGCCCCCGACCACGATGCCGCCCCGGGCAACCGCCCGTGTCGCCCGTATCTAAAACCGCTACTGTGTGGAATAGACAAAACAGACACATTTTGCTTCACGGTATTGTAACTTTTAGAGGTTATCACTGTTTACACTATTTTATTTTGTAAAAGAGACGATTTCAAGACCACAACAAAGTCGAGCAGGTAAGACGCGAACCGGCGCCCAGCGATTTTAGATTGAGGTTTAGGGTGGTGCGTGTTAACGCAGTGAGCTAAACTGGCAACAGGCAAGAATAGCGCCACAGATTTATTTATGAATGTTGAAACGCATGATAATCGTGTACATTTTCTACAACACTTTTTATCAAGGTGTTTATGAAAAAGGAAAGAATAATATATAAAACTGTTGAGTGACTTTGAAATATTTTTTATTTATTAATTGTTTTTCAAAAGTTGAGAATAAAAATGCAAATAAAATGTTTTCTTTTTAAAGAGCTGGCCAGGAAGGTGGTAGGAATAGCAACAAATGTTATATAACAGTTTTGTCAATATTTTTAATTGCCAAAAAGAACTGGACTGTTTTTACTGTAAGTACAATAACACAGTCAAAAATATTTATAGTATATATTCTTTAAGACCAACTTCAAGACTGCTATGGTTCTGGAGCTCAGCAAATCACATCAGTACTATTGGCTGCTAGCTTCTTGAATTTGGGAGGCTTAGTCCACTTATTGATTTCAAGGCCACGTTGATTTACATTGTATGTCTTTTCTGCATTTTTCCTTGTAGATTGGAGAGCAAACAAACAAAGATGAAGCTGTTCTGGGTTGTGATGCTGGTGGTCAGCACAGTGTTTGCCGCTGACGATGAAGACAAGAAGGAGAACGTGGGGACTGTAATTGGGATTGACCTGGGGACCACATACTCATGGTAAGTCATGTCAAACTCTTTTTAATAGTGACATGATACCACTGTGGAATAAAATGTGATTCGATTCAGACTGAATTCAAACTGTTTTCTTGCAGTGTTGGAGTGTTCAAGAATGGACGCGTGGAGATTATTGCCAATGACCAGGGAAACCGAATCACTCCCTCCTATGTGGCCTTCACCAGTGAAGGTGAGCGTCTGATTGGTGATGCTGCCAAGAATCAGCTGACCTCTAACCCCGAGAACACCATCTTTGATGCCAAGAGGCTCATTGGTCGCACATGGGCTGACTCGTCTGTGCAGCAGGACATCAAGTACCTGCCCTTCAAGGTGAGCTTCTAAACTGACAGTAAAACTTGTAGTAGTTGGTTCTTTGGGTCATGTTTGAGTGAAATTCTTGTTAAATTAATATTGATGTATATTCCTCTGAAGGTTACTGAGAAGAAGAGCAAGCCCCATATCCAGGTTGACATTGGTGGTGGCCAGATGAAGACCTTTGCTCCTGAGGAGGTCTCTGCTATGGTGCTAACTAAGATGAAGGAGACTGCTGAGGCTTACCTGGGCAAGAAGGTACAAAAAGTCAGAGATTGTAAATCAGTGAAAAAGCTAATCTTAATTAAATGGTGTATCATCAAATGTAACTTTATCCTTTTTCCTCAGGTCACACATGCTGTGGTCACTGTCCCTGCCTACTTTAACGATGCCCAGCGCCAGGCCACTAAGGATGCTGGTACCATTGCTGGTCTGAATGTTATGCGAATCATCAATGAGCCGTAAGCATTGAGTCAAAATGAATTTGCAATTTGAAACTCCAAAAAATATCTCTGCCCTCCCTTTTAATAAACTCTCATTGTATTCTTTAGAACTGCTGCTGCTATTGCTTATGGCCTGGACAAGAAGGATGGAGAGAAGAACATTCTTGTGTTCGATCTGGGCGGTGGCACCTTTGATGTCTCTCTTCTGACCATTGACAACGGTGTGTTCGAAGTGGTGGCCACCAACGGTGACACTCATCTGGGAGGTGAGGACTTTGACCAGCGTGTCATGGAGCACTTCATCAAGCTGTACAAGAAGAAGACTGGCAAAGATGTGCGCAAAGACAACCGTGCTGTGCAGAAGCTGCGTCGTGAGGTCGAGAAGGCCAAGAGGGCGCTGTCTGCCCAGCACCAAGCCCGCATTGAGATCGAGTCTTTCTTTGAGGGAGAGGACTTCTCTGAGACCCTGACTCGTGCCAAGTTTGAGGAGCTGAACATGGTAAGATATTAATTTGGTTCTAAAAAGTATCAAACCCTATTGGAGAAACGGATGACCAAGCTTTTTTTAACTTTTTCTTTAAAACACAGGACCTGTTCCGTTCCACCATGAAGCCTGTACAGAAGGTGCTGGAAGATTCTGACTTGAAGAAGTCTGACGTTGATGAGATTGTCCTGGTTGGAGGCTCCACCCGTATCCCCAAAATCCAGCAGCTGGTGAAGGAGTTCTTCAATGGCAAAGAGCCATCTAGAGGCATCGACCCTGATGAGGCTGTGGCATACGGAGCTGCTGTGCAGGCTTGCGTGCTTTCTGGAGGGGAGTGCGGTGGTGAGTCATCACTTTTAGAAGTATTTTATGAAACAGGGTTGAGCTTTCAAATGTGATCCTGTTTACTAAACCTTTTCATTCACTTGCAGGTGATTTGGTTCTTCTGGATGTGTGCCCCCTGACCCTTGGTATTGAGACTGTTGGAGGAGTAATGACCAAGCTGATCCCCAGGAACACTGTGGTGCCCACCAAAAAAGCCCAGATCTTTTCTACAGCCTCTGATAACCAGCCTACTGTCACCATCAAAGTCTATGAAGGTAATAGTTTGGATATTAATCTTTAAAGTTGCCAAATAGTCTTTTCATACAAAGAATCCAATGACAAGAAACCAGTGACAGTGAAATGAAATGTTCCACAAGTCTAATTGTTGACTTTTTTTTGTCTCTCTTCTTAGGTGAGCGTCCTTTGACCAAAGACAACCACCTCCTGGGTACCTTTGACCTGACTGGCATCCCCCCTGCTCCTCGCGGCGTACCTCAGATTGAAGTCACCTTTGAGATTGATGTCAATGGCATTCTGCGTGTCACTGCTGAGGACAAGGGCACAGGCAACAAGAACAAGATCACAATCACAAATGACCAGAACCGGCTAACGCCCGAGGACATCGAACGCATGGTGAACGACGCCGAACGCTTTGCTGACGAAGATAAGAAGCTGAAGGAGCGAATCGACGCTCGCAATGAGCTGGAGAGCTACGCATACTCCCTGAAGAACCAGATCGGTGACAAGGAGAAGCTTGGTGGCAAGCTGTCAGATGACGATAAGGAGTCCATTGAGAAGGCAGTGGAGGAGAAGATTGAGTGGTTGGAGTCCCACCAAGATGCTGACCTGGATGACTTCCAGGCCAAGAAGAAGGAGCTTGAGGAGGTGGTTCAGCCCATTATCGGCAAGCTCTACGGTAGTGCAGGTGGCCCTCCACCAGAGGGCAGTGAGCAAGATGAGAAGGATGAGTTGTAGGCAGGTCTGAAGTCTTGTCGCTCCTTGGCCCTCTGGCATGTTGGTGTACATATTGGACTGATGGGACTCAAATTGTAAGAGTGGTCGGGAAGGGGCTGACAATAACAAGTGACCATACTGAATTTCCTGAAAGACTTTAAAACAAGTTTCAGTGTGTGAGACGTGTTCTCTTCGCTGGAAGGCGGAGATATTTGTCAGCCTGGATATGAGGCTTGTTGCTGCTGTTCTCAGGCAGTCCTGATGGGGTTCTGGAAAGGGGAGGGATGTAGTTGGGCGGGCGGGTGGGTTTTGTCGGTACACTGAATATAGTGTCTGTGTGAAGGGGTCTTTATGTTCACAGGCAGTGCAAAACTTGATAGTTTTCACGTATGTATATATGTGTATGTATGTATACGTACACATGCATATACACATATAATGACATATATATCTATATAGATATATATATAAAATTTTAATTTGAAACGTGTTCAGTATGTAAAAGTGCAAATTCTAAAACTAATATCATGTTGAAATATTTTATTGCAACATCATTTTTTTCCTTTCAATGTTTTTTTTTTTAGTTTTTTTTATTTGACAACAGTCACAATACAATCATTATATATGGTACCCAGAGTATTCATGCCTCCAAATACAAATAACAGGTTTATTGCCTCAGGGGGTGCTGGTCTGTTGCCTCGCTCCTCCTCTGGTTTCCCATCATCACACACCGTCCAGGGAAATATACACATGGAGTGGTCAAGGCGTTTAGGCGGCAGAGCTTCTTTGAATTTCATTAGGAGCCATCTACATTTGTCTGCAAGCAGACAATATAAAAACAATCATACTTAGATGTTTGTAAAGAACTAAAATACTACATTTATATAGGGTTAAAAAGAAATTATGGATGGCTTAAAGACAGCGTACCAGTGTTAAATCTGTACATGGAGTTGCTTGCTCCATCTGCTGTCATCCCTCCAAACACGTAAATGTTCTTGCCCAGCACAACAGCTGAGTGGGCAGCTACTCCTGGTGGAATATCTCCTTTGGCTTGCACTTTCTCCCACTTCATGCTCCCTTTAAAGATAATTTAACAGATGCGGTGACACTCTGAACACGTATGCTGCATGCGTGTTGAAATACAAAGTGCTTCCTTTGTGAATCACATATGTGGAGAGTCTCACTTGAATCAAGAGAGTACATATCATTGTGGAATTTGTCTCCAGCCATGCCCCCATGAATGTAGATCTTTGAATCCACCGCTACAATGATGTGACCATGTCTGGCTGGAGGGTGCCTGCCTTGTGTTTCAGGTTGGGACCAAGTAGAAGACACTGCAACAGATTTACACAGAAGAGATGGACGGAAAAAATATTATTTTTATATGTGCATATACACTTTTTATAGCATCTGTCAATAGTGAAACATGAAAGAAACAGGAGAATATGGATTTTCATTTTGAAATTCTCAATCACAGACAGGAAATGCCTCGAACAGTGACATATCTCCTCAGCACTTGATCTTTTTGTATCTACCAGTGAATGAATAATGAGTGCATACATTCTCTCAATTGTTTGTGGGTATCATAGATAAGTATTGTCTGTTATGTGTTTTTTTTTTCTGTTTTTATAATGAGCATTGGGAAGGTTACTTTTAAATTGTATTCCACTACAGATTACAGAATACATACCCCAAAATGTACTTTGTAACATATTCCATTACGTTACTCAATGAGAGTAACATGTTTTTGAATACTTTGGATTACTTAATATATTATCATGGTTTTTACAAATACAAGAATGTACTCTTGCTGTGTGATTTATTACTATTACTGAAGGTTAATTTGTTTTTAAAGTTGGCGTTTCGGGTAAGATAACAACTAGCCGAGAAATGTGTGTATTTCTATTAAAATCTTAATAGAAAATGAGTAACAGTAGGGTGGACATTAGGTAAGGCTGCACTTTCTGCAGCGATCTCGTATAGAAAACTATTCCGCGCGTATATAAAACAGGTCCACGGCTCCGACCCGTAGTAAAGGGCCCTCCGGCTAATACGTCGGGTTCCATGTCGGGCTCGTAGCCGAAAGCTAGCTTTACTTTGTTGTCTGGGTCAAATTTGCTAGCGAGAGACAGAGAGGCGTTGAAAGGCTGCTCAAAAGGAACTTATTGTTTTGGAGGAAAACACACAGTGTACAGTTGAGTCTTAATAGCTTACCTACAACTGGGTTCGTCAGGCAACTTTTTTTTGGCTGCAGTGGTTATCATTATTAAATTTACATGCTTCCATCTCCCGTTTCTGGTTGGTGACAACTCGTACTTTTTGACTCTCCTTTTTCTCCCTCCCTTGCGCTCACAGACACATAAGGGGGTATGGCAATCCATTCTCCCTGCAGCACGGATTTCTGCCCATGAGGCTACATTCTTTAGGGCTATGCCTGTAACACTCAGCCTATTGCCTTTATATTCGATTATTTTTTGAATAATTTTTCAAAAAAAGATGAGTAGGGGTTATATAAGCCACGAGATTGAGACACAGGCACTAGAGCCTCTTAATGCATGTTTTGTTTGGGTTTCCACTGGCGTGGAATTACCAAAAATAGAGAGGGCACAGCCTAACATATGAAACAGGAAAGGACCGCAGTGTAATCCATTTATTTCAACAAAATAACTGTATTCTGAATACCACCTTTTAAAACTGTAACTGTAACCGAATACAGTTACTCATATTTTGTATTTTAAATATATAACGCCGGTACATGTATTCAGTTACTCCCCAACACTCTTTATAATAAGCATATAGAGGTTTTGTCATGTGAGCATCTAAAACACCAAAAGTGATGAAAGCCAAAGAATTATTATTACAAATTACAAAGACATTTTTAAAACAATTCAGTACCAGGTTTTCCATAATTTTCTCACATGATTCAGTAAAAATGACATTTGACCTAAAAGCCATTCTTGGCTGTGGAATAGAAATGCTATTTGACAATATGGAGTCAAGGCTAAGTTACAGCTAATTAAAAAGGTCTACAGCCAAAATGCTCCCAAAATAAATAAAGAAACAAAATTTACTAAACTTCAATCACTGAATCTAAAAAACTGACACTTAAAATTGTTGGTTGGCGCTAGTGTTAATGAACTTATCTCTATTTGATCTCGTGACTTTTACTCTGATTTCACATTTGATCTTCCTAGAGTAGCAAATACTTTGTAATGCTGTAAATTAAACATACACATTTTTGAAGCACATGAAAAAAAAAATAAATCACACGTTATTTTTCAGTCTTTTACATTATTAATTATTTTACACATCATTTTAAACTGCTGTCAGTGAAATGAATACATACTTTGGATTTCATTTATTGGTGCTCTACACTGTTAAATAATTTAACAGGTTTGGTTGTGGAGACATCCACAGATAGATATGTAGCCCAGTGAAGTGATACGTTTCCAATATTCTCTCTTTATAGATCTTTTCCTTATTTTTAAAACATTATTATATAAAGCAACCATTGACGATTGAGAAAGCATAAGATTACTATGCTTTCTCAATCGTTAGCACTGTTGCCGCACAGCAAGAAGGTCCTGAGTTCAATTCCACCATCAGGCCAGGGTCTTTCTGTGTGGAGTTTGCATGTTCTCCCGTGTTTTTGCGTGGGTTCCTCCGGTACTCCGGCTTCCTCCCACCGTCCAAAGACATGCAGTTTGAGGGGATAGGTTAATTGGATAATCGAAATTGTCACTAGGTGTGAATGTGCGAGTGAATGTGAGTGTGAATGCTTGTCTGTCCCTGTGTGTTGGCCCTGCGACAGACTGGCGACCTGTCCAGGGTGTACCCCGCCTCTCGCCCTATGACAGCTGGGATAGACTCCAGCGCCCCCCGCAACCCTGAAAAGGATAAGCGGAAGCGAATGGATGGATGGATGGAAGATTACTATTAATGATGAAAATTCAACTCAGCAATTTACATAGATGTCCAATACAAATAGATCAATAAATATCGTAGATACAGCACCCAATCAGCTATTTCAGTTTTCACAACAAAACCCGTAGGAAATATCAAAATTTCATCTCTGAAGCAGATTTCTTCTGAAATACTGTCAGGTGATGTTATTGTAATGGACTGCGATAAGCAGCAGGTTTATTTGACACACTGGGCGATATGATGATATATATCGTGTGGACGATAGAAAAGTGTCTATCGTGCCATTTGTCTTCTATCGTTTCTAACCCTAATTTTATAAATTATTACATAAAATATATCATTAACCCTTTACAACCGGTCGGAGCAGGCACACTCCGTTTTGCCTAACTATTTTTAAATCCCTGTAGAACTGGAACCAGGTAAGGTAGTGCAATAATTCTTTTTGCATATGAAACCGTAGGAGTTGTACTGACATCTTATTCCATTAGCTTGTCCTAAGTCATGGTTTCCTTCCACATATAGCTTTGCAAAAATTGCATAAAAAGCACTTCCAGCAACAAAAACAATATTCCAGAAACACGCTTTGCCGATCCGATCAGCTATTCATAACACTTCCTACGTTGGAATATAAAGGTTCCTCCCATATATCATTGTGATCTTGTTTATTACTCTTGTCTTCTTCTGCTTGCTTTCTTTTTTTCTTTCTCAACAGGTGATCCAGGTGATTGATATTTATTTTTTTTTTTGTCTGCTTATTCTGTTGGTTTTTGTTTTTTGCCCTTTTTCCCCGTCCCTCTTCTCAGGTTTTTTTTTTCTTTCCCTCTTTCTTTCTCCCCTTTCTTTCCACCAGTCAAGTCTGTCCCGTATTCAGCAAGTGAAAATAAAATAAACAATAAAAGGTAAAAAAAAAAAAAAAAAAAAAAGCATCGCTATACTCTACAGAAGTGAACTCCAAAGTTGTTCTGTCTAAAATACCGCTGAAAGTCTATAATACCAGTGAAAGACAACCTTTATTAAATATGTCTCACATTTATGCTTTTGCATCAACAAACTTCAACAAGGCCCTCCAAACGTCCTCCGTTCAAATGCCAAACAAGGTACTGGCAGATCTTAAAAAATTCAGAGCTCAAAAAGAAAAAGAACTAAAAATTAGAGAGGAAATGAATATGTCAGACATATTAATTCAAAATCACCAGCACAACGCTACTCTTAGAACGCTTAAAACATACGAGGTTCTTCGTGAGCAAAGAGAGCAAATTAGAAGGAAAAATAACCTTAAAGAAGTTCAAAAAGAAATCGAGTTAAAGGAGCAACGGGAGGAAAAGCCGTTAGTGGAACGCCTTGAACACGAAAAAAGAGGGGAGGCTGAAAGAAAAGCCAGGTTTAAGTCACTCCACAACAGCTGGGAGGACGCAATCAGGCTAAAGGAAGAGAGAATGCAGGACAAACAAAGGGAAAGTCGGGAGTGGGGTGAGGCTGGCAGGAAGGCTGACGTGATATTATTGGCAAAGGATATGGAAGAGGCGCAAAAAAGGCGTGAAAAATACATTGAACTTTGCCAATATAATTACGAGAGAGCCAAAGAAAAACGTGCTTTGGCTGAACTTGAGAAAGAAATGGAAACACAGTATTTATCACGCTTATTACAGACATGGAAATATTAACAGCAGTAAAATATAAATAACACCCCCCAACCGGTCGCAGCAGATAGCCGCCCCTCCCTGAGCCTGGATCTGCTGGAGGTTCCTTCCTGTTCAAAGGGAGTTTTTCCTCCCCACTGTCGCCATGTGCTTGCTCATAGGAGATCATTTGATTGTTGGGGTTGTTTTTTCACAACAACAGTTGTGAAAATATTCACAACTGTTGTTGTGATTATTTTCACAACTGTTGTTGTGAAAATATAACTGTTGTTGTGAAAATATAACTGTTGTTGTGAAAATATAACTGTTGTTGTGAACATATTCACAACAACAGTTATATTGCAAAGTCTTCACCATCCATCAGCCATTACAATACAATTAATAAAAATCTGGAACTACATAAAAATGTTGATGTTTGATTTTGTTTACTTTTGTTTTGTTTACTACTACGTGTCTGACAGTGATTATCTGAGTAGATAAAACAATGGTCCTGTACCACCAACATCATTATGGAGAAGTGTGAGAATGACTGGGAGAGAGACTGGAGGACTACTGTGAAATCAGAAAAAGCAGTGTAGTTATGGGGAGGTACTTCCTGTACATTGCTTCTCCAGCTGTGTAAATTACATTTTTCTCAGCAGCAACAGTTTTGGGGTTAGGAGAATACCAGGACCAGTCAGTGCACAATTACCAATTCATCAGCTGCATAACAGCAGCTGTAGCCTCACAGCTGGAGCGCACTGTACTGAGTGAAACATTTCCACACTTCGGTGGCTCCGCTCTTTGTGTTTGTCTTTTTTGCGCTAGATTCTGAAGCTGCGGGTTTGATCTCTCTCCAAACAATATTGACTGAACCAGCAGCAAAAGAAGATCCAAACTAGCTTCACGTTTCGCTTCACAAAAACATCGTCATGAATTCCCTCTTACTTTTGCTGTTTTGCTTCCACCACAATAAAAAAAAAAATAAATAAATAAAAAAAAAAATCACACTTCATGCAGAGCTCTCCGTCTCTCTCTCTCTCAGGAATAGATTCCCATAAAAAAAAAATCTGTTTTCTGCTTTATTCGCTTGCTTATTACCCACCAGGCTACCGTTGTTTACAGCGCTGTCTGCCACTGCTTTTTATTTTTAAACTTCCAACAACAAAGCCTAATTTCTTCAGTTCAATACTGAACAAATGTATCTATTGCAGAATATTTTTAAGGTTATCTGCTATAAAATCCCAGGCCAGGAAAATCTCCTTCATGTTTTTCTGTGTTTTATCCTCAGTTACTTTGACATAAAGGCATCTGCTGTGATGCTTGCACCTTTGATCAAGTCCCACAAGTGTCAGCTTTGTTTTTATAGATATAAAAATATGGATATGTACTGATAAGTGATCAGAGTTATAATATTTCTGACTGAGCCAAAATTTCACTGATTCAAATATAATCGCCGAAATTCAATTTTCGTAAACGACGCTCAATGCCTCATCAACAATGCATTTTGTGCATTTGCACGTATCGTGTCTACCGCTCGAGTTGGAAAAATCTGAACTCCAGCTTCAAGTCGCCGTGACAACCAACCAGGAGCCTGGTGATGATGCTCTGACCTAGTTCTAAGAGGCAGGTCCAGCCAAAGCTCCTTCTCTTCCACTTTAAGCTGTGTCCTTTTTATTCGTCTCTCTGTAAATAGTTATATTTTATATATTTAAGTTGAATGTTTTTTTGTTTGAGAACCCTAATTTTATAAATTATTACATAAAATATATCATTAACCCTTTACAACCGGTCGGAGCAGGCACACTCTGTTTTGCCTAACTATTTTTAAATCCCTGTAGAACTGGAACCAGGTAAGGTAGCGCAATAATTCTTTTTGCATATGAAACCATAGGAGTTGTACTTACATCTTATTCCATTAGCTTGTCCTAAGTCACGGTTTCCTTCCACATATAGCTTTGCAAAAATTGCATAAATTTTGTGGTTGGAAACTATTTTGTGCAACTTTTTTGTATTTACAGTTTTGAGGGATAAGCCTCTTAAATTTCTCTAACTAGAAATATATGTAAAAAACAAAACAAAAACGATTTAAAATTTTTTTGTAGTTTATTGCACTTTTTTTGCAATTTATGTAGTTACTATGGACTTAATGCATACATATTATTAAAATTTGGGCTATAACGGTTGTATTGATGTATAGCAACTTGAAATGCTCCCACAAATGGCACTACAGCATGTAAAATGTAAAGATAAGCTCTCATGGACTTGGTTCTATGGTAGGTCTTAAAGGGTTAAATAGCCTGTGGCAAATATATTAGTGTTGTCTTCTCACTATACATACTTTTAACTTTATGCAAGAGAAAATAAAGTATAAAAAAATGATATTTTTCGCAAGGAAACTCCGTCTTGTGGTTTTGCGACATGGTGCTACTTTACATGCACCCGGATTTGCGACATGCTTTATGGTAACTCAAAACAAAGACTGCACCCTCTCCACTCGCTGTTTACAGACTGCATACTTTCCAGATGACCACAGGTCAGGTGGTATATCGTGATATAAAATAATTCATATCGTGATAAATATTTTTTCCATATCGCCCAGCACTACAAACCTGTATCAAAGACATGAAGTTTGGAGTCAGAGACAGGTGCAGATCCTATTTCCCCACCAGAAAACACAAAAAGCTTGTCCCCAAGGCAGGCTGAGGTGGTGTGGTATGTCCTGGGACTCGGGGGTGTCCCATTTGTTTCTACAGTATTCCAGCGAGGGTTGCTGTCTAGACACACACAGAATGGAAATGATTTGTGGGTATTCAATATATCATGTGATCTATTTATATGATCATGTGTGGTTACAGACTACAAGTTTTCAAGGTTTTCACAGCCATGGTTTCACAGGTCAACAAGAAATCTGAGTGAAACCTTTCTCATCTGTGAAAATCCATCAGATTACTAGGTTAGTTTAAAATAGGATTTACCTGCCACCTGTACATTTTGGATACAGTTGCGATTTCCAGTCTGCTGTGCACCCCCAAACACCCACAGGCTCTGGGGGCAGCTCTCTGGCACAAAGCTGCAGTGTTCATACCTTGCCTCCAAACCCTCCCACTCAACAATGTCCCATCCATGATTGTCTGGTCCATACAAAAACAAAAATACAAAGAAAGTTATACAATATCAGTCTAATGGCTGATGATAACTTTAGCTTCTTGTCATAATTAAAAAAGATGTCCCATTAAAGCCTGTAAAACATGAGCTTGAAAACTATATTTTAAAATACAGAGTTATACTGAGGTCATAATACTGTAAAAGCTGGCTCTGGATATATATATATATATATATATATGTATATATATATATATATATGTATATACACACACACATATATATTTTTACCTAGATTTATGATGTGCGAATCTGAGAAACTGCCACTGGGATTGGCTCCTCCAATAATAAGGAGTCTCCCTTTTCCTCCATCCTCAGATGGAGTGAATATGCAGGTGTGACCAACACTAACACCTGGAGCACTTCCCCTGGGTCTCAAAGAATACCTATTAGCAACAGAACAATTTTAACAAGAGGCTACATCCAGTGTTATAATCGTATTAAAATCACAAATCCACTTAAAGTACTTCAACTCACTAACCATATTCCTTCTTCGGGTTTATGTTGAGGATCAAGGACTGGTAGAAACTCCATGTCTGTCAGAGATACATCAATATAAAAGTTGTTTCCTCTTATTTTGTCTCCTCAGTGATGATGCTACACTCAAAGTTATAAGATACGAATAATACACTACGAGCTGGGATTAAAAATTAATGACTAACACTGACTGACTGTACTATGAGCGCCTCTGAAAAAGCATACATACCTACATTTTCTTACGAAATGTTGCCACAATGTAAGCGATCCAAACAGGTCCCTTTTTATTGTTCTAAACGCTTAGCAAAGGACTTCTTGTAAGCGACTGAGTTGGAAACACAATCAGCGCCCTCAGTCCGCATTTCGAGCACGAGAAGAGCTTCCTCTCCGCTAACCTTTGCTTCCGGGTGGAAAGAGGAGCCTACCGTGGCTTTTACGTGAAGTAATTTCCCCTTGGTCCCACTTTGTAGCGCACGTACGTGAATTATGTTAATAAAGTTAAATAAAAAACTCTTAATTAGTAAACGTAAATACTTAACTACTAACCAGAATGGGGCTCTACGTTGAAATCTGTACGCATTTGTTTTACGTAGGTTACGTTGTATCATGAGTTCGTTCCAAACGTGGTTGCCATGGGATTGCCGAGGCGCATGCCCAGTTTGCCAATCTCAATTAGCTACCCCAAAGTGCAGATTTTATCATACGTGAAACATTAATGTTAGTTCCTGGCATGGTTAGCGTAGAAAAAATGATTTTAAATACAAACTGCAAATTGTATATTTATTTATTTATTTATTTTAACCCAAAGAGTTCTACTCCTCACTTCAAGCAAAAAAGGTAGGCAGGCTATGGCTATGGCTAAGAGCATTTTCACACTTAAGCACAAGTGAAAGCATAACATGTTTAATGTTATATTTGACATAGTAATGTGGCTGTGCAAATATTCTCAGGATACCAATATGTCTTATCTGGCTGGAACATAAAAGGTCCATCTCACTTTCTACACAGTCTAGGCGTAGAGTTGCTAGGAGTCATAGTAGCGTTTTTTAAACCTAATTATTAAGTAATTTCTTTCTTTCTCATATAATATACCGACAGTGTTATACGTTTAGTTTTACATCAACTTCACGAACACGGAATTGCTACATCAGCAGATGTTTGCACTCTAAACTACGCAGTTTAAAGGGTCCAGTGTTGCTGAGTGTCGGATATCCAGTAAATGATTAATTACTAAGGTTAATCTTAAGTTACAAAATGAGTGCTCTGGGTTCATCTATGTGTTTGTGTGTGTGCACGCCTGACTTCACAGTGTGTCACATTTTGTCGCCATCTGGTGGGCGATTACATCTACTGCAAAGCACTTGCTCAATGTGCTGCTGAAAGACAGAATTGTGGTTCTGTTGAATGGTTCTTTAGAATAAAGTCAATAAGTCAGATATGTACAAACTGGAGCACACCCAAAACAGGAAGTCCTGAGGATGCAAAGCAGACCCTCACCCTTCCTCCGGTGAGACCAGACTGTACCACTCTAGTGCCTGTCTCCCAACCCTGTTTCCGAAAAGCTCATTGTTGTTTAGACATGAGTATGAACAAGGATCAGAAGATTAACTCTGTTTACTGGGATTAACTGACAATTCTGTCAGTCAAAGCAATAGTCGTGAAGGACAACCTCTTCCTGATGCCACTGCCTGTTTTTTCTTCATACCTGGGGGTGTTGATCTTTTTTTGTGTTTGCCGATTTTACTGTGTTTGAATCTCGAGATATGAATCTGTCTAAGAGGTTGTTGGGGAGTCAAACACAATTCTCCTGCAGTCATCTCTTCCACATGTGCAACTACCCAATTAAAGTCCATATTCAATATGGGAGATGTTCAGCAATTAGAGCCACAAGTGTACCAGGAAACAGTGAGAATTGTGTTATCTTGTGGTGTCAACTTCACTGAAGATCTCCAGTATTTAAATTGTTACTGAGGAGGTGAAGCGGTCAGAGCTGTTTGACGTTTTGCAAAGGATTTCACTGTCCTTCAAAATAAATTACTCTTTTGACAAATCATACAGGCATGTGATGGTGACTTTGGAGGCCAGTTCAAAGATGGCTTCTCAATTGTTTCAGTTCACCTGATAGGACTTAGACAGAAAAGGCAATTATGTTTTAGCAACCAGGTATTTTTAAACCTCAATAAAGAATTCTTGTTGGGATGGTACCTTAAAATTATAACTCTTTTTCTCCTGCTTGATGCTGCAGTTCACAAACCAGTCTGAAGTCTTCGCTATAATTAATTTTCTCTTAATTTTAATGAGCTGACATATGTACTTTTTTAAGAGTTTGAAAGAAAGTATCAAAAGATAAAGATGGGCGATGCTCAAGTTTGGTACGACTGTGTGCATGTGAGTGTATGTGGATGTGTGTGTGTAATAAGTCCCAGTGTTTATTTTTTACGGTTTTTACGGTTTTAACCACAATTTGAAATTTCAACAATGAATTTGATTTGACCTCTTTCACACAGTTTTAACCTAAATTTAAGCTGCAGAATGCAGGATGTTTGACCACCAATAGAAGATAAATATTACATGATCCACTGAGTCTTGATTTCTACTGTAACATTCAGATGTTAAGGTCAGAATTTGGCATAAAGAACATAAAAGCATGGATCCATCCTGCCGTATACCAACAGTTCAGGCTGCTGGTGGTGTAATTGTGTTGGGGGATATACCAAGCATTGTTTAAATACCATTGCTGTCATCCAGGTTCATCCCTTCATGACCAAAGGGTACCCATTTTCTAATGGCTGCTTCTAGGAGGTTAACATGCTGTGTCACAGAGCTTAGATCATTTCAAACTGGTTCCTTCATCATGACAATGAATTTTCTGTACTCAAATGGCCTCCACAGTTACCAGATCTCAATCCAATACAGTATCCTAGAGCATCCTTTTGGATGTGATGGAATGGTAGATTTGCATCATGGATGTGCAGCTGACAAATCTGCAGCAACTGTGTGATGCAGTTATGTCGGATTGGATCAAAATGTCTGAGGAATATTTCCACAACGTGTTGAATCTAGAAAGAGATACAGAAAATTAAGGGAGCTCTGAAGGCAAATTGGGCCCAACACTAGCAAGGTCTACCTTATGAACTGGCCAGTGAATTTATATTATATCTGGGTATAAATGGGTGTATTTTCAGCATGGTAATATTTAACTTATTCTTTTTTTCTTTTCTTGTTTTTCCATCAGTGATGTTTCTTCTAGTATGTTCATATAGAGCAAAACATCCACAGTGCATTTCACAACTTGCTCAGTAGGTTGTGCTATTGCATTTTGTTTGCTCTAATGTTGCCTGGATTCAGTGGGAACAGAATAAAAAGCAACAAAGATTCATGTTATTCCACACACATACTTTTGGACAACATTTCTAAATAGTTTGGAATAGATTAAGATAAATATAGTATTAAAAAACATTTTCATATGCCTATAATGAGGTTTCTTTCAGTTACAATGAATATGAATGAATTTTATTGTAGTTGCCCTGACTTAGTTTGTAGTGTTATGGTTACAATAAAAGCCATAATATGTCCACTGTTGATACTTTCTTATTACCTTAATAACTGAATGAATGAAAGAGCAGAAGTATGAAAGCAAGAACATACAAAAATCTAAAAGTAAAAACGCAAACACTTGAAAGCTTTGGCATCTAAAACTTCTCAAACATATGTGTGCCCTATACAAAGACACATTAGTTGAACCTTTTTGAACATTTATCCCACACTTAGAAAGGGTACAGTAGATATTGTCATTCAGCATGCCCTTTTGTTAATTCACTGAAAAAGGAAGGAATTGGGCAGGAAAATCTTTTAAAAGGACTGCTTCTTTCAAGTTTAGGGACATAATGGAAGATTGATTATATGTCCTTCTGGGTTTGTTAGTAGCCTAGAACTATTTGTACTCTTTGAAGCCCACTTTATTGGTTATTAATCATAATCTCAAAGAGCCTCTAGTTAAAAGAGTGTAGGCCATGTCTCTGATGTTGGCCTTCCCTATTAATATATATATTTTTTTAAGTAGGAAAAAAAGCTATTCAGGCACAAGGTTAGACTGCTGTGTTGTTTGTTTAATGGTAGTCCACCATACAGTTCAGTAATGTGTCTGTGACATGGACAGAGTAAAAACATGAAAAGTGATATGTAAAAAGTTAAGTGAAAATGTGCAGATTTTGACAGAACAAGGACAAGGAAATGCTAACTGCTTAACATACTACAGACATAAAAGCACCTGAAACGGAAAACAGGTTCCTAGGGTTTCTAGGAAAAACACAAGACCAGATGCAAGACAGGAACCTAGACTACAGTTAACAGAGTATAGTCTGTGTGTAGTACTGTGAGACCTATCATCCAAACACAGTTCGGATACTGCTGCTGGCTGCTGCTACTCTACAGTTTGTTTGTTTGTTCAAGCAGTCTTGATCAGTGTACCTATCCATTCATAAATAAGTGCATGAGTAAAGTAATTCCAGTTTATCATAATAATATTTAGATTATACTAAAAATGGTTTCAAACTTGATATTTGAATTTACACTGCTTAGCCTCACCCTTTGCAGTGAAATCACTGAACCGATCCTATTGAACATGTTCGTGATATTATTGCTTTTTTCTTTAATGGAGTTATGTGACGAATAATAATATGGATCGCTGTGTGGTGTAGCTTATTCAAGAGTTGAACCTGCCCTCTAGTCTTGGATTATTTTAAATGCTACTTATAGGTCCGTGGTGTGGGAGGGACTTGTGTGTGTGCATGTGTGTCTGTGTGTGTGCTCTGTCTTGGATGACACACACACACACACACACACACACACACACACACACACACACACACACACACACACACACACACACACACACACACACACACAGCGTCAGGGGCTTACAAGTCTACTCCTTGTGCCAGTCCCAAACCCAGCAAAAGTCTTAGATTGGGAAAGGATTCCGGCTTAAAATCTTTGCTAAATCCGACACATGGATCCATCCGCTGTGGTGACCCCATGGGAAATAAGGGAGCAGTTGAAAGTACCTACTTAGCTGTAATTAGCTGATGTCTGTGTCTGTGCTATGGATGCACCTTGCTAACTAACACCTTGCTAGTGTTACTTGATAACTTAGTACCCTGTTGTCCTAATATGGTCCAAGCTTCCTGCTTGGGGAAAAAATGCTCAAAATGCAAGATCAAGTCATCACTGTGAACAGATTCTGCTTTTATATACTATTTATGGCTCTAACTATTATTAGGTCCTATAAATGAAAATCTGCACTTTCCTCCAGACTGCAGTATCCACACAGCCAGAGTCCTTACACTGTGTTGTGGAGGGATGGATTGCACTCAGTTGGTCTGGGCCTTTCCATCTGACTTGTTGACTGTGTTGTATCAGAAAGCTTGTATTTGGCTGCATTGGGTGCATTTTAACATAAATTGTAAGTTTGTGTCTGTACTCTGTTTTAATGTTTCTGTAATTAAGCCTTTGTTTCGCTTCACACGATGATCTTTTGTGTCATTATTGCTTGTGTTTTTTTTGATAGGCTTAATAGACTGTTACTCAGTGAAACAAGTTAGAAGCCATGGTCTCCAGTCTGCCTCCAACAGGTGCTTAGCAGTCCCTGTGGCCGTCTGAGGATGTAGTCTTCTCCCTTTATGATTCAACAATGATAGAATTCACCTGCAGTCAAAAAACTGCACAGTCATCTCCTGTCTTCCAGGGCAAATTGAAAATTCATCTCCTCAGGGAACTTGTCCCATTCTTGCCTACTTATCACTCCCATCCTAATTAAGTCTCTCTCGCCTTTACCTTCTTCTTCCACTAGGACCTAATATTGCCTCTTCCTCACATTTCTCTGCTTTGTAGCTTTCTGTTGCACTTCCTGCACTTCCTGAGCGTCAGTCCTATGGGGACATAGGATTATTTGTTAGATCTAATCATCGGGTCACTGTGGCTTTGGCACACAACTTGTGGCATGTGATATTGGCCATCTAGGGACTAAAAACTACTGCTGTACTCAGGTCATGGTACGTTAGGACTTGCCACACAATGTTAGCTTGACAGACTGTAAAAAATATAAATTATTTCTCGGTTACTCTAGTTGAAACCCCATGGAAAGTACTAATATTTAACTTTAAAACTAGTTAAAATCCAAAAGTTCATGCAAAGCAGAAGTGTGCAAAACCCTATATAGAGTATAAAGATTATATTAGATGGAAGTGAAATCCTAAAAAAAAACAGCAGTCGGCAAGAAAAAGTAGTAAAATTATGAGACAATAAAATATGACACGTTGGTACAACTGTTCTCCAGTGTGCTATTTTGGAGCACATATTGTGGAATAAAGCAAGATATACTGGAGAGGACTTGCATAACTTGTCTGTTTTGACATAAACAGGGTAGAGTGGACTTTGGGGAGTTTGAATAGTCTATTACTTATTTCTGTTGAAAGCTGCAAACACAGTGTGTATATTTTCGGTGTGAGAGTCTGACATATGGAAGCCCACTCCCCCCACCCCTAAACAGGCCATTCCACAGCAGCATTATCTGACCATCTTCCCTTTCAGGGAAACGCAGTATGGGTTTCAGAGAACTCCTTTGTTTTCCTTTCACTGTAACTGATAAGGACCCAAAAAAGGGAAAAAGGGGGCTTTTTCTGGGTGGACAGAATAAGAGGAAAAGGGAAAATGATCGTGACTTTTTTAAGTCCCGGGGAAGGGACAAGAGTCAGGAGAAAGAGATAACTGATATCATTTTTGTCAGCCTAAATTAGCTTCTTAGTGCATGCTATCTTGGTGAGCATGCTGCGTGCACAATACTTGCTGATTTGTGCTCTAGGCGATGGGAAATCCATTAAACAGATTCCGTTTTTTCATTGCCTTTAAATAGAGCTCGATTTGGGTGCCTTCTTGGTGGGTGGTCTGCTTGGTAATCGGGATTAATTTGGAAAGTTCATCTCTCGGTTACTGGTACACTGCCACTGGGAAAAACGTCAAAACAATGTGCTGGATCTATTGCTCTTGTGTCACATTTCACCCAAAGGTGTGTTAAGTCATGCTGCAAAAGTAATCTGGATTTTTGACATGCAAAAACAACAATGGATTAGTTTTATCTGTTTGACAGTGCTCCCCTGGTGATTATTTAATCAGGGTATTAAAACATGTTTTTTGTCTTGCTGTTGTTTACTCTAGAGGTGGCTGTTGTTTCTGTTCTGTTTCCCGTTAGCTCGAATTGATCACCACATTTCTCAAAGAAACAAAAAAATCTGACATGTAGTTAATTTTAACCTTAGTGTGAAAAATATATTTAATATTTAAGAAAAGATATATGTTATGTCAAAAAATAAGTTCTGACCATTTAAGAACTATATAAGCAAAATACTTTAACCTCGGGGAATGAAGAGATCGAATCTGAGCAGTCTTTTCATATCTTAACCTTGGCTCTCACTTTTTATTAATACTCTTGTATGTCAACATTTGTCAAATCCATCTGACAGCTGTCAAGTACAGTGAATGTCACCCATATGTCTCCAAATCTGCAAATGGTGCTAAACCAACCAGCTCATACATCCAATGGATGTTTTTTCACTATCAGGCAGCAGTCTTCTAAAGTGATATTCTTTAACTTCATATGGAAAGCTGTCGCTGCTACTTGGTGGCTCATTAGCAATAGTAAGAAATAGATAAAGTACACAATCATAATATTCAGGTTAATCAGCAAAAATGTGCTATTAAAGGCATACAGTGCATAATACATTAAGGATGTAAAATGTATAATTTTGCTAGAAAAATTGGGAATAGGTGCACGGATATATTGAAATGCACGTAATTCAAGTAAATGGAAGTGCAGCAAAAAAGGCAGAAACAACTCCAATGAGCTTGAAAGTCAATATTTTATTCAATCTCTTTATTCTTCAACACAGCCTGAACTCTCTTACACAGCTTTCATTTATAGTTCTCCAGGACACCAGGGCTCTTGAAGCTCTTCTTTGGATGTTGGCTGCCTTTTCCCCCCATTTCTATCAAGATTATCCTGCACAGCTTCAACAATGTTGAGGTCCAGGTTCTGGGGAGGCCAATCCATGACTGATAGTGTTCCAGTGTAGGGTGGCTGTAGCTCAGGAATTAAGTCATTAAGCAAGTCAAGTCAATGGAGGGTTGGTTTGATTACTGACTGTGTCTGTCTGCCTGCCAGTGTATCCTTGGTCAAGATACTGAACCGCAAGTTGTTCTCTGATGTGTTCATTGGAGTCTGAATGTTGTGTATGTATGAAAGCACTAAGGTTGAAAAAGAAGAGGAAAAAAAAACCTTGGGTAAATGAGGCTTTTTACTGAGTTCCTACGTAGAATAGAAAAGTACTATATGGGAACCAGTCCATTGCGTTCTTTTCTTTCCAGGTGTCCTTTTACTACATTGGCATTGTGTTTGGGATCATGGTCATGCTGAAAAATGAAACCTATGCCAATCAGATGCTTCCCATAACATATTGAATGGTGTATGGAATATGGATAATAGTAATTTAGCACACCTCAGCCTTTTATCCGTGTTTCCCTTCCTTTAAAATGGCTTCTTGACAGCCATCCTTCCACTGACACCATTTCTGATGAGGCTTTAGTGAACAGTAGATGGATCAGCTGAAAGGCCAGATGCATCTCTCACACGCTGTCATGTCTTTGCTGGATTTTTTCAGATGCTGTTTATCTACTGTAGACAGTTTTCAGGTTTGCCACCTCATCTTTTGCCCTCAGTTTTTCCAGTTTCCTTAATTTTTTAAGGATACACTGCACAGCACGCTGATATGCCAGCTTTTCAGCTAATAGCACTTTGAGAATCACCTTGCTGGCATTTTTCACAGATTGAGCTAAAGGATTAGGAATAAATTATCTGTTTTTGTGACAGCCTGGAAAGAGCCTAAATTTAAAATTGCTTCTTTTGTTGAGTTGTTTGAGATGTTACGTGGTTTAACAAAAAAGAAAAACCTTTCTCCGTCATGCACAAGGACTGAAAATAAACGAAAAAGCAGCCAATGTCTAAAGGAAAATTATGAAAGACATTCAGAAACCGTGGAGGGCTGTTGAGCAAGTCCATTGTAAAAAGTTACAAAAATTTCCAGCTCCTTGGGAGCAAAATACATAAAAAAAGAGTCTGGGTTAGATATGTTTGTTATTCTGTCTGACTGCCTGCATGCAAACACACACACACACACACGCACTCATGAACAAACCGGGATCAGGTTTCTCTGTCTTCTTTTTAGCTACTGAAACCACCCTGTCTGCAGTAGCAGCTAGCATGCTCTCTCCAAGATGACGTGTCTCAGAGTTTACTTGCGGAAGCCCCCTGCCAATCCCTCAGAGACATCATCCTTCCTAGTCTGTACCTATGGTGAGGTAAATTTCTTTTATTTGAAAAACCATCTGAATACTGTAGGGCTAGACTGATAATGTGCTATTTTTGGTAAAATATGGTTGGCATAAACCCTACAATACCAATGACTATGAGAGTCTAGAAGAGCTAGCGATGGCACTTATCCGGATGTCTTATTTACCCGCCACATTGGCACATTGGTAAAGGATTGTGTTAATTTGATAAAAAAGTGTGTCACTGTTTCTGACACCAGAGGCATTCAATCCAGCAGTGCATCTGAGTTGACAAGCATCTTACTCCCAGCAACAAGTGGGCTCAGATGTAGCAACATGTCCTTTAGTCTGGTAATGAGGCTTCTCCTCTTTATCTGATGACACGTTGAATCATTTATGGAGGGTATTATCCAAACTGGAGGAGGTCCACCTGTACTGTTTACCGAGACGAAAGCCTCATCCATTATCCAGTATTTATCAGTCAGTATAGAGTAAATTAATATGGATAAGGTATTACAAGGGTGTGGTTAAAGTTGTGTGGGGGGGGACTTTTGTATTTTATGCCTGTGATGCATGTGTGGGTGTGCAAGCAGGAAGCCAGAGGCAAGTTCCAACTGTGGCTGACTTTAAAGACCTAAGCAGAAGATTAGCACATATCTTTGTAGTGAAACATCAAAGCATTTTATATTTTATTGTGAAATTCCCATGTAGTTACAGCACACATAAAAATTGCTTTACTGTACCAGAGAACTGCTGATATTTCAGATAAAAGGAGGAAAACAGGTTGTGCCTGTCTGTCAATTTTCTTTTTAAGAGAGAGTGCCAGGCTGACTCTGGAGAAGGGATCATTACGCAAGCCAATTATTGACTTCAGTGTTTAATGTGGACCATTAATGAATTAATTTTATCCCACAATCCCTCCAGTTTCTGCTGATAACTTTTAACTTTTATACCTATCTTTTTACAATCCTTTCAACATATCCATTCACTTTGTGGAAATTAACAACAGAGACACACTATATTGTGTCTCTGTTGGATAATATAAAGTATTAATTCATCTGTCTTCACATGCATATGAACTTGAGTAACACCCCATTCTTAATCCACGGGGTTTATATGATGTCAGCTCAGCCTTTGCAGCTATAAGAGCTTGAACTCTTCTGTGTAGGCTTTCTACAGGTTTAGGAGTGTTTATGGGAATTTTCTACCATTTTTTCCAGAAGTGCATTTGTGAGTTCACACACTGATGTTAAGCGAGAAAGCTCTCAGTCTCTGCTCTAATTCATCCCAAAGGTGTACTGCTGGGCTTAGGTCAGGACTCTGTCCAGGCCAGTCAAGTTCTTCCACACCAAACTCACTCATCCATGTCTTTATGGACCTAGCTGTGTGCACTGGTGTGCAGCCATGTTGAAACAGAAAGAGAAAGGGGTCATTCCAAAACTGTACCCACAAAGCTGGGAGCATGAAATTGTCTAAGATGTCAACCAACCACCCCCCAACCACCACCACCACCTTTACACTTGGCCGAAAAATACCGTTCTCCTGGCAACCAGGGCAAACACAGACTCGTCCATCCAATTGCCAGACAGAGAAGCGTGATTTAAGAGAGCACGTCTGCACTGCTCTAGAGTCCAGTGGCTGTGCGAAATGCACCTGACGCTTTGCATTTCGTGATGTAAGGCTTAGATGCAACTGCTCAGCCAGGGAAATCCATTCCACGAAGCTCTCTACTCACTGTTCTTGAGCTGATCTGAAGGCCACATGAGGTTTGGAGGCCTGTAGCAATTGACTCTGCAGAAAGTTGATGACCTCTGTGCAGTATGTGCCTCAACATCCACTGACCCTGCTCTTTGATTTTACACCCAGCACTTTGTGGCTGAGTTGCTATTGTTCCCAGTTAGTGGATTTCACTGAGCCCGTGAGAGCCCTTTCACAAATGTTTGTATAAGCAGCCTGCATGCCTAGATTGTTGATTTTATATATTTGTGGCCATAATTGGAACATCTGAATTCAATGATTTTGATGGATGAGTGAATACTTTTGGCAATATAGTGTATATTATATGATCCTTTCAACATGTCCATTCACTTTGTGAAAATTAATTGGTTGTACTTTGGACTTTTGATTGCAGACAGGGTATTCCTAATGAACAGGACTATGAAAGCATGAAAAAATGGACACACAGCACTGCTTTTTTTTAAAAACAAAATCCAATCAGTGACAACTGTTTTCCTGTTGATAAGAAAGAGAAAGGAAAATGCTTGTGGACAAAGAAAAAAAGACACAAGATTATACTCTTTCTGCTTTCCTCCCAATGTATTTGATGCATTTACTTGACTAAAAGAGTTCACAAATTAACTTTATTATAAGCAGTGTCTAAAACTAGACACTAAAGCTACAACTTTATCACACAAAATACTGAAAAATGCCCCAAAATACAAGTGAAAATTGTTTTATTAAAGATATAAGACAGAAAATATTAGATGCTCTCCTGCTCAGCAGTCATCCATCCACTCTGAAAGCAAACAAACAGCCTTGACCCAGAGGAACCTGACAGTCTGACAGCTCAGACAGCTCATCAATTCATATGCATTAAGTGTTCTCCAATTAAGACCGTGACAGCCACTCAAATACACCCTAGCAGGATGTGTGTGAGCCGGTAATTATGGGCCATGTTTACATGTTTGAACATGAAATTGAGTTGGATAAAAAATGTAGAGGAGGACTGGATTATCTGGATGGATGCTAATCTCACAAATTAGTGTCATTGGATGCTGTTTTATCATAAAACGATGGTTTGATCCACCCACTTATCGCCAACAGCTGATCACAGAAAGTGAGTCTCTTTATAACAAACACCCTCCCTTTAGGTGTACCACGCTGGCACAACTGCCTAACAGACACCAACAGTTTTGCCCAACTCAAGATGAAATAGCTGAAAACGTTGCAACAGTGGAACCTTAGAAGTGATTTTTATTCCCTCAAGTTTAAAAAATAGGCATTTACAGTGCTTTTTTTTGAAATTTCAGATTTATATTGCTGATGTTAGTATTAATATAAGAAGCTTTAGTTCTATTCTTAGTCAGGATGACTTTTTTAAGTAACTTTTTTCTGTTTATTAGTTTTTAAGACTTAGAAGATGCAGGTATACAAAACAAAATGAACAACAAACAAAACAGGTTTCGAATTTTCATAGTACAATACGGCATTTTTAATCCATGAGCCCAATGAAGGTTCATTAAACTATTCAATCAGACTGGTGACTATAAAGCATTTTTTTCTGAAAGCGACCTGCTTGGTTTGACTTAGTATATCTACTTTTCTGTAGGTGTAACACACTTCCTAATATCCTCAGCCACCTACTGAAGGGTGGAGGTGAACTTTGGTCAACCATGTTGTTTTGAAGTGTTTTATAAATAAAGTTGGATTGGTTTGGACTTCCAGCAGAATTTTTCTTGCTAATAGCATTGATAAGGAAATGGACTGAGCCTCATAATGATCTGCTCAAATCAACCATCGAAAAATAACACTGTGAAAGAGGGAAAAGGGAGCTCCCTATTAAAAGCAGTAGTGAAAAAGTCAAATAGGTGACCCCCAAAAGTCAGTAATCTGTTACCCTGAATAAACTGATGAGTAAGGGTTCCTTGATCTCTTGGACATATCACATATATAGGTGAAGTGCCTTTAAATAATTTATGTATTCTGGATGGAGAGAAGCATGGTCTGTATATAACTTTTAAATGTATCAGAGTGTGATGAGCATTTATAGTCATACTAGTATTTTCTAAACATTTTGCCCACATTTGTTCATAGTTGGGCTTTTGTTTGTACTTTGAGACATGTGTCCTTAAAAAATGTCTTAAGTGACTTTTTAAGAAAATGCATAAATCATCCAACCCTGTTGCACGATTTCCTAAACATTTTGGCCGTCTCGAACATATAAACCAATCAAAATTCTCCCTCCCAGGCCTGAATAAGCCATCGAATATCTTCCATTGCAGTAACATATTATAATTGTTTATGCCTTGAACTAACACTTTACATTATTTCTGTCTGTTGCTGTACAAGTTACAGTGGGATGCAAAAGTTTGGGCAACCTTGTTAATAGTCATTATTTCCCTGTATAAATCGTTGTTACAATAAAAACTGTCAGTTAAATATATCATATCGGAGACACACACAGTGATATTTGAGAAGTGAAATGAAGTTTATTGGATTTACAGAAAGTGTGCAATAATTGTTTAAACAAAATCAGGCAGGTGCATAAATTTGGGCACTGTTGTCATTTTATTGATGACATATATGATGAAATCAATATTTAGTAGATCCACCATTCCTCTTTACAAAACATCTCTAGTTCATTCAGGTTTGATGGAGTCCGAGCATGGACAGCTCTCTTTAACTCACACCACAGACTTTCAATAATATTCAGGTCTGGGGACTGAGATGGCCGTTCCAGAACGTTGTACTTGTTCCTCTGCATGAATGCCTTAGTGGATTTTGAGCAGTGTTTCGGGTCGTTGTCTTGTTGAAAGATCCAGCCCCGGCGCAGCTTCAGCTTTGTCACTGATTCCTGGACATTGGTCTCGAGAATCTGCTGATACTGAGTGGAATCCATGTGTCCCTCAACTTTGACAAGATTCCCAGTCCCTGCACTGGCCACACAGCCCCACAGCATGATGGAACCACCACCATATTTTACTGTAGGTAGCAGGTTTTTCTTGGAATGCTGTGTTCTTTTTCCTCTATGCATAACGCCTCTTGTTATGCCCAAATAACTCAATTTTAGTTTCATCAGTCCACAGCACCTTATTCCAGAATGAAGCTGGCTTGTCCAAATGTGCTTTAGCATACCTCAAGCGGCTCTGTTTGTGCTGTGGGCGGAGAAAAGGCTTCCTCTGCATCACTCTCGCATACAGCATCTCGTTGTGTAAAGTGCGCCGAATGGTTGAACGATGCACAGTGACTCCACCTGCTGCAAGATGATGTTGTAGGCCTTTGGTGCTGGTCTGTGGGTTGACTCTGACTGTTCTCACCATTCGTCGCTTCTGTCTATCTGAGATTTTTCTTGGTCTGCCACTTCGAGCCTTAACTTGAACTGCTCCTGTGGTCTTCCATTTTATCAATATGTTCCTAACTGTGGAAACAGACAGCTTAAATCTCTGAGACAGCTTTCTGTATCTTTCCCCTAAACCATGATGGTGAACAATCATTGTCTTCAGATCGTTTGAGAGTTGTTTTGAGACCCCCATGTTGCTACTCTTCAGAGAAAATTTAAAAAGGAGGGAAACCCCCTTAAATACTTTTTCTCATTATTGGATTCACCTGTGTATGTAGGTCAGGGGTCACTGAGCTTACCAAGCCAATTTGAGTTCCAATAATTAGTTCTAAAGGTTTTGGAATCAATAAAATGACAACAGTGCCCAAATTTATGCACCTGCCTGATTTTGTTTAAACAATTATTGCACACTTTCTGTAAATCCAATAAACTTCATTTCACTTCTCAAATATCACTGTGTTTGTCTCCTATATGATATATTTAACTGACATTTTTTATTGTAACAACCAACGATTTATACAGGGAAATAATGACTATTAACAAGGTTGCCCAAACTTTTGCATCCCACTGTATGTTGGATACCACCCCTCTCATATGCCTGACCTGTGTAGTCTTCAGAGGGGATATTTAGTTCTTGGAAGGATTTCAAAAAATGAACCAAATGCTTGGTGCACCCGACATCAGACACTTTAGCTAAAAAAAAATATTATTACTATGATTTTTGTGGTTTGGCGTTATGGAATGCATGATCTTTTCATGTGGGCGCTCACTGAGTTCATCCTGACAATGTGCCCTTTCAAAAGTGGGTCAAATTTGGCCACGAGCTTGAGTTCTTTCAGAAAGCTTCTATTGTTTGTTTGAGTGTGCCTGTGGACCCCTTAGAGAAAGATTTTTCGCTGCCAACCACTGAACTTCATCCGCGGACAATGTGAGGACCTAATGCTTTCTCTTCCCCTTGGGCGTTTGTTATCTGCAGTATAGTTTTCTCCTTTCCAAATTGAAGTCGATGATATCCTTCTCTGATAATGCTGGACATTTTGCAGCAACAGACTGAGGCCACTTCCACGATCCTCCTTTGCCAATTATTCTTGCCCCTTAGGGGGATTGTAAACACAAAACAAACCAGTGAAACAACTTTACAGACACAGCCTATTGCCAGCTACAATGCAAATGTTTTTTGGGGGTTTTTTTGGTGCCTAATCTGACATTTTAAAGATTTTGATGTGTAGCTGACTTGGAAAGGGAGAGAAGAGAGGAACAGCAAGCAAAACAAAGCAAAATCCAAAATGAAGTGTTTCATGTGGATTTAAGATAAGATAAGATAAGATAAGATAAGATAAGATAAGATAAGATAACCTTTATTAGTCCCACACGTGGGAAATTTGTTTTGTCACAGCAGGAAGTGGACAGTGCAAAAGTTATGAAGCAAAAATTAGAATAAAATAAAATAAGAATAAATACAGTACACAACTGTACAGAATAGAATAAAATAAAATACTATATACAGTAGAATAAAATAGAATAAAATATACAATGAGATAAAAATAGAGTACAAATGCTTTATACAATTGAGTAAAAATACAACGATGCCAGAAAAGATTATTGCACATTAGTGTTATTGCACATTTGTGGATGTGTGTGTTTGATCAGTTAAAGTCTTTATTGTGGAGTCTGACAGCAGTGGGGAGGAAAGACCTGCGAAATCTCTCCGTCCCACACCGTGGGTGCCGCAGCCACTGAAGGAGCTGCTCAGTGCTGTCACAGTCTCATGCATGGGGTGGGAGATGTTGTCCAACAGGGATGACAGCTTAGCCACCATTCTCCTGTCACTCACCACCTCCACTGGGTCCAGAGGGCATCCTAGAACAGAGCTGGCCCTGCGGATCAGCCTGTTCAGTCTCTTCCTGTCCCCGGCGGAGATGTTGCCGCCCCAGCAGACCACACCATAAAAGATGGCTGAGGCCACCACAGAGTCATAGAAGGTCTTCAGGAGTGGGCCCTCCACTCCAAACGACCTGAGTCTCCGCAGCAGGTACAGCCTGCTCTGCCCTTTCCTGTAGAGGGCGTCTGAATTATGAGTCCAGTCCAGTTTGTTGTTCAGATGAACACCAAGGTAAATAAAACTGCTTTGAAATAAATTTTATTTAAAAACCATCTCAGATTTGCAACGCCGTGTATAGGTGCTGGTCCCACAGAAAATAACAAAGGCTTCATGGCAAATCTGGTGCTTTGATAAGGTCACATGTATCAGCCCTTAAAATGTTACCTCAAAACGGTTGAGGTAACATTTTAAGGGCTGAGTTAAAGGTAGTATTTATTTGTAACACAAATTGTAGTGCTATCACTTTGAAAGCGCATTGAAGTGGATCTTAGGAGGCAGGGGGTGGTGGCAAAGGCATGAGTCACTTCTTTCTCACTAGAAACTAGAGTTTGAATCTCACACTGGACCAGCTATTTATACTTTATTTGGTCATTTTACCACTTAAGTTGCAGTTTCACTTGCTGTGAGGTCTATCAAAAGAGACCAGGAAACTTGTGTCCATGTCCATTTTCAGGCTTTGCCATGAACTTATGCGATCATGTGCAATGAACCTGCAATCTTGATGTCTTTTAAAATGCCTGCTTCAGAGACACAGACCAGGTCTTCAGCATAATCAGCATAAAGGGCTAATCTGTTCCCATCTGTTGTAAATCTGTTACTGTCTGGATACAATGGAAATTCTCATTAACTAACTATATCCAGAATCTCATAGACTTGAAACAGAAATTCAAAAATTCCCAAATAGATGCTGCAGTAACTACAAAATGACATAGTCATAGTCATGACTCAGATGGATAGCAAGGTGCTGGCAGTCTGTCTGCATTTATTATTTAGGCTCTTATTTAGGTGACATTTATTTGCAAAACTTTACCAGTATGTTTGAGTGTGATTGAGTCAGACTGTGACAGTTTGGAGACAGGTTGCCTCCCACCAAGTGATCCAGACAATCACCTTGCAATCGCTTGAGAGTTAGTCACTGCAACTACCAGTAGTGAGTTGCAATGTGAAAAATTCTCTGCAGTCACTGCGTAACCACTAATTTTTTTTCAAACTCTTTCTTAAACTTGTATCACCTACAGGTGCTTGCTAGTTGTGATTAAATGCTAACATGCTCTCTGTGGATACTCTAACTCTGATTTCCATGTTTGTGTAGGAGCTGTTATTTCTGGTAGCTGTCTATCATATCTCTACTGTTTTTAGCTAAGCAAAAAAAAGCAAGAAACTTAGAATAACGTAAGTGCAACAATCGAGGATGCACTAAGCTGAATACTTGGAAAATACTTATGTGATCATGCACTTGAACAAAGATTATTCCCTAAATTACAACAGCTTTCCATTTTGCAGCTTTCTCCCCTGCACACACGCTTTGGTGTTCCTTAATGGTCTCACCCCGTGCAGCGTTTATCTCTTGTCCCTTGCTCTGAACAGCCAGTAAATTGAAGTTTCTTTGTTATGAAGTGCACAGAGCGTCAAATATGTGACAAGATCTGTTAGAAATATGATAAGTTCTGTCTTCCAGTTACTAAATTCCTGGAGACCTGTTGACTTAGTGAAGAATGCAGTTCTGTCTTTCAGGAGATATTCACATTATACGGTGCCTCTCTCCGTAGATTCAATGGACACAATAAAATTGATCTAAAGCCCCGATTAGATAACGCAGCAGGAGCTCCATTTCAGAGGTTTTGGCAACTAACCTGGAAGAAGAGCTTCTTGGATGTTATATAACAAGCCTGTTAAAAGAAATTCAGTGAAGAAACGAGAGGACACCTTGCGTGTCTCATCAAATCTGCTCTTTGTTCCCCCCTTTGGATCAAATGGGATGATTTGGCACTCTCCCCAGATGAAAACTTTAAATCCCATACACAGCAGTTTCCAAACTTTTCAAAATGGTTCCTTTTCTCACAGAAGATGTTACCGAACAGGGATTACCTCTGTTCTGTTCTCTTGCTCCTTTATGCTGATAATGGCAGCTTTAACTGTCAGTGTCTCTTGGCATGGCTTTACCGGATGATCTTGGGGTGCAGGTTTTCATATGTAAATGTAACAAATAAGCAGCAAAGCCTATTAAGGCAACAGGAATAAGGCCGAGCTAAAAAGTAACAAGGTCCTACACATACACATACACAAACAAACACACATACACATACAAGGCATAACCTTTCCATTAGTCCGAGTATGGGCTTTTCTCTGCTCATTCCTAAATTGAGTGAGTGGAAAATGGCAAGGGCATTTTAAGAAATAATAAAAAAGAAATCTTTTTTTGTCAGTGTTGGTAGCATATTTCACATTTTTCAAATTTTGAAGTGAACTAAATTGAAATTGGACAACAAACATGCATTAAAATATGGCCTTTACCAAATATTGTTGCTTTTTATATTCATTAATTGAGAATGTAGCAGCACTTAACAGCCATGGAGTTATGTAAGCCGTGCAGGCAACTTTAAATGAGGCTAATCGATTCCTTCAAAGCAGCAGCAGTCCGTAAAAATATAAAGAACCTTGAAAAATCCCATGTCCAAAGTTTCATCAGGAAATGGCATTTAAGCGTGACTGTGGAAGTCAAGCAAAGATCTGGAGGACCAAGATAAAACTGCTTGTTTGGAGGAGAGAAAGGCAAAAAAATAAATAAATAAAAGAACAAAAAAATAAACCTCTAGTATCAGTACACAACAGCAGTATGGTCTCCCTGACACAGAAGTGGTGGTGTTGATGCACAAATACGATGCGTCGCCAGAAGGAGCCCATACATGTGACCTTATCAAAGCAGCATGCGGATAAGCCCGCTGCCCTTTTGAAAAAGATAAAGTTAAAATTCAGTTTACTGGTCACAATCACCACGAGTAAGACTAAAGGACAAAAAGAGCAGAATTTCATGAAAAGATTACCTTGCCAGCTTTTCAGCATAGTGATGGAAAACAGAAAGAAATTACTTTGAGGTTGTGCAGAAACTAAAGAGAGAGGGAGAAGAATGGATTGCACTGACTAACAGCCAATTCTTTATGCAGATGTCCCTCAAACTTATGCTGTCTCTGTCCTCTCATTTGAACATGAAGGAAGTCTTTATGGTTGGGGTCATTTGTGCAGCACATGTAAGACATCCTAAATGTACTGCAGATAGTGTAGCTTAGAAAGTCTGAGTGTTTTGGTGGATTTAAATTCAGTAGTCAATTTATAAGTAAATCTTTATTCTGACTTTGCTGTACTCATATTCTACAGCGAGCACATCAGTATAAGTTTCTCTCATCTTGTCTCATTTTTAAAAGCTGTTACTCTTTGCCTCTCTCCTTAAATGTCTTTGCTCGAATTGCATTTGTCTTGCAGTATTTTACCGCTGCTGTATGAGTTTTGCTATTCAAATGAATGACATCAGAAAACACAGACAAGCTGATTTCACTATTTTTGTAACTTGTTGTGCAACTTGAAGAAATAGATACAAAACACATTCAGGAAAATAGCTTGATGTAAATAAAACAGAACACTACTTAATATTTAATATGGAGTATTGCTATATTTTACATAACATATCTTTGCTCACTGTGTAAAACCTTAGGTAGGTTTTTAAATTGCTGTAAGTTTGCCTTTTTCTCAAAGTTGATACCAGTTTGTAAATTGATAATACACAAGTGTGTTGGTACATCTCTAGTGTAAAAAAGAAGTGGAGCAAAAGTTGAAGTTAAATAAGGATTGAAGTGAAGTTATGTGTTAATTTCCATTTAAATGAACAGTGTCTGGAAGTTGGTAATAGTTTGGATTTTTACAACACTGTGGCTGTGTCTCAAACACAACACACATACACAGATGTACACGCACACACATACGCGTGCACACACACACACGCACACGGGCACGTGTCTTCTAGTCAATTTAATAAATATTTTCAGGGTTTTGTGTTTTATTCTTTCCTGTCTAATTTCTTTTAGTGTAACCGTCTCTGCTGCTGCAACCTGCTGAATACTTTTATTGTTAAGGAGACTCATTAGTTTTTACTGTCGCTACAAAAAGCCTCATTCTAGACCTTTTATTGTGCTGTATTATTTTAATTAAAGACTTTTTTCCCTTTCTGTAAAGGTTGTCAGGTTGGCATCTCTATAACAAAGAGAGCTTGTTTTCCCCTAACCTTCACCTGAACAAGCCTGGCATTTTAAATTCCTGCTCTGAATCCTTCAATACGCAGAACAGCAGAGCATCTTTGCCACCCAAGGATACATTCATTGCATATCTAAAAAGCCAAAGCAGTGGATGAAGAAAAAGGTAGAGTGCATTTCTTCGGCTCTTTAAAGGTATCACAGCAATATATTCAATTCAAGTCCACTAAATTTACAGTGCTGAGCAAAAGTCTTGAGCAAGCGCTCATTTCAAAGGAACAAGCGGTAGGCCTAAACAACGATCTGTAGCATATGAACAGCATTTGAAAGTGTTGTCCTTAAGAAACAGAAGAGAATACAGCAAAGATCTGACACAGGACCTGGCCGTTCAGCTGATCCATGTACTGTTTGTTGAAGCCTCATCAGAAATGGTCTCAGTGCAAGGGTAGCTGTCAAGAAGGCAGTACTTAAGGAAGAGAAACAGAAAAAGCAGAGGTATGCCCAATTACACAAGAACTGGACTGGACATTCTTTGGGACATTTTTGCTTTTATTGGATTTTGTAAAGATTGATGAATTATGAACACGTAAAAGTACTGTCAGGTTTTGATCCGCCATGCAATTCTGCCTGGAAAGTGTCTGATTGGCAATGGCTTAATTTTTCAGTATGATAATGATCTCATGGCCAGTGCAATGAAAGCATAACTGTATAGAAAAGCACCAAGTAGTATGCTATCAGTCATGGATTGGCCACCTCAGAGCCTGGACCTCAACATTATTAAAGTAGAGTGGGATCATCTAAAGGCAGCTAGCATCCAAAGAAAAGCTTTGAATGTCCTTCAAGAAGCCTGGAGAACTGTTCCTGAAGACTACTTAAAGAAATTACATAAAAGTGAGAGTTCGCACTGTGTGGAAAAATAAAGGTGTTCATACTGAAGGTTGTTGACTTTCAAGTCAAGATCTCATTTTCCTTACAAAACATTAAGAAAGGATTGGCACAAAAACACAGAACTGTGTGCAGTCTGGCACACCAAATTTGGTATTTGATCCATCATTGTGCTTTGCTGAAAAATAGAAACTCTATGGTTTTCTTTTTTTTTTTTGCCTGATGAGCTTTTAATCTCCATGGGAATGTCTCTGATCATAGTAGATTGGATAGTCATGTACAATTCCGAGAAACTGATTCACAGTAGAGTGTTTCAATGTTTCTGGATTTCTGAATAAGTGTAGTTATAAGGTTAACATTTGTAGTTTTGAGTGACGGCTGAACAGCTTAAGCATGAATTATGAAATCTAGTAGAGATATTCTTGTCTCCATTATATTTATTAGAATTTATAATTTTTTGTTATTCTTTTTTATTCTATCATCAGGTCAAATATGTATAATAAAAGTACATATCCACCAGTTGTAACTGTACCCTAGAATGAGTACGTCTTACCTGTTTAACATGCTATTCATGAATTTAAGAAAAACTGTATATTGTTTCGATTTGAACTGCCAGCTTCACAGTATTGTTTGCGTGGCTCTGAGCTTGTCTTGTGTAATGATTAAGCTCAAGACTGTGATCTTTTCTTGACCGCAACCTGGATAGCCTCCAAACAGAGAACTCTTGTGCATGGAGATTATTTTTGGATGACAGGGTTAGTTTGATGGCTACAGTACATAGTAGCTCTCTGTCCATGAGGGCATTGGAGTGGAATTGCGTGCGTGCTTATGTGTCGAGTGTTTTCACTTGTGCACATACTGACTCACCGTGTGCTGTCTCATCTGCTATGCTCGATTAAGTCAGTTCTCATCTCACAGGCTGTAACCTCTGCTTCTAAAATGTCGACATCCTGCCCTGACAGTCATTGTGCTTTCTGTAAGGACAGCTCTGTTCTTCTACTTAGTGCCTCCTTTTGGTTTAGTTTTTTCTTTCTCTGTGTTAGGTGATATGGCAGTGACTGTATTTTGATAGTATTAACTATTTTCCATGGTATCACCTGCTGTGTTATGCAAATTAAAATACAGCAGAAGCGATATGTTTCTGGTGTTTATTAAGTGCAACATTTTTGTAACGCTTTAAAATAAAGCCCACGACTTGGGATGTAATTCTTATTCTTATATATATTTTATTTGAAATTACATTTAATTTTGTAATTATATTTACGTACAAATACTGTAAGGCAGCGGTCCCCAACCCCCGGGCCTCGGACCGGTACCGGTCCGTGAGTCGTTTGGTACCGGGCCGCGAGAGTTGAGGCTCAGGTGTGAAATGTATGGTTTTCAGGTTTTTTATCAGTTTTCAGCGTTATTTTGTTATCGTTTTTATCGTTAACTCGTTTTTCCTGGGTCTTTTCATGTGTGTTATGAATAAATCTTCTTTTTTTCGGTACCGATACTAGTTTTATTTTGTTGTATTTATCCGCGACACCTTAAAGGCCGGTCCGTGAAAATATTGTCGGGCATAAACCGGTCCGTGAGGCAAAAAAGGTTGGGGACCGCTGGTTTAAGGTATACACACTACAATAAGGGGGTAAGAAATCAGGTTTTCACAAGAAGCAAAAAAAAAATAAAAAAAATACTGTAAGTAATTTTAAGTACTGATAAGTAACTATCTGATCTTATAATGATGGAGCCAAGTCTAACAATTTTTTTTCTTTCACACTTACTGCTCAAACATGACTTTGAAAAGAAGTACACAGGAAAGGAGTGTCCCTTTTCCTGTGAAATAACTAAAGTTACACATTACATAAAATGACCTACTTACCCACCTACTAGACTACTTAAATTACAGTATGTCCAGTCTCTATCTAGTGTGCCTACCTTTACGTGTTTATTAGTAAAAATAATTACATTGTAATTGATTTTATTTTTAACATGTTCAAAATAAAGATTCAATTCAATTCAATTCAATTCTGAATTGGGCAGTAACGTGTAATCCGATTACTTTTTCAAGTAACGAATATAGGGATTATTATTCCCAAAAAAGTTATTAGATTACTGTTACTTTCCCGTAAGCACGCTGCATTACTGCGCTACTAAACCGTGATTTTGTTTGTGAGAGTGTCTCGTCACAGTGATGTATGTGCGTGCAACGTCCGTGGCAGCAACAGACGTGTGTAGATCAACAATAGATAATATGGAGTGTGAGAGAGAGTACGACCATACAGTGTTTAAAGCTTGGAAGTACTGACATTACTTTGAGTTTGATTAAAAAGTGACAAAACCAGCGTCCAATGTACACTCTGCGTGGGAAGAAGTCTTCAAATCTGAGCAAGCACTGAGCACGCTGCTCAGATAATCACTAATTAGTAACTAATTACTATTTTCACGTAATTTGACCAACACTGATTGTAATTTTAAATAAAATATTTTGAAATTCTATTACACAGAAATTATGCCCTTAGTCATGGGTTGTATTGTAAAGTGTTACCAAAAGCTTTTAAACTTTTTAAGCACTAGATTTGTCATACCACTACTGGACATCTTTAAATGGATTTTGTTTGGGCTCTTATAATAAACCACTTTTTCTCACCCGAATGTGTGAAAAAGCTTCATGGTAATATTACTATAACTGCTGCAGGCAGGAAATAGTTGAGTATAGAGGTGAAAAACATCATTTTAATCATCACAGCATTCACAGTTATGTTTATGTTCATACAGCCACTCCACATATGATGTTTTTGCATGTAACTACATAATAATAACAAAAGTAGAAACTTGTTATGGTGACTAGATGTAACATTATGGAGAAAGAACAAATGACATTGAACATGATGCATGCCTACTGTTAGAGTCTTTATTAATTCTATGTTAAAAGACCTGTTTTGTATCATGCTTTAAGCCCTACAGCTTTAAAGACATTAACTCAAGTCTTGCTTGTTCATCTTAATAAATTCTGTTTATTGGCACTTACTATAATCTACCAGAGGTTTTACAGTCCTTTGCTGCAGGCCGTCTCTGCTGTCATCAGCTTCCCAGAAAAGCCTTACAGTGAGGGGACAGCTTCTTTCCACTGTTTTTAGAAGGCGCTGTGGGTGAAAATGGTTTGACAATGTCATATATGTTGTGCCTCTTGTCTTAAACTGGATCCACACAAATTTTACACAGAAAGGAAGTATTAGTTACACTGTTATGACTCCTGTAGAAGCAGTACACCTGCCTTGTTGAAATCAGATTGGGTTAAGAGTTAAGATGCTCAAAGAGAAAAATGACATTCAGTTATTTCTTGATTTTTTTTTCTTTTTTTTGGGGTAGATGTTTTTGATAGATAGGGTGTGTACTTTTTTGTCTATTCTGTCCTCCTGCTTGCAATCTGGAGTCAGTTTTATTATGCAGTGTTGAAAGATGTTTCAGTTCCTTTAATTCATTTGGAAGAGACAGGAGTGAGGAGGCTTGCTGGAGAAGTAATAGAGGATGTGCAGATGTATCCTTTGCAGAAGTGTTTTTGCCTGTGATGCGTGAAAGAGGGGTGATGCACAGCTTGAATATACAATGCCAGGAGGAGGACTCTAGAAATAAAAACATCTTTGCATTTATAGGACATTTTATTATTTAAGACACTTTCTGCCCTTAACAGTTTATGTGTGTGATTAAAGAGAAGGTATATCTTGTCATATTTTGTTAAAAGTAGCCCTAAATACACTCACCAGTCACTTTATTAGGTACACCTTTCTAGTACTGGATTGGATCCCTTTTTCCTTAAGAACTTTCTAAATTCTCTGTGGCATAGATTCAACGAGTTGCTGGAAGCATTCCTCTGAGATTTTGCTCCATATCGACTTGATAGCATCACTCAGCTGCTACACATCTATCATGTGAATCTCCCATATCGGCACACCCCAAAGGTGCTCTATTGAATTCAGATCTGGTAACTGCAGAGGCCCTTTGAGCACAGTGAACTAACTGTCATGTTAAAGATACCAGTTTGAGATCATTTAAGCTTTGTGAGATAGCGTTTTATCCTCGTGGAAGCAGCCATCAGAATCAGAAGACTGGATGAACATGGTTGTTAGCAATACTCGAGTAGGTTGTGGTATTTAAATATTACTCAAGAAAATATCCCCCACGCCATTACACCCACCACCACCACCATCAACAACACCCTCAGTGTTGATTAAAAATTCTGATCCAACCATCTGAATGTGGCAGCTAAAAGCGAGACTCATTAGGTAAGCCTGTGTAAATTGCAGCCTCAGTTTCCTGATGTTAGCTGATGTTAGCTGAGCGGACTGGCACCTGATGTTCTGTTGCTGTGTTTCATCTACTTCAAGGTTCGAAAAGAGATGCTCTTTTGCATACGCTGGTTGTAAATAGTGGTTAATTGAGTTACTTTTTCCTTCCCATCAATTTGAAGCAGTCTGGTCATTCTCCTCTGACCTCTAAAATCAAAAAGATATTTTTGCACAGAGAACTGCTGCTCACTGTCTTCTCTCTTTTTTTCCTTCTCTGTAAACCTCAGAGATGGCTGTGTGGGAAAATTCCAGTCAATCAGAAGTTTCTGAAATATTCACACCAATCCATCTGGCACCAACAGCCATACTACATCAGAATCACTTAAATCCCCTTTCCTCACCATTCTGTTGTGCAGATTGAACTTCAGCATGTGGTCTTAATCATATTCACATATTGAATTGCTGCCATGTTATTGGCTGATTAGATATCTCCATTAAGAAACATTTGAACCATATGTATCTATCAAAGTGGCCATGACAGTCCATATGTTGTCATGAACACTGTTCGTGTTCAATACCATCTGATATGATAAAATACTGTAGCAGCTGGCTACAACAAAACAGAGGACAGATTGTCCTCTTGACACAATGTGACACAATGTGACACAATGTGACACAATGTGCTTGTGTCACATTTTATATTGAACTGACATCAACTTTAAATGTTAGCTCTGTTGCAAGGATGTCTCATTTTTGTTAAATGGCTGTTTCTCGACCCCTCTCTCTCCAACACAAGAGATGGAGGCAAGGATATTGAGGATGTACAAAGTGGGAAAAGAGGAGACTGAATATCCACATAAAGAAACAGGAACTTAAATTTTTGCAACCTATATTATGTTCTGTTAACATAATTGTATATACATTTGTTAGAGATGGATCTGGCTTCTGGGTTTGAAAAGCTGAAGTCTTTGGCACCCTTACCCTACAACCTCATTCACTTGTTTCAAGTCTTGGTGGATTTCCAACACAAAGTTCATTTTGCTCTCCCCATCTTCACTCACTTCAGTGATGTTTGGGCCAGCTCGTGCAGTGCTCGGTCTTGGGTCACGGTTCCTCACCGCACTTAGAGCTCAATGTTTAGTAGTGTTTCAAAATCCCTGCCAGTCAATCACTAACCCTGGCATCTTTCATTACACCCGTAGCCCTTTCAATCCCACTCCTTTCACATCTTAGTAACCTGATTATTGGGTGGGTGGTATCGTGACAAACAGGTGTCAACAATAGCTTTAAAACAACCAAATGTGAACAATGAAAACGGTCATAGGCTTCATAATGGGACCTTACCAACCAGATGGCTATTTTATATATATATAAATATATCTTTTTATACTGTGTATATTCTGTATAATATAGCATCTTTATTAAACTCATTTCATTCATTTGATCTGTGTCAAATAGGAAAAAAAATAATGGTTCAGGGACTTCTTTAGAAAAGGAAAACACTTGCATGTGTGTTTTATTTATGGGCTGTTGTTTTTTTTTTTTTACCAGAAACAACAAAGTGACATTTACCAAATGTAAAACCAATGAAACCTCACTACTCCTTAGTTATTACACTGATTACATATAATTAGATTGTTTTTTACTGAAATGTTTTCTGGAAAATGACCCATACTTTATTATATAATTCTGTGTTATTTTTCTATAACCTCTGACTCCCAGCTGTCAGTGTTCAGACTGTCTTTCTTTGGTCTTATTTTTTTTCTCGCTCATCTGGATTTTTTGCATATCTCTTTGGTTTAGCTTTTATCAACATTGCCAAATACAGCAGGCAGAGTTTGGTACTTTAGAGACTACTTCATGACCCATCCTGTTCAGACCAGGAAGATATTTCTCACAGTGTTTTCACTTTGTTCTTCCACTGCGGCCAGGAGCACAAAGCCATGCCAAGTTTAGTGTGGGAACGACAAACATCTCTTGCACCCCAGCTACAGAAGTGCCAGTGGCGTTATCACACAATGAGGCACCCTCATTTTAGCTTCAGACTGTGCTTTTATGAGGAGGATTAATTAAAAATAGCACAAAGGAGATGTTAGCAATGGCCATGTCAACATGGTTAGCAAGTCTCCTAGAGTTGTGGAAACGTACAGGAAAGAAGAGAGAGAGAAAAACCTGTAGACAGAAAGTGTGAGCAAGAAGGAGAAAAAGTGACAGGTCATAGCGGACGATGACAGCCGTACGTACACACAAAGTTTTGGCGACTTGATGCTAAAAACTGAAGTGAGAAAAAGTCACAAGTTGCAGCCAGAAATTGCACAAACACACACTCACAAATGCTATCAGACCCTAGAGGCTGTTTAATCTTTACCAGGTATTATACTTGCAAATAGGTTTAACAAACAAATAAACAAAAAAGGTCAGTGTGGTATTTCATTATGACGATTTCAACAGACTGATGAGATCCTTAAAACAAACTTTAGATGTCTGTTAAAGTTATATATCAGATGCAGAGCAGTTAAAAATATGAAAATATACTTATCAGTTTTTCTGAGCGCTAAATGAGAAAGCTGCTACTGTTCTCACATCTGTGACACATCAATCCACACCCAGGAAATTCTTAACTTACTGCCTGACGTCTTGTATTCAGTGGTAGACAATTTTTTTTTGGCCGGGCATAATAAGAGGTGTGAAGGTACAAGCATTTGCATATGCGCTGAGCATCCAATTCCTCGGATTAACATCTCATTATGGGAGCTACTGATAGACGGTGAGAACTACAGATTAAAACTAATAAAAATGAAAAATAGCTCAAAATGTTGAATAGTGAGTTTTGTAAGGCTGTATGGCAGTCAGCAGTTATGGTACAAGTCTGTTTAACAACTGCAGCAAGACTGCTGCCAAAAGTGGTCCATCATATAATGCTAAGCTGTGCTTTAAAATATAACAAGTTGCTGAACTGTTCCTTAATATAAAATATAATACCTGAGGGTGATCTGTCAGCTTTTTATAATATTCTTTCTCTTATTTTCCACAGGTCAGCTCAAGCTTTCAGTCATCCCACAGAATGAAGTGCTTGTTGTCAGTGGTGAGTCCTGTTATAGGTCGTTCATGTTCTCTTTGTTTATTTCTGTGAAAGCAGAACCTCAATGTGAAAATAAATGGAACACTTTGTCAAGAAAACAATAGCAGAATGCTCAATTAGTATGCCCTGGTTTCAACATTTCATTTTTATTGTTTTCATTTTACTATAGAGCTGTAAAACAATGCATTCCTGCTTGGGAATGGTCAAATATTGATAAAATGATATGGAAAATACTGAAAGGCAACCTTGGTCTGATAGCAAAACAATCTATTTAAATTGTTTAGCTGTTTCTTAATATAAAACATAATCGTTAAGCACGATCTGTCATGTTCTTTGTGACAGTCAACACGACTTTATAAATATTTCAACAGGCAATACCTTTTTGTGTCTTTCAGTGCCCGTTTTGTTCAAAGCAGAGAGGCGTCACTATGACAACTAAAACAGTAAACATTGAATTTTAACCCAAACTGTGAGATTTTTTTTTCTAAAACTAACCACATAGCTTTTAATGTGTAAACTTATCAAACTTATTTTAAATTGCTAATGTTAATAATAATATAATTATAAATTCTATGACATGCATGACTTGAGCTTGGGTCTCTGATGTGAGTAGCCAAATGACTCACTCCACCATTAAACCTTTGTAGCTGTCCAAATGTGTATTTTTGCACCCTTTAAAAGTGGGAAATGATAATTAGACGGACAAAAAATTGTGTTGAAGGACACCGAAATAGTATTTGTGTTAGTAGATCAGAGATAGTGGCTGTTTCAGGAATTGTGAGACTGCCTTGAATTTGCATCATATGAATGTTAAATGGGACCGTCAACCGCTCAAATTACGATAGGCGACAGTCTGTGCCTGGGTTGGTGGGTACATTAATCCACAGAAGGGAAGTTGTTTATTTTGATGTCAAACCAACTAAACCCAAGCACCCTTCCAGACATATTTTGCATCCCTGTTATTTCTCTGTGTCATCTATATTTGGTCATGCAGTATTGGATTCAGACTTGATATGATCTTTTGGTTTTGCACTGCACGAATAAAGTGTTGCTTAAGAAGAGGTAAAGGTCACCAAAAATGTTACTACATGCACCCAGATGCAGGCCACTTTAGATTTATTGGATTTATACTAAATATATTTAGTGTTTTATAGATTTGTCTTATTTTTATTATTATTATATTACTTAATCAGTTTCAGATCGGAGCGCCAGGACCTCCAGCTCTGACTGGTACCTGATCTACAGACCCCTGAACCTTAACCCACCCCATGGGCTAAGGTTCAGCCACCAGCTGTACTACCCAGCCTGACTCCAGAGTAGGATCCAATTAACCATGTCCCAGGCGTGGTACGCCAGACCTGTGATTTATTATGTTGCATAGAGGTTTCCTGAATCACTTTTTGTCTGGCCCCTCACCCAGGATCTGCATGGGTGACCCTACCAGGGGCAGATTGCTCCTGACAACTTAGCTCCCAGAATCACTGGAACGCACAAACACCTCAACCTTGATAAGGTGGCAATTGAGCTAAATTTACCGTCAGTCTACATTCCTACCCTTACCCATGGTCACAAGCTGTGGGTAGTGACTGAAAGAATAAGATTGCGGATACAAGCAGCAGAAATACGTTTCCTTTGAAGGCTTGCTGGGCTCTCCTTTAGAGATAGGGTTCCTCACTCTATCTCTAGGGTGAGGAGCTTGGTCATTCGAGAGGGACTTGGAGTAGAGCCGCTGCTCCTCAACATTAAAAGGAGCCGGTTCAGGTGTTTCGGGCATCTGACTGTGCCCCTTGGACGGCTCCCAGGTAAGATATTCTGGGCATGTCGTACCAGGAGAAAGCCCCAGGCAAACACACAAGAATGAATTCTGATTTAGTGTTGTACCACGACAATAAAATGCCTTTGCTGGAAATGGTAAGGTCTGAGAACAGTTCATTAAAGTCTGATTTACTCACAGGAATTGCAGCTGTTTCTAGAAAGCGTGCTGATTTCCTTTTTCAGTTCTCAGCCACTGGAAATACTTTATGGTTTCCTGCAAATCATTTTCACAGCTTGTTATTTCACACGTCAGACAGCCCCATATTCGTTTTTCACATGCTCCAATGAGAAGCAAAAACTTGGGGGCGAGTTAATAGGAATCCAACAAGCTAAACATGGCAGCCCTTTGTTATTTAGAAGGAATAAAAGAGCTTGCCTGGTACATATGCTTTTATATTTTCTACTCTGTGGTGCAGAAGCACACACACACATGCTAAACGTGAACAAACTTTTTTTTGTACATTTTTGGCACATGAACAGAGCATTGATGTTCTTTATTAATGTGACCAGAAAGTCATTAAAATGTATTATGTGGTATTTGTACTTACTCACAGTTTTGGAGGCGAGAGACATGCTGAATGAGAGCCAGGAGCCATGTGACTCTTATGTTAAGGTATGTGCTACAGAACAGAATGATGAAAAAAGCCATTGTGGAAACTCTAGGACAGTAGTTAGTACTGTTTTTTCCTGTTCTCCTTAGGTTGGCTTGTTTCCAGATTCTGATCCCCTAGAAAGACAGAAGACTCAGATGGTTCCCCACTGTAGGAATCCCATCTTCTTACAAACCTTTTACTTGTAAGACTTTATCCAGTTGCTCATCTTGCATCATTTGCATTATTGTGATAGGCTGCAGTCTCTGTTGATGTTGCCCTGACAGTGACTAGGGCTGTGCCATATCTTACTGTTTGTATTAATACCGTTATAAACATTCAAGCCGGTATTAAGTGTCATACTGTAATTGAAATATTTACCAAAAATGTAACATATGTTATTGTTGTTTCATGTTATTGTGCGCAAATTTACAAGTAATGCATTTTACTGAGACATATACTTCATGTCAGGAGCTGGTATTTTTTGTATTGCATATTTTGTGGTGTCACCATGGCAACAAAGACAAAAAACATTTAAAATATGTGACAGATGTTATATTTTTTGTAAAAGTTAATCAAGTAGTGTCTTGATGAGTGCTCAGTCATCCTGGTAAGGAAATCCCCAAAAGCTGATTCTCTTGTTTCCAAACGTTTCTCCCACTGAAAACATTAAATCCAGATGAACAGAATCAACTTTTTGGGATTAATCAAGTAGTGTTTAATGGATAAACTGAATTGCCTAATGACAGACAACCTATTACTTTTTAAATACCTAACCCTAACCCAGTAGCTTTTAATGCATAACCCTAATTAAACAGCATTTTTAATTACCAATGTATTTAAAATGTTGGGACTGTTGGGACTCAGACTTACGTTGCTGGTTTCAAAGTCTGCACCACCCGTCCCATTTCCAAAGGTGGACTTTCTCTTGCTTTTTATTGAGAGCACATGAGAAAAAAGGGGAAACAAAATGCTGTTTTGAAACTTGTGTTGAGCAACACGTCGAGATACATATGAGATATAATAGACTGTTGTAAGACTGAGCTGCTTTACATCTAAAATAATCAAATGAGATAAAAACATAGGACAAGATGACAGAATTTAAGAACAGAAACATAAAATAAGAAAACCTGAGAAATAAAACTAAGAACTTATTCTGATTTAAAAACCAGAGAATAAAAGTGGATTTTCACATTACAAACTGTATTAACTTATTATTGTGGAATGTAAAAATCACGGTGAGTTGCTGGTCATTAAAAAGTGTTCCGAATGTACTAATCATGACAAACTGCTCTCCCCTACATGAACTTCTATTATAGGTTGAAAGTATTGGAATCAGTGAAATCGAGCGCAATTTGCAGTATTGCGCAGCACTAATGCTTACTCTATCGGATGCACAACAGCTAGACAGCCCAAGACATGTCTGAGAGCCAAAGCAGTCAGCACCCCCATGACCACAGCTAAAAAGGGACCTGTAACAAAGCGCAGTGCTTTGCAAAATATGCAAGGAAACTGTTGCCACTAGAGGTGGAAACCACGCGAGGCAAATTCACACCATTGCGCAGTGGAGATACACAAAGAAGAAATGCTAGCAGCTGGTGATATGTGATCCAAAATTAAACAAATGACTCAGTGAAGCATCACTGGAGCGCTCGCTAGTTGCACGACATATGAAGAGCAAACGGTGGATGGAAATTACTACTCTTGTTACACTGTGGGAAAGGAGAGCATCAAGCAACTGGTTAAAAAAGTCAAACTTGGCAGGCAGAAAACATTTTTCAATTTCAGTTTTATTATATGAAAATATTGCGCAGCTCATAAGGAGTTGTAACGTGAACCTAATTTTTAGTGTTTCTTAAACAGATATTTAAGCAGTTATTTTATAATTTCACTTAAGATTTCCAGGGTAAATACAGCCTAGGCTACTTTTGTGCTTACATTTGACTTTGCTGTGTACCTACTTTTGCACTACAATGCTGAAGCTTCTGGCACCTTGTGGCAATCGATTCACATTTTGAATTAGGCAGTCTATCATCAATGGCAGAACCTCACTGGGAAAGAAGACTGAAAAATTGCCCTTTCATTTTTGTTGCACTAATAAATACTGCTGCCTGCCAGCTGCAATCGCTGGTAAAATGTACCATTTTTATCTTTATTGTCAGAAATATCACTAATGCAGAGTTTCTTGAAAATTATTGTTATATAACGTCAAGGCTATATTGCCTAACAGCAACTGTATAGACATTTTCAGAAGGCAGCTAGCAACACACACACTAATCAGGAGTGCATCTGAAGTCACAGTGGACCCCTCGATTTCTTTTTCTCAGTTCAATCCGCTCGCTCTCCTTTTCCCATTTGTCTCTTTGCTGTGTTGAAGCAAGATCAGGCCCCAGGATAAGTGGCACATTTTTGGCTCAAGTTGAAATATTTAAAAGACTGATGTGTAAATTGTGTCTCAACATTAGCTTTCCTACAGTTTGTCTGCATAAACACACTGTCTCAATTTAGAAAGTACTTGACCTAGTTTCTTTTCTTTGTTTTCAGTGTTGTCAGTGAGAGGGACCTTCATAAGAGACTTCTTTTTACAATGTGGAACTCCAACTCCAAAACAAGGTAACTGCTGGGAAAGTTAACGAAGCTGATGTTGCCGATGATAACGTGATAGTAAAGATTATAATGGTTTTATATAATAATGCGTTTTTTATTGTTTATACTTGTCTTGAAATGTGGCACATTGGTGTTTCTACATCTTTGCAAAGGCACAACACTTCATCTGAGGCAGCAAAGTATTATTTTATAATTAATGTTGCTGCCTGCAGTGTGTGTAGTGTTTTTCGTATCTGAGTCTGGCAGAGGGAATGTGTTACTCTCGCCTGCCTGCCTTAGCAGACTTAAGCTGAAACAGGGTCATTGCTGGGGATGGAGGACACATGGTTGAGTGAGTCACAAATTTTGTTGTGCAATGTTGTATTGAGAGGAAAGAAGAAAAGTGTTTCTGTTATTTTGGAAATGCTGAAGAAAACACTTCATGGCTCCTTCAAGCCTCCGCTGAAGAAAACAGTAAAAATCTTCACGCCAATCTTCACAGTATTTTCCTTAAATGTCTCCTGTTTTCTGCATTAAAATCAAAACAAAAAAACAGCCCAATATATGTTTAACAAGTATTTCAAAAGATGCAGTTGTTTTATTTGCAAGGGGCAGACTTACATTAGTGGTCAAGTTCAGATCATGGAATGATTATAAAGATAAAGACCTTTTGGGAACGGTTTCTGGGACACAGATTAAGAGCGATTTTCGCATCTTTGGTAAGCAATTAAGCCTCATTCACACCAAATGTCTATATGGTATGAGGCTGGATAAAATCTCTGCCTGATTGCTTTGGTATCTTTTTATCTTTTATTTATTTCTCGGATTCCAAGTGTAATTTTCCTCAACCGGTAGGCACTAAGCCCTCCTTCTGGCCAGGTATATCCATTAAGTTAAAGATTAGATGTTCTGATTTTCATTGTTCAGAACAGCTGAGAGCCCGGGTTATTGAAGATTTACTTGCATGTAGCAGGCTTTGTTAACACATGTAAACAGAAAGACATCTCATACACAGCTGTGGATTCTTCAGATGCTCTGTAAAGCAAGGACAGTATTACAGTCCCCTGTAATAACCCAGGGCAGCATCTGTTCAGTGAATGCAGTCTGTCACTTCAGATGAACAGCAATCATCTGACCGTCTTCTGCAGTAGTTCAAGGAGGCCGATCTGTTGAGTCCAGTCTCATGCACTCAAGGGTATTTTATGTATTTATTGCATTCAAAGTAATATTCATATTGTTGCACATTAAAAAGACTGGTTTGGATCTTGTAAGTGCATCTGCAGACATGTTTCTGGTTGTTGTTAGCAATCATATGCATGACTTCCAGGGGCGATCTTCAGCCAAAGTGCTCCCGTGCCAGATTGATTCCTATAGATGAATACAGTCATGCTAACCTGCTGGTATAAGCAGGTCTTTTTGTAAATGTTAGAGTTGTAATGAAGCCCTGTGATTGTCGGGTGACATATCCAGGTTGTACGCTGCCTCTCATGCTGTGTTCATAAACATGTCTGATACAAACATACACAAGTTCAGTATAAAACGATACAAGGCACAGACAGAAATTCAGACAAGTGCTTGAATCACTCTTGGTTTGGACTGTTTGTGCATGTATATATTATAATCCTGCTTCTTTATTTTCTCTGTTCAAATCATTCTATTGTATCTAAAAAAGGTCTACATTGTACCAAATCTGCCTCGGGTGGCCCGCTGCCAGCATAGCAGAAATGTTTATTCGCAGCTGTGGCACGCTCTAAGCTTCACAGTGTTTGATCAGCGCTTGACTGTATAATTTTGAAAACAAAACAGAAGAAAAGAGATAAAAATACTGTAACAAAGAATCCTTTGGATGTGCTATAACCATTATGCATCTTTTATTTTCTTAAGTAATTTGTTTTGCAGAGTTAGTTGTGATGAATCTACAAAGTACCAATTTCTCATCATGGCAAGTGGCTGGCAATACAATATTGTGTATATTGGGTGTTGATGTGAAAAGACCAGCAATGTATTCATCGCTCTCTCCTTTAGCACTATGTCTTTAGCGCTCATTTCAAAGGGATTTGTGACAACAATAAAAATCCACTTATATACCGTACATTTACATTATTAAATGTCCAACAAACAAAACAGCTTATTATTCTTGTTTAACATCTATCATGAGATACAGATTGGAAAACAATTTCCAGTGATGCATTTTGTGCACTAATGAATATTTAAATATGTTTATCATAATAAAGGAAGGTGCCACAACTAGAGTGGTGAAGCCATTTGATCTGTTCTATACCATTTTGCACGCACCCTAATAGACTTTAGAGGAATATCTCTTACATGGTGAAGCATGTGCTTACACTGAGTCTCTATTCAGACACTTTTAGAAGCATTGTCTCTTATCAAGGTGTCTCAAATCAAAGATCTTGATAAGTTTAATGAATTTTGTAGCATCTGATTGCTGCACTAACAGCAATCACAGTTACAACATTGAAACAACATTGAAACAATTACAACATTTTCTGATGTCACAAACTACAAAACTCTTCTATACCAAAGGCAGCCGTTTAACATACATAAAGACCTCATCTCATTTATCTGTATTTGTTTTCCTATTGTTTTCTCTTGTTCTTAACTAATTGTGAAGCACTTTGGTCAACTTTGTTGCTTTTAAATAAATGTGCTATAGAACTAAATTTGATATTGATATTGATATTGAGACCAAATAACGATACAGCTCATATAATGTGGTAAAAAATAATATGCCAGTGTTAGTTAAGTATCTTTCAGTGGCAGAAACCATGAAACCAACATTGCTCACCACGTGTCTTCCTCCAAATGGTTTAAAAGTGGTCAGTGTTTTTTTTTTCATACTCAAGATGGTAACCACTGAAGATCAGAGGTGTACGACATGTCCTGTTTGTTTTTCGACAGTATTCAGTTATGCAATACTGTGCAAAAGTCCCGAGTCACCCTTCATTTCTTTGTAGTTTGCTTGGGATATGGGAAATAGGAGCAGTGAGTTACTGACAGATATGCAAACATACATTAAGTACAGAGTTTGTACAATTCTAATGAGCTTGAAAGTCAATATTTAGTACGCCCACCTTTATTCTTCAACACAGCCTGAACTCTGCTAGGCAAGATGTCTTTTTATTTTTTTACTTTGTCTTCTGGAATTGTTCTTTAGGCTTCTTGAAAGATATTCAAATCTGTTCTTTGGATGTTTGATACCTTTTGTTCTGTTATCTTTCAAGATGATCCTACACTGCTTCAATAATGTTGAGGTTAAGGTAGTGGGGAGGCCAATCCATGACTGATAGTGTTCCAGTGTGAGTTTTGGTTCTGTGGCAGGAGTTTTAAAGGTCCTTTCAGACCTTTAGCAAACCTCTACAATTATTGTTCAAGACCACTTCAAAGATTTACAACAAAGTCTGTCTCCTTGGAAGCAAAATACATTCTCACAGTACTGCCGCTACACTATCAAGGTGCTCCTCTCAGTGTAAATGAACGTATGCGCTCAAGTGTGAATACAGGATTTAGCACAGCTCAAAGGTGTTTGGATAACAATGTATTTCTATAGCAAAGAAGATACAAGTTATTGCAACCTACTCGGTGGTTTTGGAGGTTTTGGTGGTTTTATGTTACATAACAAAATATTGAATCTGTGGTTGAAGTGACAGAGTTGTACCAGTGGGCGACTATACTGGTGAAAATGTCTCACAGAGCTGCATCTGGATTCACTGGAAATTGTGGTGGTTTTGGACACTGGCTTGTTCTACTGAGTGGAGCCAAGAATTGTTTCAGGTTTTCATTTGTGCTGACGAGCGGTTTGGCCATCCAAAATACGAGCAGCTGCATTACTGCTGTCCAGCTGTGAGGCTGTCAAGACCTATTTTTCTGCTGTATGCATAATTAAACATCCATATTTCCTTCCACCACTACCATACACACACTCCTATAACTAAATTATATACATCAAATGTCAGTTATTGTTTCGTCTGCTTCCAACGTCGCCGTTTTCTCTCAAGGCGATAACCTTTTGCCTTCTGTTTCATTATAAATGAGTGTATGTGGTACTGTGGACAGCGTTAGGCTTTACAAATTCTGATATCAAGATGGAAAAACAGTATAAAAATTTAAAGACATTGATTTCTTATGTCTCTATTATTTAATGGTTATGTAGAATAAAAAGCACATTTCAGGTGTCTGACCTGAGTTAGATGATACATGGGTTTCATTGGGGTGTAATAATTGATTTTTTTCTATTCAATCATTCTGTCTGTATCAACAGGATAAGCACGCTGCTTGGCTGCATGAGCTTCGGTGTGCGCTCACTTATGGATCCAGACAAGGTAGGCTTAAACACTAAAGTAACAGATATACACACATTCTGTAAATGGTTTCCTGTTCAACTTTCACTCTGCATCTCTGTGTGTCTGTCTATTAGACCATGAATTTAAGAGTTTAATTCAGTGTGAATGAATTCCAGTGACCTCAATAATTTAGGAGGAAACACTTTAGGGTTACCAGTGTTAAAGCACGGCAGACTTGCCCGCAGATACTCGAGTGAAACACAGTTTGAGTCCTTCTCTCTTCTGAATTTTATGGGTCATACTCAAACAAGCACACATGCACTGCTTATTTAAGTCTCATGAAAATTAATGTCTGTCATTCAGTGAATCAGAGTTTTAAAAAACCACCTGCACCTGCAAATTCCCAGAAGACATAATAGAGTATGGCCAAACAAAATTTGATGTTGCATGTTGAGATTTCTGTAATGGAACTTCTTTCTTTTTTAAAGACAGTGACCCATACGGGCAAATATAAACAAGCAGTGTGTCTTAGGTGACCTTTAGCATCACTGGCTTCAATGACAAGAAGTCTGCGACTTTTCAGCCACAAGATAAAAAGGGACAAAGTTGAATTCTCTCATCGGTTTGTGTCTGAGCTGTCAAAAACGGCACATCCTGTTCTCATCGCACATACGCTGCTCAGCTGCTGCTGCTCTGCCCTGTGTGCTGAGCTTTGCTGGTGTGAGGACTGCGCACTCTCACAGATACTAAAACATGATTAAGCGTATATTCCGGTGGTGCAGTTGTGCTGTGCTCTCTTTCTTTGCGCTTTGAGCCCAGTGCAAGCGGCATGCTAGCACGCTCAGAATGGCAAAGCTAAATTGCTGAAGTTGTGCTTTGATAATGGATTAAGTATAATAATTCTAAGGCTGCTGTGACGCCATTAGTTTGGCAAGCATTTAATCATAAGCCCAAAAATAACAGGCCTCCTAGCCCTTGAGGCAAAGTCAGGGAATCACCAACCTCAGTGCGATCTGTTTTGCTGACATACTGTTAATATCTGTACCACTATTATTCTTGGTGGGATTACGCGTTTCAGATTTCAGATGCTTACTAACTACTACTTGCCAGGTGAAAGGGAGAAAACAAATGGTCACAAATGCACAGCAGGCAAAGTATGACACTTCATCCACACACCTACATGCTAACAGAGAAAAAGCACTGGGCCCCAGTCTTTCTCCCAGAGCTGTCCCAAGTGTTAGCAGATAAATGTGAGGTCCAAAAGTTCAGTGGTGTTCTTTGGCTGAGTCGGTTTTCCTCCACCGAGCAGCACATCCCTATAACTGCTTTTCTTAGCTCTTTCCCTTCACTGTTCAATTATTCAGCCCCAATTTATCCTTCTGTCTCTCCTCTGCCTTTGTAGATGTGCCTTTATTCTCTTGAAGCAAACCACATATTTACATTAAAAGCCATGCTTTAGCGGGTAGTGCAGTAACAAACGCCTGTTATGTAATACTTCTTTACTTGTATGTTGTTACACAATTAAGCCTCCTTAATTGTGTAAGACAGATATTTATCATACATTTGCTTTAAGGTGCATATGACTGTATCGCTGGACAATAAAGAAGCAGTTCAGCACCAACTTGAGGCTAAAAATCTTCTTGTATCTTTACTTCAGACTGTTAAATTCAAACTTTTAAAAGAGGCTTGCTGAGAAATAAGATTAGGAGAACAAGCATTAGAACTCCAGCAAGTCTTTTTTGTGGTTTAAACTGACATCGGCATCACTGACGAATGCTAACAACAGAAAGAAATTGTGCTTTAGTCAAGCGAACATCTTCCTTCCTCTAACATTTATCCCAATGAATATTTAATTGGCTTAATATGCTAATGAGGGAGATTTAGCTTTGAATCATAGGGAGTTGTGTCTCTTCATCCTCCCCGCCACATCCGTTATTCTCATCAGTTGTTTTTCATTCATCCTTTCCTACAAGTCTTTCCGTTTCTCTCCTCTTGGTTTATTTCAGAAGTGTTTGGGGCCTTACGAGCATTGGCTGCTTAACTTGCCTGTCACATCTTGTCATTTGTTTGCACCCTTTTGCCACATCGTGCTTTTTTTACATCTCTTATGTTTCCTACCTTCTCTTTTCGTCTCCCTCCTGACTAACAGCTCTGTTTCTCCCACTCTTTCGCCTTTCTCACATGTACAGGGGAATATTGAACGACGGCACAAATCCCTCTCTGACTTTGAGGACATATGCCCTCCCCTCCCCCTTCTTTCATACAAGCCCCTGCCCGTCCTCCCCCTCGTCCCACAGCCTGCAGAAATCTGTCCACTCAGATAAGATGCTTTCAAAACGGAGATTATTGTCACTGTTCATTGCGTCACATTATTTTGTACAAAAGAGGAGGCTGGCAGTGTATGTGAGTGTGTGTGTTGTAATATATGTGCGACACAGTAAAATGATCACAGACTACAGTAGTGTTGCTTTGTTTCTAAGACAGCGTCCACATAATCGGGATTACAAATCAGGTTTTATTTAACATGCATGCAGCAGTAGAAAATATGCAACACATATGAGCACACACACACATGCGCACACTCACACGCCATCTGGTTCACAGGGCACCAGTGAAGACGTAGGAGCTTCAGCTGTTAGTGTAAATATTACAAGCGGTGAGTTTATGCACATTTAGTTGCTCGTAGCCCTGGAGGAACAACCAAACTGGTTTGCACTCATTTTGGTTTTTGTCTGTTTTTGAGTTTATGTATAACATGCTGATGTTGTCACATTGATGATGAGACATGCACAAACATACACACACCCAGTCAATCATTGCGTGTGTGTGCTCTAGGAAGTTCAAGGTTGGTACTACCTACTCGGAGAGGAGCAGGGGAGGAAGCAGCATCTTAAAGTACCCACACAACGCGACCACCTCAACACTGGTAAGTTGTCATTTATGAGGTTGGGATACCGATGAGTACACTGATTACTTATATGTGGGCAGTCAGCAAACCTATGTTTGTTTTAGGTTTACTTTAGTTCTTTATTTGATTATCCAGCAAACAGACCCTGTGTGCATGAAATCAAATGTTGACCTCAGTAATTTAGGCCATGCTATCGGATATAAATATACAGAAGAAGATTAAGGCCACTTAAAAGGATTTTTTCCCCCAAAATTCTGAGATTAAAATCTGAATTATGACTTTCTCTTCAAATATTTTTATTGTGAAGCACAAATAACAATTACAAATTGCCCCATAGGCTGACATTGCTTCCTTTTTACAGTTTTGTCATCAAGAAAGGGGGAAAACAAACAAGCGAACAAAACCCCCCCAAAACAAACCAGCAACAACAAAAACAAGAAAAAAACTAAACAAAACACACAACCAAGACAGTGGAAAGTACCAAAAAGGGCGGTCAAAACAACAACAACAAAACAAACAAACAAACAGAAAAACAACAACAACAACCCCCCCCCCACACACACACACACACACACACACACACACCCTTCCCCTATCCCAGAGTGCTATCAGCTTATTTTAACCAATGGTGAAGTCCACATAGTAGCTCTCATTTGTTCATAGTTTCCAAGTGCTCAATAAGTGGCCTCCAAATCTGATCGAAGTCCTCCAGTTTGTCGTTTATAATGTAGTGGATCCTTTCCAGATGAAGAGTATCTGTCAGTACTGAAATCCAGACTTTCAGGGAGGGCACTTCTTTTCGCTTCCATAGCAGGAGAATCAGTCTCTTTGCACACATTAGGCCATAGGACATGAGGGAAATCTGTGTGCTCTTAAGTTTTTTAGATTGTTCCGACAGTCCAATAAGAATCAAAATGGGGTCACAGAATTATGACTTTAATAAAAAAATTTTTTTGGGGAACAACAAACAAGTCAAACATCTGAGATTTAAAAATAGGTTTTTCGCTCAAAATTCAGAATTTTAAATCAACAGAAAAAACAAAAATATGTTTGAAATATGTTTTTTTTCAGTTTCCCCAATCCTCTCACATATAAGTATGTATTGTTTCAGTTTCTGTAAGTAACATTTTTTTTGTTAAAATGAAACCCTGACGTATTAAATGTCAAGCAGTGAAAACACCATTAAAGTTGGTAAAAGTATAGAAAATAAATGTGACATAAGAATAAAATTATTCTCATGGCCAGTGTGTGAAGGTAAAACAAGGCTCAGCCACTTATTCTTATATGTACGTGTGCGCTAGTCTCACAGCTCTGAGTCTTTATCTGTCTTCAGATTGGGAGGCTGGGGATGCGAGGGATTAAGAGAGTCAAAGAGAGGGATTGGAAGAGCGAACGAGGGAAAGACAGGGAGAGAGTGGGAAGGAGGGAGGGGTCTGGATGAAACCCTGACGCGTCACAGTTGCCAGAGTGAGAGAGAGAGAGAGGGGGAGAGAGACAAGGCGCTCCGATACCATTCGCTGCTGGAGTGGATCCCCCCCTTACACATCCAACACACACACACACACACACAGACACTCGCACACCCCGCTCACAGACACATTTGTTTGGAAATCTATTTTTTCTCTTCTCACCACCTTTGAGTGCTCCTTCTCTTCCTACTTATGTTTGCACTCACTCGTAGTTGGTGCTGCTGGTGGTGTGTGCATGTTGGAGTGATGCTTCTCTGTGCCAGCCATGAGAGCAGCCTAGAATAGGTGAGTAGTCTGTGTTGTCATACTTGACTGTACTCACTTTACATGTATTCTGAAGTTACACGTTATGTTGGAAACAGCACTGCATTTGCCGCGTGGGCCAGCGTGGCTTGTTTTGAGGATGCTGCAGAGATGTGTGCGATCTCCCCTAACTTCTTTCTCCTTCTTAAATATACTTCCCACATTTTTATACATTTTTTTCTTTTATACCTTCTTTTGTGCCCTTGTTCCTCTTCTGTGTGCTTCTTTGGTTGCTCATATTACTTTTAATCTCTCTCTGTTACTGTGCGTGTGATCATAATCTGTCAATTCTCATCTAATTTTCTCGTGCTGGGTTAAAGTGGTCGCTCCACTGGGGAACCTTTAAGGAGCTTAGTTTTCCCTTTCAGTGGATTAGTAATACTGGGATTGAGTCCCCAGTATCATTGTGACCCTATCTCTTTTGTACACACTTGCACAAACCTTTCACATCAGCACACAGAGCTACACGTACTCTTGTTCACCCCCAACAACGCTCGCCTTCTCCTCTCTCAGTGATGCTGCCAACTTTCCTTTTTCATATTCACGTTCTGGGTTATGAGAATGACGGTGATATCGTGAGACGTTAGCTAACCTATCCCAATTTATACCACTTGGCTGAACTAGGCTAATCTGCCTCATGCAACTTTAAAATTAGTTTTATGCTGCTGTAGATGGAACTGGGGCATCAGATTGGGTAATACTCAGGCATCAGGAAACCATTACCAAGCTTGCATGAGGGAATCCTGACTGGTGCTCATAGGCAAATTGTTCTTTTTGGGGTTTGTAAACTGGAAGGTTTTTTTCTTTTTTTTTTAAATTTAGCCAAACCAGAAATAGCTGTTGAGAAAGAGCTATTTAGGAAGTTTCAACATCTTTATTTCATAGCACATTACTTCAAAAACGAGAAAGGAAAAAAAAGAAAGAGAGAACGAAGTAAAAACTGCATGTTTGCATTAGTGAGTGTAGACTGTTTTCGTCTTTTCCACTGGCAATATTGCCCCGCTCCTGTCTCAACTGATCTGTGTTTGTGTGTTTGTGTGAGTGGAAGGTGCACACTCATGAATGCACTCGTGCATTGCCAGCTGGCAGAATGTAGGCCATGGAGGCACTGCCGCAGCGTGGCATTCACTAACATGGGAATGACCCGAGCCTCATTCATTACAATATCACTCAGCGTGCTTCCATCTTCTCCCTATTTCTCTCTCCCCTCTGTTCTCGGCCATTTTTATTTTGTGCCTTTCACACTGATTATTCATGTGTTTTTTGAACATCCTCGAGCCTCATTTTCTCTGTCAGTTTCATTTCACACATCTCTGTCACACTATTTTTGTACACTTGTCCCCGTGTTTTCTCTGATTCCCTGTTATGACATCTCTGCCATTTTTCTTCTGTTTTGTCTTTTACCTCATTCTGAGGCAAATCATTATAAGGCTTTTACTAAATAACTTGTCTGTATCACTGCTTTGAATTTTATACAGTGCAGCGTATCCTTAATGAAGACCCTGAAATAATAGGATTGGGGTGGGGCATACAGAGTTTGGCAGGCTCACCCTATTCTTGTAAAGCTTTGGACTCAAGGCCAATTTGTCATTTTACTGCATGTCATCATGTTTCTTTTCTAACTCTCTAACTCTCTCTGTCTGCTGGTATCTTAGAAGCCTAACAATGTAGAAACAACATCCTTCACTGTATTTGATTATTTTCCGGGAGCAGATTGTTACTGTCTGTTCGTGTTGAAAAGTTTCTTTCGTTCTCAAAGTGGAAGCTGAGTTAAAAGACAACCTTGAGGTTGACGATTGTTTTTGCATATTTATTTCAAAGTCAGAGTAATGTTTTTGTTGTAACTGGGTGCCAGCTGTAGTTGTTTGTGAGTTGTCGTTGGTTGATGAAAGTGGTCATCAGGTTATGGCCGCCTGCGTGCGCTCTTTCACCAGGCGGAACAGTGGGCGTTATACAGGGGTGAGTCAAACCGTGCAGTAACCATGCCAATCACGTAAATATTTTATTCCTACTGATACAGTATAAAAGGTAAACAAAATAGAGAGAAAATAGAAAAGATCAAATGTTTTAACTGAGAAATTGCACGACTTTTTGAAAAATATGAACTCATTTTGATTTCGATGCAGCATCACGTCTCGTTAACGTTTGAGATGGGGGGGGCAACAAAAGGCTGGAAATGTAAGTGGTACAAAAAGTGTAATGTTGTTCAATGTAAAATCATGAAGACCTTGAATATCTCATTATGTACAGTGGATAATGTCATCAACAGATTCAGAGAATCTGGAGAGAGTGAACGTTACAAGGCCAAAGAGTATTGTTGGATGTCTGTGATCTTTGGGCCCTCAGCTAGCACTTCATTAAAAACAGGCATGATGCTGTTATGGAAATCACTGCATGGGATCAGGAACACTTCCAGAAATAATCTTCTGTGAACACAGTTTACCGTGCCATCCACAAATCCAGGTTAAAGCTCCATCATGCAAAGAAGAAGCCATATGTGAACGTGATCCAGAAACACAGCACCTTCTGTTGAAAGCTCATTTAATATGGACTGAGGCAAAGTGGAAAACTGTTCTGTGAACGCTGTGTCCTCTAGAATAAAAGTGAGAGGGCACACCCGACTTGTTTGGAGTGCTGAATTAAAAAGCTGCACCTCTGAGGGTAGGAGGGTGAATTAGAGCCTATGAAATTGGCAGCTTACACATCTGGAAACCCACCAACAATGCTGAGAAGTATATAAATGCTGTAGAGCAATATATGCTCGCATCCAGATGTTGGTTTTTTCAGCGTTTATGACGTTATTTATTGTTGTATGTAAAAAAACAACAACAAAAAAAAACAAGGAAACATTTTGGTTAGACTTAAGAATTCAACTTTAGCTACAATAGAAAAGCTAATAGCACCCAAACTCTATGCTTACTTACTTTGCTGTTTCACTCTACTTAACAAAAAGTCTCTCATCTGACTTTTGTGTTGTGGAAAATGTGCTTAGTCTGACAAACTAGTTGTATATTTGCATAGTAATGCAAAATTTCCTTTTTAGGTAATTTTGTCAAAGCAGTCTAAACAGTTTAAAGACTGATCTGATCAGAAGCTGAGAACAAAAATATCTTCATACCTGCTCCTGACTTCAAAGGCAGTGCATGTTAACAGCTACGCTCCCATAACACCACAATACCAAATTCACTATGAAAGAATGTCGCAGTTTATTAGCAAACCTCTTCTGTTGAAACAAGCATTTTACTGGTCAGCAAGTTAATCCATGTTAATGTCCACAGACTCTCACCAGAGGTGCACAGTTTGGATCAGTGTGTCTGACTAATCCCTCGCTCAGAGACCTGTGCCATCGCAGAGCCTTGGCTGTGCCAGGCCAAATCCCTGGATGCAGAAATATGCTAAACTGCATTTATGAGACTGGCAGCCATGTGCACATGATGCACCATCAAGCTGACCTGATGAGGAAGAAAACTTTATGTGCTTCTTTAGAGAAATTATGACCAGAAGAACAAAAATAAAAACCAACAATGAATAAATACATTTAATGTACATTTTCAAACTCTGATATGTGATCAAAACATGATATCGGTGCTTTTAAAAACATCCATCCATTCGCTGCTTTTAAAAAAATATTTACATGAATCAAAAAGGTATTTAAAACGGCCATAGTAGAGAGACTGTTTGGAATCATAGTTTGACAATCTAAGTATCAGATTGTCCAAACTTTTGCTTCCTTTACTTTGTTGGCAGGGCCAGAATTTTCTCATGCATGCCTCCACAACAAAATCTATCCATCGCTTAGCGTTGACAGCTAATTACACTGTAGGGCTACAACAAAAAGGCTGCCATCTTAACTTTGGTTAAGATGAGTTGAGAAGCTGTTGATGAATGGCAGCTAAACAACTTTTTGTGAGATGAGGCGTAATAGCAAGGACACATTTTGTATCGCAGTTCTAGGATCCTCTTTTAAGCTCCTGTAATCTTGTATGCAGTTTCTAAAATGCTGTTCTACACTCTGCAGGATGTATTCAGAGCTTATCCTCTAAATACGTGGTTGATACATTTACGTGAGATGAAACACAAAAACACAAAATGAAGAATGTGTTACTTCGGTGCTTTAATCCATGCCGGTGCGTTTATTGATTAATATTAAGAGAGAAGCAAAAAATCTCATACCTCTGCTTTTTTTTAAGCTTGAGCGTTGTGTGTCAATAGAGACAGCTGACCCAGAGTGACATGTACGTGTGTGTGCTTTTGACCATGGGTAACGCACTTGCCTCCAACAAGCTTACGATGTGGGTCAGGTGGTCTGTATGTGCGTGAAAGCAAAAAATAGCGGAGCACCCTCTGGGTTTGTGCTTAATAAGTGTGTCATCTGCATCATATTCACATTTGTTTCACTGTTTTAGGATAGACGAACGGGGACCCAGACAAAGTGCACAAGCGTACATAAACACTGCCAAGCTTTCCCAGATGGCACGCCGCGCCTTTAGATCAGCAGATTAAAACGGACACTGTGTGATTATAAACGTATATTGGAGGGGGGTGGGCATGAGTGTGGGGGAGGGGGAAGTGTGTTTGCTGTATATTTGTTCTGGTTAACACTGGCGAGGAGTTTGCGTGTGTGTGCGATCTTTGCAAGGTTGTGTACTGAATGTCTGACGGGCATGCATCTGCCGCGCGCTCTGAAGGGTGAACCTGACCCTAGGCTTACAGCTACTTGGGCTTGAACGAAGCACTTGACCCCAAAGGCTCCAATCTGCGCTACACATTGTGCTGTGTTGACACTGTCGGCTGTTATTTAACCCACACAATAAGACAAAGGTGAAATGAAAGTCACATTTGATGGATGAAAGCTGCCATCATAAAATCACTGCTTATTTAAATCTCTGCTCAGGTTTGAACTGGATGAAGTGAGGTTACCAAACTTTTTGACCTGACTGCAAGAATGTTTCTCAGAAAACTGACTGACCTGACGTGAAAGAGCAAAGCTATCGTGAATAAAATTAATTCCATTGAGCTAATTTAGTTTTGCGGTCCTGATATCAAGACCTTTGAGCACAACAGAGGTATTGCTTATGTCACACAAGTCAATATATCCACTGAGGGAAAAGGCCTGTAATAAAAGTGTAGTCTCTCCCACCTAACTTGTCACATAATGACACTAATAAGAGGTGCAGACAGATGCATGCACAGTCTGACCGTGGGTGTGTTTGGCATTTAGTTGCATCCCAACCATGAATCTCTGCAGTCTACTAATAGCATGGAGTTCAATCTAAAGTGGGCGGACACTTCAATGTGTTGGGGTCAGAGGCAAGAAACTGAGATGGCACATGTACATGAAGTAAATCTGAATTAATTTGATAGGCAGACATGTTGAGTCTGCAGAAAGTAGGCAGAAGTAAGTGAACGAGATGGGAGGAAGCCTGCAAGCTCTGTGGATTGTTCATATCAGCATACTGACAGGTCTGACAGTGCTCAAAAAAAATGAACGCAACACTTTTTAATCAGAGTAAAGCATCAAGTCAGTTAAACTTCTGGGATATTGATCCAGCCAGTTAAGTAGCAGAGGGGGTTGTTGATCAGTATCAGCTGTGTTGGTGGTAATAAAATTAACAACAGGTGCACTAGAGGGGAGACAATTAGACAACCTCATTGACAATGAGAATGGTTTTAGAGTTGGAGGACATTTTTGACACTTTCTCTCTCCTCATTTTCACCAGTTTTGCATTAGACTCTGGTCAGTGTCACTACTGGTGGCATGAGGCGATGTGCGGAACTCCTCCAGGATGGCACATCAACACATGCCATCGCCAGAAGGTTTGCTGTGTCTCCCTGCACAGTCTCAAGAGCATGGGGGAGATTCCAGGAGACAGGCAGTTACTCTAGGAGAGCTGATGGGTACACAGATTCTGGAATGAAATAAAGAAAAAACAAAATAAGAAAGGAAATCCTTTCAAACTTGTACTCTGACAGCATACACTAAGACAAGCACATCCCCATAAAAGGAAAAGGGAGTAGTAGTGTTTTGGGGGGCACAGTGTTAAAACACAGTAGTGCTGAGAGGTAGCCAATTTTCCAGCTCTCTCACCAACTAAGAATAACGGGCGTAAAAGGAAGCTTAAGTTGGTTCTAAGCAATACTGTAATTGTCTCGTAATTCTCTTTGGGCTTCAGTAAGAATGCAGCTACATATCTGAACGTCTCTTATGGGCACACCTGACTTCTTTAAAAGATTCTGAGCCATTTATGACTCACATGTTCCATGTCACTTTATACCATGTTTCCCTCACACAAAATTGAAAAATAACCCTGGCAAAAAAGCAAAGGAAGTGCCTTCCAACAGCTTCACCCAATTATATGTAGTTTTCGGGGATTTTTTGTTCTTTTATTTTCATTCTGTTTCCATCATGTTCGGCCAAAATGCACATCACTTGTGACTTTGTTACTAACAAGTTTTCTCCACTGGCAGCAAAACACAGGATAACCTGCTCTTGACTATGATGAAAGCCTTCCCTGCTTTCTTTACGTACATTGGCTAAAAGCCAGACTTTGGAAAAGTGTATTGCAGGCTAGAGCCAATCAGAATGTGGGCCACTGTCTTAATATGTGGAACAGGGGGACAAGGAATAAAAACGATGTGCGCTCCCTCTATAAAGTGGGACACCTGGTCGCCCTGGTGTACACAGACACTGTAGTTGGTCCAGAGTTGTGAATTTGAAAAGCTCACCTGTTTTTTGTTTCATCTTAACAATAAAACTACTTTAAACACATATTATTAATTAGATTAACTAAATTCCTCTCCACCACTTCCCATTTTAGTTTATATGGAGGAAGCAGCTTGTGCACAGGAGGTGACAGGAGAAGTAGATCTGTCACAGAAAGACCGATTCACGTGTTCATTAGTACTGTTGATGATCTTGTTGGTTTAACTATTTTACTTTATAATAACCATATTGCTCATTTATAGCAGTCGTTTTTAAAAGTCACATTAAAGTGCTTGTCAAGTTAAACAAATGCAGACAGATTATCTGGTAAAACTATGTAGACGATTGCAAGGAAAGCTTTAAAAAATGCAATAATGTATTATGGCAGCAATGTGCATTAAACCAAAAAGTCAATAACAGGAATTAATAGAGCAAATGCAGTATAGAATAAACATAAAATAACTCCAAATATCATCAAAGTATCCAATGCTGTAAAAAACTATAACATTATTACTGCTGAACATCATGAAGATGCTGTTGAATTTCTTGAATTTGTAGGCACTATTCAAACTGGAGATTTCTAGGGACTTTTTAAAAATCCCAACCTCTAAACATTTCTATGTTTTTTCTCTTTAAATCCTTTTTTCCTCAAACTGAATCAGGGACAATCAGGCAACACTGAATCAACAGCCATCTGACATAATCCTTTCTGGCTGTCTTCCCTTGCTCAGGACAGAAACAGGAAATGAAATGTGTCTGTCATTACTGTCCGGCTGAGCAGAGGGCCCAGAAGTCATCATATTGTCTTATTCAATCTGGCATCGTGCAATAATCGTGAGTGGGTTGCTCAGCTGTTGCCGAGGTCAAGAAGAATTAGGTCAACACTCACCTTTTGTTTTAGAAATATGTGTTATTCTTGTGTAATTTTTAAAATGTGTTTGACTATTTCTGGTTTTTCTGGTATTTATCATTTCTGATCAAACACACAATATATTTGATGCACATCTATTTAGAAGACTAATTCTAAAAAAGTTGGGATGCTGTGTAAAATCTAAATCTCATAAACCGACATTTTATTCACAATAGAATGTGAAAATGACAAAATGTGTCATTTTAAGAAAACTATTACCGCATATTGGTTTTGATGTTGGCAACATGTCACATAAAAGCTGGGAAAGTGTTTACTACTGTGTAGTTTCCCCTCTTTTTTAAAAACTGTGCATAAACGTCTGGAAATGGAGGAGACCAGCTGCTGGACTTTTGAGAGGATGTTCTCTCTTTTCTTCATTTATTGACGCACCAGTTGGTGAAAGATCTGGACTGCCATGCCTTGTAATAGATGCAGTATGTAGTTTAACATTGTCTTGATGAAATATGCAAGGCCTTCTCTGAAAAAGACAACATCTGGATGGGATGTGCCATTCAACATTGATGTTGCCTTTCCTTAGCCATCTTCTGATGGCTGCATTGAGCATGGCAACATGCTATGTCACAAAAACTGGTTTCTTGAAAATTACAATGTATGCTATGCTCAAATGACTTCCACAGTCATCAGATCTCAGTCCAGTAGAGCGCCTGTGGTATGTGGTGTAATATTTCCAGCACCTTGTTGAATCTGTGCCACGAATAATTAAAGCACAAATAGTTAAAACAGTTCTGAAGACAAAAAGAGGTTCAACATAGTACTAGCAGTGTGTAACTAATAAAGTGTCCAGTCAGTGTATTTGCAAAAAGGAATATAGCCTTTATGTTCTTACAGATGCATTGCTGTAGCCTACCTAAGGCTTCATGTTACTTTTTAATGTAATTTTGTCATGCAATCAAACAGAATAGCTAAAGAGTCAAAACAGACGGTGATAGATCATTAACATTGCCCCCAATGCAATGGAAATGTGATTAAAACATGAATAAAAAGTTTTGTTTTCTGTTAAGCTCAATATTGTGGGCAGGACATTAGCTGAAACATTTCTTTGTTGGCCAGCCTCAGTAGAAGTGACAGCTAGGCAGCGTCTTTATATAGTAAGCAGGAGAGGGAGTGGGTGAAGAACACAAAGCAAAAGTGGATAAGACAGAAAGTCACTGTACAAGGTGTTTATAACCTCTGTCTAACAGCAAGGATGTTGTTGTTTGAATTGTATAGTATATATTTTTTCATATTAATTTGCTGACCTCTAGTTGCTTATGTGCACTTTTACCCCTTTACAAGATAATAGAGAAAGAAAAGCATCTTCAAGCACCAGTTAGTAAATGAGTACTGTGTGAAATTGTGCATTAGAATAGGTAATGATCTTCTGACTTTTGAAAGTCCTCTCATTTAGTAGTTGTAGATGCATCTCAAGGCTTGTGTCAGCTCAACAGAAACAAAGGTTTTAGGTTTGTAAACAAAACAAAAAAATAAAATAATATATGGCACATCTGTCTTATTATAATAACAAACACTATCATAAAGTTAGCCTTCGTTTTCTACAGAAAGTTTTGTCATATAGACATCTCATCCACTGTCTGTAGAGATTATTCTTAAAAAAAGACGTTATTATCTGTTGAAATCTGTGGCAGAAATGTCACTGTGCTTTCTTTCAGTGTGATGACAGGAATGACTCTGTGAATAGATAATGACCCTCAATGTCCAGTTTCTCAGGAAAAGGAAAAACTGCCATAGGGACAATTTGAAACCTTAGGTTTTGAGTTTTTGTTTTTTTGGAGCCAGAAGTGACCAAATCTGGACACACAAGTACACTAGCATCCCTTTCAACCATCATATATGAGTTACTTACTGTATATGCAGAAAACTGATATATTAGGTATTTTGTTTTGGATTGTATTGGTTTGTTAAATATCGATATATGTCAATAGCAATACTTTGTTCTTTTAAATGTTTGAAATAAACTAAGAGGGCAGAATAGCGGAGATGCAGGACAGCTACAAGTACCTGGGTATCCTACAGGCTAACGGGGACCAGGATAAAGATGCACAAAGGTCAACAGAAGCCAAATGCCTCCAGAAGATATGACAGGTGCTGAGAAACCAGTTCAGCAGGAGGAGTAAGCTCCAAGCCATCAATGCATGCACCCTATTGACCATTTGGTACCCAGCTAGAATAATAAGCTGACCATAGGAGGAAGTAGATGCCACTAATGTCAAGACCCCAAAACTCCTCACAATGCATGGAGGTCTACACCCAACATCCAGGATTCTTAGGCTCGACAAGCAATGGAAATAGGAAGAATGAGGATTAGTGAGTGCCAGAACCACAATCCAGGAATAATCTAGGAAGAAATGTGAAGCGTTCACAAATACAGGGAGAAGCCCCCCGCTGAGATGAGCTATCAAGGAAAGGCTGACATAAAGGAAAGGACAGAAGCTCTGATCATGGCAACACAAGAACAAGCCCTAAGCACCAGATCCAGAGTCGACTGGACCCAGGTTGCAGGCTGTACTCTGAGAGGCATATCCTATCTGAGATAGTGTATAGGAACATCTGTGTGCCATATGGATTAGAAGTACCCAACTCCCAATGGGAGACACCACTGAAGGTCGTTTAAAACAACAGTGCTAAGGTCCTGTGGGACTTAAAGTTCCAGACAGACCAGCAGCTGCTGGCAAACCAAACAGACATAGTGCTTGTTGACAAGGAGCAGAAGCCCGCAGTTGTAATAGATGTGGCAATCTCAGTGGACAGCAACATCAGGAGGAAGGAGCACAAAATAGAAAAGTACAAACATGGTTTAGTCCAGTTCAGTTGACCGAGCAGTACAGCTGCCTGTTTTAACACCCACCTGTCACTCAAAGTGACATGTGGTACCCTAATAATGTATAACTTTAAGCTTTAATACAATGTAAGTGAGTAAGTCATAGAAATAATTCACAGATTTTTATGGTTAACAAGTAGGAAATTAGTTACAAATACTAAACCTTGTTGTGCCAGGCTGTTTTTGTTTATTTCTGATGTAAAGTTTGGCATTTTAACAAAGTCTAATGGGACTAATTTGAATACACTTTCACATTAGCTTAATTTTTAAACCCCTGGAGCTTGCTGCTTGGATGTTACTTATGTCCTGGAAAAGGTCTGGTGGCAATTATACGTAGACCGATGAAAGGATGGATGAATGACACAGAAAGTGCTTTCAGTTAAACACCAAAGACAGGACGACAGAACAGCATGCAGTCAAGTAGTTAGACAGATATGCATCATGGATATGTTATAAATGTTTACCCAACAGAATAATTATGACAGTAACTATAATACTGTTATATATATGATATGGAAAAACTAAGCTGGATCCAACTTTTGCTGCCCTACCTCTTTGTGTCTTGTCTTTCCTTGAGGATCAATTTGTCCACTGACCAATAAAGACTCCCTTGAGCACCACACTGCATTGAGCTCTGTGGTGAGTCACACAACTATTTACCAGAACCACCCATAAACTCAGATTGAAGTGATATCCAGTTTAAACCCAAAATATCCTGTTTGTACAACAAATGCAAAATACAAAACCCAAAACTGGGTAAACTAAAGCAGTATTACTCAGACAGACATGCAAATTTCATCTAACCTACAAACAACATCTCTGCCTGAGGGATTTGTTTAGTTTATTTTTTTTCTTTACACAGACTGTGGTAGAGGTCATCTTGATGTCATCACGCTGAAGAAATGTTTGAATCTTGAATCACTGAGACTGTCATTCCCCGACAGCTGTGCAGCTTTTTGTACCAGAAGGTATCCTATCAAACATAAGTCATACTGCATTATAAAAACCTCTGGTGGTTTGTGTGTGTGTGTCTGTGGTTGTGTGTGTGTGTGTGTGTGTGTGTGCATAGTTGTTTTACTCTCCAATCTTTGTTGTGTAGATAATGACTAGCACAGAATAAGGGCTGCTTGTTCACTGATCCCAGCTTTAAACCATTCCACTCTAGTTGTTCAATAAATTGAAACCTTTGTTCAGCCATGGCAAAAGTCACTTCCTACATCAAGCAGTGTGTATACAAAAGAGGTTCTGACAACAATAAAAGTGAGAGTTGGAATACCGTCAATTCTCACATCTAAAATGATCATTTTTGTTTTAGAAGATTACAAAGTCAGTCACATTTAAATAATCCTGACTGCATTTAAACGCCTTCATTTATTTAGAATCTTTTCAAAATAAATCTGAGATTAGCCTAATCTCGACATACACAGTATTTCCTTCAAATGTATTATGACGTAAATGTCAAAATCATCTTGAAATTGATCTGTTTCTAAACTAATACAATCACAGAATATATTACACTCCCTAGATTTCTTTTTGTAAATAAGTAGAGCTTTCATTGTACTATATGTTACCTTTTAAAAAAATGGTTCTTTACTTTATTGAAATTCAAAAACTGGTTTTGTTTTTGTTTTTATTTACCAGTGATGGACTTATTTCAGCTCAAATTAACATTAAATAATTTTTTTTCAATGGTGTGCTTTTTCAAAAAATGTATTTTATGTTTTATTATGTGTTTTCAGCTATTTGATGTTGAAAGATCATTACACCCTTAAAAATATGCATTGAACATGACTGTTTTCATTTAGTCCATAAACTCACCAAATCAAATATCCCACAAAGTTATTCAGGATATCAGACTTAAACATCCTGAATAGTGAGGAAAAATCATAACCTGCTGCTCACTCCACCTTATGTGTGTTTAAATATCTTTAAAACGTACTTTTGCTACTCCTATTCTGTTGTCAGTTAGCTGTGCTAATTTATGCATTTTACACAGTGTTTGCTGCTGCTTGAGTTGATCTCAAGATACTTCCAAAGTGAAGTGGAGACATTCGCCTCTTTTCTTGGCCTTTCTGCTCTCTTCATCAAGTGTTTGTTTGTGGGTGACAGCAGGTGAATAAAAAGGGCCTGGATGTCAAGTGATTGAGTGTTGCAATGAGGGACTTAAGCAAAGTCAAAGGCTTCAGTGTTCTGGCAGATCTGACACTGGCTGACTCAACAGCGATGCACTGCCAGCACCTTTTGAATTCTCTTTTTTCTTTTTTCACTCTTGCCTTCTGTTTCTTTTTGTTTTTTCCCCCTCTTGTCATTGCCTGTCTTTCTCAAATATTCAACTTCTCCCTTCTGTTACCTTTCCCCACATTTTCTTGAATTTCTCTAGTGTGTACTTTTCCCACTGTCCACTGTTTCCATATGCCATTGTACCACTTTCTTTCCCTTCAATCATGTTGGATATTTCTCACTGCTAGCTGCCGCATGCCTCTACCCTCATATGGCCTGTGCTACTTATGTCTTACCCAGACAAAAGGCTTCTCTTCTGGGCTTAAAGCCAGCCAGGTTAGCCCCTCTTTTTTGCCAGACCCCAGGAACTTTCAGACTCACAGCTAATAGATTTACTTAAAAACTACAACAGGGTTACACAGGAAATTGTGTCCAGAATGTTGAGAAGTGCTTAATTTTTTTTCATGTATGTATAATAAAGTTCAAAAGTTACCTTTCATTAAAAAACAAACAAATAACCTCCACCCCGCAAAACAAATGAAATGAAGTCAAAAAAGAAAAATAATGTTTCACTCATATGACAGATAAATAATACAGTACCATGCAAAAATTCTTAGACACCTCTCATTACTTTATATTTTGCTTCTAAGGAGACAGATTTCCTGATCATTTTTATTGCGGTCTTAAGCTACAGTTCTCTTGGTTTTCTGAAGTTCAGTCATTTTCATTCCAGTCTTTATACCAAACCATTTTTAGCCACCTAACACTGACATATGAACCATTCAAGCATAAAAAGGAACTAAACTCAAGATTGTACTAAATTGTGTTTTTATGCACCATTTCTTTTGTTGAATCTGTGAAAAATGCCACAGATGACACAGTCTGACAGGCATAAAACTGTACTTTTGCATCAACAAGGTGATTTCCAAAGAGCAGAATTTTTAATATTTTAATATTAAAAATTACTTGGCATATCTTGGGATAATGTGCAGTGTGTCTGAAAAGAAGAAGTGGTGGGCGGGCTTAAAAAAAACCCCACTCTACAGTAGCATTTGAAATTTTTGTTTTTATAATACATCTTTATAACAGTGGAGGCTCTTTCATGGTTTGGAGGTCGATTTCAGCCAGTGGTGTTGGGCATCTCGTCAAAATGAACTGAATTATGAATACAGAAAAGTACAGTCAAATTTTGATCTGCTGTGCAGTACCATCATGTGGAAAGTCTCTGATTGGTGTCAGCATCATATAGTACGTTCATAAAAAAGTCACCACAATACATTAAAAACATACCTGGAAAGAAAAATACACAATGAAAATGTCAGTTGTGGATTGGCCTCCCCAGATCTCGGACTGCAACGTTATTTAAGTAGTGTGGGATCATCATGACAAAGAACAGAACAAAAGGCAAAACCAAAATCCAAAGAACTGCTTTGAATGTCCTTAGAGAATCCTGGAGAACTATTCCTGAAGACTGTTTAGCTTGCCTAAAGGTGTTCAGACTGTGTTGAAGAATAAAGGTGATCATACAGAGTATTAACCTTCATACTCGTCAGAATTGTACAAACATTGTTTTTGCCCTACATACTGTACTTCTATGTATGTTACATGTTTCAGCAATTTACTGCATCTATTGAGTGAAATGTGTAAGTGTGGAGAAAATGCAAATCAGTGGTTACTCAGCTATTTTCTTTGATTTACGCTGGGACTGTTTGGACTGAGCTTGCTGAAACTTTGAAATTTTCAGTCTGAGACAGGATCGCGCCTCTCCTACGGTGCGAGAGGTAGGGGTGTGACTCAAGAGTATAAAGAGAGGGATAAGGGGAGGGGGATTGACACATCAAACAAAGGGATGATGGTAGTGGTTGGAGGGTGACGAATGGGTGGCTCTGTCTGAAGTTTGGGAGGCAAAAAAAGAGACTGAGAAGGAAAGGTGTACATATTAAGCGAGAGATGTAAACAGAAGTAAAAGCACAGACAGAAAGAGAAAAAGAGAGAGAGCGTGAGGGAGATCTGCATCATGGCCTAAAGCTGAATGCTGCCTTTATGAGCTATAGTTAAAAGGACACTGAGGCGTGAGTCCCTGTAACCATAGCAACTTCCCAGGAGCCCTGTGACAGACGGATAATAGAGTGAGAGAGGAGTTCCTTTTCTCTTCTTCACCCCTCCCTCCTTTCCTCCCTCTATTCTTCCCTCCCTCTCACTTGTTCTCACTTCCATTCCTCTCTTGGGCAGTTTGTTGGATCCTCGCATCTTACGGGATTTTCCTTCTCGCGGCTGCCCTGTCTTCTTCTTCTGCTCTCTTTTTTTTTCTTTTGCCTTTTATGTGCGCTCTGAAGTTTCCCAGCCCAGCAAAGGCTGCTCCAGACAACTGTTGCCATAATTGCTTGTTATCTATGCGAGCGACTTTTATGGACTCTCAGAACTGTTTGAGGACTTTATTTTTGTACATCCAGCGGGGCATTTTGCATTGGCACAGGGAGAAATGTGCTCCAAAGGCACTGTCTCAGCCCGTGATTCCTTTGTCTACATTTCAGAGGCTGTGCTGTCAAACCATGGTGCTGCCCCTGAGACCAATCGGCCTGAGAATATGCAATGCTTAACAGTAAGTGTGATAAAAACCTTTCTTACTTTATTTGTTGTGTGTGTGTGTGTGTGTGTAACGCTTACTTGTGCTTACATTTGTTTCTGCTCTGTGTTTGGGTGTGAGTGAACTGCATCAGAAACACTCTGGAACTTTAATAGCATATGCAGTGCATACACATGTGTGTCCATATACATGTCTAATGATGCTGTTGCTGTCACTTTATGTTGGAAGTTTCTCCATACAGGTGCACAACTTTTGTGGTCCTTCATTTTCAGCAGCTGCATGTGTCCTTGTGTGCTTTTATTTACTGGCTTTCCATGTCTGTGTGCAATGACCGGATAGGCCTGTTAAATGTACACAAAGTAGTTGACCCGTGACATTATACCACATCCACTGAAGTCATCATGCATAAACATGCCTGCAGTAAGGGAAATTTACTGCATGAAATTCCACGTTGCACATTCTGAGCAACCATAGCAACTAATTGAATCATTCGCTTAAGCTTTGAGGGGTGAGTGAAGCGAGATGTCATTTCTTGAAAGACAATGTTTGTCAAAAGGCTCGCTTCCATGTGACTCACTTGTGGAGCGGTGCGATTGTTTGTCATTACAAAGGCAAAAGGAGGAATTGTGCAGTCAGATGAGAAGTCACTTTTTCTTAACTGTTCTTGGAGAGCACAAATCCTTTCTACGCTGCCTCTCTTGACCTTCACGTTGTGCACTTCCAGTTCTACGTCTTTTTTTTAATAGTTAGTATTCTCTATTTCCACATTCTTGCCATGTAGTATTAAAAATGAATGAGTTCAAGCGTCCTCAAAGTTGCTGGAGAGGGAGTGAGGATGCTTTTATCCATTTGAAGTGGCAACAAGGAAAAAGAAAAGCAACATGAAAAGAAAAACCTACACGCTAAGACCTGAGGGGTTTATTTGATTAAAGCACAGTTGGGACTCCTAAGGGACACACAAATGGCGTTTTCAATCTATTGAGTATTTCCTGTTTTTACCCTATTTGGAACGCTAACTGCTTTGTTCTTGGCCTTGTGCTCCATGAGCTGCCTCCCTGATGGTTTTGCATGTGGCATGTGGTTTTGGCAGAAGCTTCTTTGCACCGTCCAGTGGTAGCCTTCAGTAGGAAGGTATAATAATGTAAGATGTTCGCGGTCTCTTGCCAGCTCTACTGGGAACTTTTTTGAATGAATATTTTCACTGTTTGGCTGCAACCTATGCTACGTGCTCCTTGACCTGAACAAGCTAGCATAAAAGGGTTACTAACACTGTAGCTACTAGAAGGGATGCTTTTATTTAAGCTATCATTACATCTGTGTTATTAAGACATGGCATATGCATATTCATTGGCTCTAAAGCTGCTGTCAGATAATGTAACTCTCAGATGTCTGTCAAAGAAAAATATTACACCTGTCTGCACTTAACCGTATGTAGCACCCTGTGGTTAATGGACATCCTAAGCTAGCACCGATACATGGCCACGCAAAGACCTCTGCTCCTAAGAAACTGAAACCTAAGAGCTTTTTGAATATAAGTAAAGTTTCCATCCATCCATTTTCTGAAAGGCACCTTGATCAAATAATGTCTATCACAGTCCATTACAATAAGCTTTTTTTACTCTCACAATTTCAGAAAGCGATGGAATATATATTTATTATGTTGAAACTGGTTTACACTGCATCCAGTGTGTAATTTTTACATTAGCTTTTAAATTAAAATTAAGATATCCGATGAATCAATGCTGACCCCCAAAAAGTCAAATGTGCTTAATAAATGTGAAAAGTGGTTATTATGTTTAAAAATAAATATATAAATAATCTTACTTTACTGCTGCCAGTGGAAGCCCCTGGTTGGCTCTTCTTTTATTCTGTGACTCATTTGACCGTCGTGTGTCACATCAGAGATGGTGCTTGTGTTGTTTTATCCCAAATGATAGCAATTATGCAGCAAATAAATAAGACATAAAATTGCTTTGCTGCAAGCACCTTCCAGAATGCATCCTGTAATGGTAATGCAGGTGCTTGTTCTAGATAGTTACTTGTATTTTTTCAATGTATGGAGCAGATTACATGTGTAAAGGAATTTCTTTTACTTATGTACTAATCACATTATTTTATTGTATAATGCCTTGGTGCCACTGGATTTTAACATGTCTGACACCCATACTGTAAGAAGGAAGTTGGGGGAAGCAGACCACTCCACAGGAAGAGTCTTTTGTCTCTTCGAGGACTCTGGGAGGTAGCAAGGGAGTGTGAACCTTAAGGTGTGAAACAGCTGTACTGCCTTTTGTTCCTGGAGAAGGTATTTAACTGAGAGCCATGCTAGGCTCAGTGAGACTCTGCTGACCCTGCCCCGTGGTCATGCAGGCTCTCCACAAGCTTGGTTGTCTGTTCTGTGTGTTTGGATTAAAGAATGTTAGCTACTGCTCACCGCTCATCTGCAGGCTTTATTTAATTGGAAAACTTCCACAACACATGAAAATTAAAAAAAAAAAACAAGACTGAAGAATGTAAGGATATTATCAGTCTTTCAGTACAAATGTACAATACGCTGCATGTCATCAGAAAACCCCACAGTACCTGAGCCTAAGTAGTAGTGTAACAAAACATGCATACAAGGCACAGAGGCCTACTGTAAGAAAAAGTCCTTAGTTGGTCACCGACTGTTTAGCAGACAAAAACTTTGAAAAAAATAAAACAAGTAATAGTGACTATTTTGGCAGTGGAATGAATGAGAGATAGTATTAATTAATTTTATGACTCATTGATTGTGGTAAATAATTAAGTAGGCAGGCAGATTAGTTTTAGGGAAACACTGATTTGCGTTAAATAATTTTCGGTAGTTAGATGAGTTATTTTGTTCGGTTACAATAAAAAGCGCTGGTTTGTGGTTTAGGGAGGATTGTGGTCAAGATTAATAAATGTCAGTGTTAATTTGTGGTTGGACAACGTAAACAAACTGTTAAGTTGAAAGTCAATAGTTTGTTGTTTTGTTTGTCCACCTGATCTTACCTCAGATTTTTCACTTGAGTCTGCTTCTGTCTTTGGCTGCCATTGACTTACATACGATGGCTTCGACTCAAAGGCCAAGACTTCTGGTTCTGTGTATGGGTCATTTTGTGGATGCAGATAAAAAAGAAGAAAGCTAAGCTATCATTCAACCCTGGCCCAAAATACATTCCATCATTTGCTCTATAAACACACTGTTTGCCTGCATACAACCTGTAAGCCTGCTTAAATGCAATTGACCAGTTGTACTGAAAGCCCAACCAGAAACCATCTGCTGCTAACAAAAATCAGATTTTACATGTTAATATGCAGATTTTAAACCCTACACTTTGCATAAAAGAGGGATGTTTTTCCACTTTCCAGACACCCTGAATATCCTGAGTGGAAGCTCCGCCTGTGCTTGTTAAGACGGTTTCTCAAACCACAATCATTGTAACAAGCAATTTTTTTTAGACCAAATCATTTTATAAAGTTAATTTCTCTGAGATTTATTAAATTACATCAGGTAAAAGGGGACTCCTATTGGTTGATCTTGATGGTATCAACAAACTGCATGTAGTGAATCAAAAATCATCAATAACGTTGTAGTTATTTTGACAGTTTGAGGCTGTATCCAACAATTTTTTTCCCCCCACCGCACTTTGCAATGGCTGAGGGCTGCGTGTTTTACAGGATGCTAAATCCCACAGCGTCTTCTTCCAAACTGGATGCTTTTTTAGGTTGCCACAAATTAAACTTTGGGTAGAATGCTCAGTTATTATTTACTTAGCCATCAGGCCACAGTGGAGAAGGTGCTGGACTAATATCTCACTGGCTACTTGAAAACACTGGAGGACTTTTACTGGCGCCCTGTCTTTACCTGACATCCCCAAATGAACACCTTGCTCAGAGGGAAACAGTTCTTGGAGTCAAGTTTTGTTGACCCGGGATCCACGAGTTAAGCAACAGTCAGCTGGAGTCAGGTGCTTGCTTCACATTACTTTTGTGGATATTCCATTTCGTGGCAACTAAAGCGCTAAGCTGAATCCCCACCCCCACAAAAAACGCTGTCCCCCTAAAGCGCTCTCAAGCGCTCCCAGCTGGATGTTTTCAGAAGAACGTCTGGCGTTCTCACTTGGCAAAAAATGCTTTAGTGGACAAAGCCCCTCAGACCTATTCAGCAGATCAGTATGACACTTAAAACGTATCCATGTTGCTTTAGAAACACGCCGGGATGCCAGCTTTGTGAAAAGCAGTGGTCATATGGCGCTTATGTAGAGAATCAGAGTTATTGCACAGGATTAGACAGAGGAGGGAACTTTAGTTTCACCTTTCACAGGCTTTGCTTCTATCGTTTAGGTTAAAAAGTACTTCTCTATATCTTCTTGTTTTCCACATATGCAAACAAAACTTACAAATACATTACATTTCCTACACTGCTGGAAGAGTCGCTTTTAAGGTCATTGAGGGCATTGTGGCATCTGCATGTGTAAAAGGTCCTTTCCTCTTCCCTTCTCATCTCCTCCCTCCTTCATTCTTGTTTTCCCTCTTCCTCTTTATCTCCGGGTGAATCAGAGTAACATATGATTGTGCGGTTTGTGTGGGACAGTCTCAGGGGAGACTTAAGGGAGGGGGGAAAGCACATTCACAGACTAAATTAGGGGAGAATGGAAAAGCCTTTTAGAGTTTCTCCTTTTTTATTTTTTTTTGTACTCGCTTTCTGTTGCCATGTCCCTGCTCCGTTCCAGACCACCGCTAATTTCCTCCCTCACTGTGGTATCCTCCTCTGCATCCTTCTCCTCTCTTTCGCCCCTGTCCCCTACTAAACAAAGAGGTCTGTGGTATCATTAACTGCCTTCTCTTCACCAACTCAAACATTTTTCAGTGTTTGGTAATGGCCTTGCACATGAATACCTTCAGCGATTCACACAGGACTCATTAAAAGGCTTTGGAGACGTTGATAGAGATGTTGGTGAAGATAATACTTGATATACACAAAGGAATGTACCACAGCAATGAAAAAGCACATGGCTATTTAAGAGCATTTTCCATCCACTGAATACACTTTCACAACTTCTTCGCACGTATTGTGGTTCTTGTGCATTTATTTAATTAATAAATTAAGTTAGTTAACATGTTTGGAAGATAAACTGTGTTTCATAATGTGTGTTGCGGTGTGCGAGCCGAACGTCCCTGTAATGTATTCAGAAATGCTGGTGCTGCTTTTTAAGAAAGTGTTGTTGGCATTTAGGGTTAATAATCATAGGAAGGGCATGTTGTGATGACTGCAGCATTTGATTTGTGTGATATTTAGAGAAAATGTTGATGTTCTCTTAAAAACAAAATCATAAAATTCTCTTGCAACGCCTTAAATGGAAAACTAAAGCAATTTCAATGCTCTTGATCTTTTGAAATCTGACATTTTGAGTTACCAATTTTTTGTAAAGTTCGGGTGAGGGTTCTGTTTACCTGTCAGATTGTACTGAAGTAAAATTAAAGATATAAAATTGCTTGTTAGAAAGCAAGCACCGTCACCATAATAATAATGGTCACATAATAAATGTAATAATTCCTTTATAAGGTTACTTTATAAAAATGCCTTTCAAGATTTTGTGGCCACTTAATGGAAATAATGTAGAGTAAAAGCTGTTATATAAAACACAAACCAGCACATTAGAAACAAATGTGCTGGTTTGTGGAAAAAAAACCCCACAGGAAAATAATCAAGCCTAATGAGCTAGAACAAAATCCACAGAGGATGCAAGGTGGGGTTTGAGTAAAGTCTTAAACTGTCCCAGGATTTCATGTTTTGGATGTTAGTTTGCAGAGTTTTGCAATAAATTGGAGTGTGGCTACAGAAGGCTTTGTCTCTCACAGGCTTCAGCCTGGGGAGAGAAACGGGCACCTCTCCTGTGTCTGAGGAGCACAGGGTTAGGAGGCAAGAGCGATGCTGATGCACAAGACGGTGGAAGGGCTTGCAGGTGAGGTGGAGAGTCTTGTAGAGGAGTGTGATAGACATGTGCCTCTCAAGAACTCAGTAGGAAACAGGACTTTATTACAGAAGTTCAGAGGTGGAAAGAGAAATGCATGCTTGAGCGTTTTTAGCAAGAGGATTAGAAAATGAAACCCAGAGACAAGAGGTGTTGTGGAGGTGGAGGCATTTAGATTGATGTGTTGATGTGAGCAGTGGAGAACACCCTGGGACAGAGAAGCTAGGGGGGCTTACTGATAGTAATTAACTGCTTTCCTTTGGAGAGGTATGATTGGAACCAGGAGAGGGCAGTGCCACAAACATGCATTGGGTAAAGTGGGTGAGCAGAACACTGCAGCATACAATGTCAAAGGCAGTGGTTGGGTTGAAAACCCACCATCTTTTGCACTGAGGAATTTGTTAGTGATCTTGATGAGGACAATCTCAGTGCTGAGCTAAGTTGTGAAGCCTGGAGAGGGTTGTAGAGTTCATGATTGGACTTATAATGCTGGATCTGTGCAGCAGCTGCTGCAAACTCAGACTTTCTGGAGTTTTCTTTGTTTTCTCACTTTCTAAAAATGATCATCTGAAGAACAGATTTAAGACTTGACATGAGGCAGAGATGCCATGTCAGCATTTACCAGTTATGTTTACAGGTTAAAAAAAAAGGCTATCGGCTCATGGCAATGACAGTGAGCACAGTTCATGAATATTAACAATAGTTGAGCCCTCGACAACATGTCCCCTCACATCAATTTGCTTGTCAGCTACCATTAGCTTTTAAACCGTCTCTGTGCAAATGGGTCTGACACTTTTGTCTGTTGCAAAGGATGGGCAGGAAGGGTGAGGTGAGCTGAATAGATGAGAAAGAGTTTATTTTTTTCTTCTTTTGGATTGTGTCTTTGAAAAAAAAATGAAGAATGGCTGGATTCATTGCCAGGAAATATTCTTTTGTGAGTATTTTGGGACTTGGCTGCTCTTAACCTTCCTCTCTTCTCCGCAAGGTGCTGAGCGTACAAAAGCTTATCGTTGTTCTTTCCTATACTTTTCAACTTCTGTTAATCTGAAAGAAGCAACCCTGTCCTGCTATGATTCAGGGGGAAGAGCGAACTGTCCGTGTGTCATGACTCGACCCCTAAAATTGCTTCTGATGAGCAGAGCAGTCTTCCACTTCAGTTCAAGTGGAGTGACATTAAAAGTAAGAACTGTGATCACTTTGCTGATCCCCTTAGATTTCATGTAGTTCCATCACTTAAATGTGTGAGACATATATATCTGCAATCTGCCTCTCGCTCTTTAACTTTACAGTTCAAACGGATGACGTGAGTAACTGATCGATTTAAGGTGGTGCACTGCAGAGAAAAACACGTTTTTGTCAGTTTTGAGATCTGGTTTTCAGACTAGTGGAAAGAAAGGATCCATAATGCACTGCAGATTTACTGCATAAATATAGTGTATGTGCTTTATTTTAAAAATGTGTTGTCATAATGTAAATAAGCTGCTGGGGAAGTTTCATGATGGCATCTGCACTAGCTACTTGAAAGTTTTTACCTTGTTCCTGTGTAGTTTCTCCCCTAAACATACAGTAAATAAACAATTTGAAGTTCATTGGCCTGCTCCATTCAGGGTTATGCACAGTGTCACCCTCAAAATGTTGTAACTGTAGTTGCAGCTATGACTCTGCATGCCAAACTTCCACTGTTTGAATTTTAAATGCAACTCGAGCTGTGACCTTGAACTCGGTCTTAGACCCATCGTGTGTTCACTGGCTCAGAAGACGTCTCTTCCTTTGATAGCTGTTTATTCAGGTCAGAAAGAGAGAGACAGAAGGAGGGAGAGAGATCCCACACTACTAAAAAAACCAGATTGGCCTTGTCTGGCTCCGAGACAAGCTTTTCAAACTTTTCTTTCACTCCTCTCGCTAAGACTGGCTTTCTTCTCTCCTTTTCTTCTGTCCCTCTAATCCGTCCTTCTGCCTATTTAGAGGTGAACAGCGCAGCGTGAAAGAAAGAGAAAGTGTTTTTGTGTGCTTGACGGGTAACCCTCGCCCTTTTCAAAAGGCAAACAGGGAAAAGCTGCCATCACTATTGGCATGAAGGGATCTTAAAACAATGGCCTTTTCTGCCACTTTATTAACACTGTACAGACTAGTGCAGCAGCACTCCTCTTTCACCCCGCTCGTTTTCTGTCCGTGTTTCTTTCCTCGAGCCAGATATTCAGACGATTAAAAAGAAAAAGCAGCAAGCTGGGAATTAAAGGGGCTGTAAAGGGTTAGACAGCCTTTGTCCCAGTCGTGATTTAACAGGTTTTTTCCCTCCGCTGCTATTGAGGCATTTGTTGTTGTTATTTTGCAGATGACCACCTCTCTCCCAGATATACGGATATTTAAAACAAAAACAGAAGCAAAGCTCGGATAGCCGGAGCAGGAGGGGAGATTGTTCGGAATTCTCAGACCTGCGAATTTCCGTCCCGTGTGCTTGGAGCCGAGGGGGGGCGACTGAAAGGAAAAGCAGAGGAAATATGGAAGTCGAAAACATAACAAACAAGCAGAATGTCTGGACGGAGGTTGGGGAGTATGGGAAAAAAAAAGTACGGTGGAAAGAGTCCGATGAGGTGCGAAGTTTGATTGAGGTGCGAGAGTGAAGCTTGTCCCTAAACAACAGTGCTGTCATTGTGTTTTGTATGTTTTGCCGGGAAATGAGGCCATTAAAATTGGTAACACGCAAAAGTGGAGAGCAATCAGACACGTTTCCGTTTACAGTCCACATGTGGTCCGAGTTTAACTCTGCGACAACTGCAGGCTCAGGCCCGGCCTATTAAAAGTCCTGCCTTTCACGGTCTTATTCATACATGTCTCACTCACGCTGCCTGCATTAGTCACTGCAGAGTATATACAGTATTTACAAGGGACAGCTCTATAGCACCTTTCACAACCTCACAGTGTCGACTCAGGAAACAAACTGGCCTTATCGGGGGCAGACACACAAAGCTGTTCAAGCAGCAGGGTGGCGAGGTATGCATAAGTGCATGTGTGTATGTGTGCGGAGGGGGGTGGCGGTGGGAGGCACTTCCTCCTATTCTTCTGCTGTTGAAGAGTTCCCATGAGCGCCCCTGCCAGGAGCTACAGTGTGGCCTGAGCGGGCCGAGCCAGCGCCAGTCTCGCCTACATGACGCCGTCACACACTCACACAGCTGATCTCAGGCACTGCTGCAACTTCTGCTGTTCAGGCCACAGGGCGAGGAGCTGGGCCGCGTGGTGCAGGATACAACAAATGGAAGAAGAAAGAAGCGAGATGAAAAGATAAAGAGCTGAAGAAAGGAAGGTTTTGAGTGAGAAAGGGAAGTGGAACACATGAAGCTGAGGTTGGCATGAAATTGTAGGTACAAAGAGAGGCAAAAAAAGATGATTCTGCACTGATGACTGGAGTCAGAATAATAATAGATTTTGAGTGGAAAAGTGCCTTTGGAGGTCAGTGGCAGTGTTTTTGCAAAGAGGACCTGGAAACTGAGACACGTTTACGGCAAAGCTGGTGCAGCGTGAACGCCAGAAGTATCCAAGGAGCATTTCTCTTCCACAGATTCCTTTTTGTTACCCAGCAAGGTGAGGGACACTCTTGCCACCTAAAGCCACCTAAACTGGACTGTCACCTGGGCACACTTCAATACTAAATTCCCTACAGCCTCTGTCTGGGCAGCTGTCACCGCCAAGATGATCCATAACACCCTGAAGTCCACCCAGCCATCGGAGCAAAGCCCCAGGAGAACAAACTCAGCGGCACAAAGGAAGCTTTGGCGATACTCGGGCTGCAGGAGTGCCGGCCAGGTGGAGAGTCACCGTCGTAGTGTGTGTGTATTGGCTGCAGACTTGAACACAGGAGAGGGAGGAGGAAGAGGAGGTGGTGTAATACACACCATCCACGGGCTGTGTCACCTGTGCATCGGATGTAGGCTGCCTCAGGTGTGTCTGAGTTCAAGTAACAGAAGTGAGAGAAAGGGAAGGCGATGGTGGAAGAGGGAGTGGGAATGGGGAGTTCTTTAGCCGTACAGTTGCAACCCGTGTTTGCGAGTGAAACACGAGTTAACAGTTTTAATAGTTCTGATCTTGGAACAGCGCTTTCATAATTTATCTGCAACAGATGAATAAAGTTCCCAGAATTATAACACTCCAGCAGCGTAGATAGTTTTTGATCTTTCTAACACAGAAGCAGAATATAAAATATTGAAGTGGAAACATCCTTGTTTGCACGCTACTGAACCCTGATAAAAAAAGAAAATGCACTTCCAGCTACATGCCAGGAGAAGAATAACTGCCTGCGAGCAAATGCAGGCGATATGGTGGTGTGGGGGTGGGCAGGGGGGTTGTTTTTCTTGAGGTAAGAGACCCAGGAGACACATATTTAGAATGATATGAACTGAAACTTTTTTGTACACATTTAACATACAGATCAAAATTACTCAATCAGATCTGAGAATATAAGACTATAATGTTAATGACTCCAAGTAAAGATTAATCAGATTTCAACATTTAGTGTCTAACGAGACTAAAAGAATAATGACTGGAAATTCATTTTGAGTCCGAACTTACATGATGAAAATTCAGTGAGACACGTTAGTCAGATAAGGGTGTGGGTGCGTTTTGCTTTCTTTAGTCAGTGAACATACTGACCCAGATAACAGTGTCCAGCCGTATATGAATATCGTATGTGATTGGTAAGTTTGATTTACTTACCCTTTCTCCTGCACTTTTGGAAGTAAACAAGGTGTGTGTTATACAAAACTGTTTCCAACAAAATGTCAGGGCTGATAAAATAAAGGGGTTAGTAACAAAACTTTGCAAATGATTTAAATCATTCACACCTGTTTGAAAACAATAAAAAACAAGAAGTTGGGAAAAAAAGGCTTTTGAAAGGACAAAGTTCATTTTCATTAAAAATAATGACATGGGAAACAAAAGCCTACAAAAGTTATGTAGTCATCAGATGGTGATCTATATTGATGTTGATTGTGGGTCACGCAAGGACGAGTGAAAAAAAAAGAAAAGCACATGCATGAGCACTCTTCTGCTGGGTTCATTTAAGTTTGTTACAACTAACTTAAAATCCTATTTTTTATTCTAGTCCTTACTCATTATGATTGAGTTATTAATTCATCAGTAAAGCCCTGCTTATACAATTTAAATATTTAATGCATGCTGGCAGCATGTCCCATTCATTTTTCTTCATTTATCTCACTAATACGTCTTGTGATTGATGGACCGAAATATGAAAAATCATTGATGGATTATTTCCAGGCTCCTCTTTTCTAAAAATAATCCTCCTGATTTCATTTAGAAGTGAAAAAAAAGGACATCAGACTGCTTTATAAAACAGACCAGAGGTAGTCCAAGTGATTGGACTCGGCTATGCTTACAAATTTAATTAACGCTGTAAAAGCTCCGGATTCTGGATGAATCAATCCAAATTAGGCAGCTCTGAGAGCTTGCTTAAAAAGGACAAGTGCCTGAACAAGGAAGAGATAGAAACGGATAGATGAGACATAGCAGACTGGCAGTCTGTGCCGCACTTCTCTCCATTGTCAGTCGCATTCTTTGCTTTTCTCGGATTTCTGTCACGTATTCAGTTTCTGCTCTTTCAAAGTGTTTATTGGTGGTTTGTTGTTTGCCTTAAATTCCAGGGAAATGCTTTACTTCAGACCAGCTGTTCCTCTGTTTGTCGTTGTTCGGTCTCCTCCACTTTCTAAAAGTCCCTCTGCCCTCCTTTTCACTTTTCAATCAGCTTAGTTTGTGATCAGTTTTATCTCCTTTCATAGTGTTTTTGTAAAAAACAAAACAAAACAAATCCTGGTTTAGGTGAAGAGAGATGGTTTCTTTTTCAGTTTTTAACTGATTTTGATTGAATTTGATTGCTGTCTTCCTACAAAAATATAGACCTGCGCACACAAAGCACTGAATTAAATTTAGTTTAAGAACTTGTGTTAACTGTTGTCACAGTCGCCAGTGAAGATATGGAGTCATTAGTGCACCAGTTTAAACGTCACACTGTTTTTTGTAGGTTGCACTGACATATTCTCCTTGGATGGATGCTCCAAAGGCGAGTGTTTTGTATTTTTCAGTTACTGAGGAAGGACAACAACTAAAAATGCATGTTTGGCACATTAGTGAAACGTGTACAAAACTGTGTCTCAGTCACATTTGCTTTTTTTTTCTTTTTAGGGCAGCCACAAAGTATGCCGTATTTGTCTGTGGCATGAAAGTCTTTTTTGTAGCAGTGTATTTTTGGAGGTAGACAGAAAAGGAGACAGATTAAAGTGACTCAAGGTTAAAGGAATATGGTGACATGAGGCATAAAATCGGTGGACTATAAGAAACTGCAATGGTAGTCGACATTTCAGGGTCGTGCCGAGCTTCGGGCCCCTGAATAATCAGTGTATTTCTCCAAGTTGCTGCATCCCGCTCATGGGCAGACTTTGTAATTTAGCAGCAAGTACATGTTTGCTCTGCTGTAGGAATAAAAAAAAGAAAGAAAGGGCGAGCGAGCGGGGATGTCTGTGTGTTTTGGGCCCCCCGGTTTTCAGCAGATGACATGGAAAGTGAGATGTTTTGGATGGAACTTTGTTGACTTTGGCTCAGACTTTCGGGTGCAGGTATTTGAATGTTTGGCAACACAAGAGACAGACAGACAATGTGAAAGAGCCATCAGCATTTGTGTCTGTGTGCGTATGTGATACTTTTCAATGGACAAATATCAGTCCTTTCTCCTCTACTCTGCAAACCTGATTGGACAACATATTCCAGTAAAATCACTTCGTATCGATCATTCGAAACATTCATGTTTATTTATTAATGCAGAATTAAAACCCTGCAAATAGCTATAGAGCACAACTTCACAGTTCTTACCAGCACCATCAAAGTCTCAAAGGTTAAATCTTACTGAATATGAAGTAGGTTGCAGTGATTATTCATGAACTTCCTGTTGTATTGAATTTTATGGAGCTATTTTGGCAATATAAAACTAACTTTTTACATTAATGGGGGGAAATTAAAGTCTTCATCAGCTGCCTCTGTATACTGCATATATAAAATCTGGCTAAATGTTAAGTTAATTGGCAGTCTGACTGTTTTTTCCCCTTTCCCTCAGCTAATGGACAAAGAATCTTTTTATCTCAACAGTTGTTTTTCCCACTAACTCAGCTAATTGGCTTCAACGGGAATCTGCTGTCAAGACAGTTTTAGCAGGAAGTAGAAGCAGAATACAAATCATAAATCCAATTGTCCCGTAGCGAGGAAGGAAGTTGATCATTTTGCTTACGTGCTACTTTTCGTTTCTCAGGTAGCAGGGGAGAGAGTGATTTCCTATCACTGTATCACAAAATGCTCATGTCTGTGTGTGTGTGTGCGCGTGTGCTTTCTGCAGGTGACCATCCTTCGAGGAAAGGATGGATACGGATTCACCATCTGCTCGGATTCTCCTGTGAGGGTACAGGCTGTTGATCCAGGCAAGTTTTACACGCACGTTGTTAGATACACGAAACCCAACTGTTCCTCAAGGACCCATTGTTTAAACTGTGGGTCTTTAAATGCTCGGAAACATGACAAAACAGCGCTGCACTTTTCTTTGAGCCTGCCTTTTATATTTTTGATGGACGGGTTTGATTCAACATCGAAATCTGAGGTTTTTCCATGTTTTTTTCACTGACTGCCAATGACAGATTTCTGTTTTTAATAGTATTTGTATGACATGAGGATATGCCAAAATAGTGTAGTGCTAAACAACATAGTATAAATTGTATATGTCAAAACAGGGGCCTTCTTGAGTGAGAAATGGCTTGGTGTTGTCCTCTGTTCCATTTTACATTTGCTGTGTAAATACTCTGTTTGCCTTTGTGTCCCATTGATTGACCTGAGTTTGACATCTCTCTCCCTTTTCTGGCATTTTGCCTTTATTCAATAGCGCAGTGGAGAGAGAAGAGAAATGTGGGGAAAGAGGGCAGGGAAGCAAAGGTCTGGTCAGCTGATGACTCAACTGCTATTGACATTTGCTATTAGTATGCCCCCTTAAGCTATCAGATTGCCCTTTTAATTTGGTGTCTCATAATTACGTGATGCATTTGAAGTTACATCATCAGCGTGTGCAGTGGGGGGGCTCGGAAAATGACCACTATTACCAGCTCAGTCGGTAGAGTGTGGCAGTTGATAGCAAGGCTGAGTGTCAGATAGATACCTTGGAGTTAAGCCCCCACGTTGGGAAGTGTCTTCCCAGTTGTCATGTCTTTAATTAAGATGCTGTGTCCCAAGCTAATAATGTGTGAAAAGTTTTCAAAACTAGCATTTTGATGTTTGGTCATGATTTTATTGCTTATGCCCTGCAGGGATTTGCCATTATGAATCTCCAAGGCTAAAGAAACAAACTAGCACATAAAATACAAGCTACAGCTCTGGTGTGTGTTAATGGTTCTTGAGAGTGTGCAATGATGCAAACTTTTTATTTCCATCTTTTTACTTCGACAGGGGGTCCAGCAGATCAGGCTGGTCTGCAGCAGCTGGACACTCTCCTGCAGCTAAATGGTCAGCCAGTGGAACAGTGGAAGTGTGTGGACTTAGCCCATGCTATAAGGTAAAAACAACGCAAACAAAAACAGGCTTATTCGCAACTAAATGTTGCAGAATAACCTTTCATGTGTATATCCACAACTCTAGGATGAAAATTAGGAAAGTTATTAGAGAGGTTTAGAGGTTTTCAGAGATAATTGTTGCATCCAAATTGAGTTACAGATCAGTTTAAGCTGTTCTGATGTGAGCGGCCCCCTAAGCTAAGCCTGTGGTGTTTACCGAGCTTTCATTTCAGAAGCTGAGATTGTCAGAAACCAAAAGGAAATCCATTTACACTGAAGCGATGTGGGAATAGCTCTGCAATTACACGTTATGAAGTCAGTGATTTATCAGCACTCAACAGCATAATCTTAGTTAAACTTTTAAGGGTTTGATCCTCTGTTTTCTTTTCGATGAGCTGTCTCATTCATACAGTGATGCAGTTTATTTTAAAAACAGAATGAATTAAAGTAGGTTTATTTCTGTATTGGAATTTATTTTTTACAGACATGCAGTAAGTATCAAAGAGTCTCTTTTTAATGCGTATTAAATGTGTGGTTTCACGCTTGCTTTTCATCCAGATGTTCTTGTTTTTGACTTTTAATGTACAATATAGATATAATTAATTTTGCCGTGCAAATTGAGGCATGTAAATTCCACTTGTCTGGCTTTTCTTGACCATCGTTACTTTGCTTTGTTTCAGGAACAGCGCCAATGAAATCACAGTGGTAGTGTGGCGAACTGGTCCTTCAGCTAAACCTAGTTTTGAGGGCCTCATCCACCGACCCTCCTACAAACCCTCCACCTCAAACTATGACGCCCCGTCACCCCCAACCCGTAGACGTGTACCAGATGTCGGCACAAGTAAAACCCCCCCAGCTGTGCCGCCACTCCCAGCCCACCACCGTGCCACTGCCGCACGCAGGCTACTGGTGAACGGCTCTGAAGCTGGAAATAGCGGCAGTGTAGGCATGGGGACCCTGGCGTGGGGGGCCCAGGGAGGGTCGGCCGAGGAGCTGGACGGGAAGCCGCGGCACCTCCACCATCCTCACACTGCCACTCTGAAAGGAACTAGAGTGAAGGCATCCAACGGGGATAACTATATCATCCTGGCACCCATCAACCCTGGAAGCCAGGTACCGCAGAGTGGTGGTGGGCTGCATCTTCATCATCTTCTCCGTCCTCCTCATCCTCACCATGGTCATATGGTGGCTCATCCTAGATATGTCTCCTTACCTTACATCCCTGGTGCTGATAGATAGATGGACTGTATGTACAGTATGTCTGGGCCATTTGGGTTACTGCTGTCTCACTGATTCATGCTTTATAACATGTCGTGAACACTACATACTGTGCATATAGTTCACTGTCATGTAAATATGGAGCAATAGACTGAAAACCAAGAGGATAAAACAACATATAAAAATAGAGCTGGTAATCACATTATATGCCTGTATTATGGGGAAACTTTTGCTGTATTTCTTTCTTACATCGTGCCAGACATAGTTCATATTAGAGAAACTATGCATATATATGCCTCAATTAATTTATCTAGCAGATTTTCTCTAGACACAAGAATTTCAAAGCAGTTCTTTAAAAACAAATAGCGCTTGCATCTAGGAAGGAGAAAGAAAGAAGAAGGAAAAAACACATATTTCAACAATGGTTCATTGCATAATATCCAGTGTCTGTATAACATGCATGTACATGAACATTAGGACATGTATATGACATTTTATACAGCATGTACTTTATAGTGCTTAACAGATTTATTAGACCACCACCCAATAATAACACTTAAGCCACAGCTGTGCTGTGTTAACAGTATTGAAATTTACCAAAATCATTTGATTTCTGTTATGTTAATTCACCAGTATGCAGAAGCTCTTTATATCCAAATTATATTTTTAATGCTTATAATAATAATAATAATTAAATATTTATCCAATAGTTATCCATACATTTTCAAAATTAGCATTTTACAAAGAACAGAAAAATAGTAAAGCTTCTTATTATTTTTTGATTAAGATGCCAAATTATAATTATCTACTTGGATTTCTGTGCAGAAGAATTAGTTTTAGTGGTCAAAAGTTATGCTTGATTCATTTCTGACTCCCCAGAGAAGTCCACTGTGCTGGCATTTTGTTATCTGCCTACAAATAACAGTTTCAAACGAAATTTTGTTGAAAGTTTCCTTGTTTTTATGACAGGTGGTCTAATACATTTGTTAAGCATGCTTTTTTTGCATTCAGTGATCTTGTATATGAGGTAAAAGCTTTCATCATGAAAACAAAATAAAGCAAAGTCAACAAATCAAAAAGACTGATCTGAATTCCTAAGCTAACCGTACAATACTAACCCACTAACTAATGCAGAATGGGTTTGAGACTTTCTTTTCCTGATATGAATCTAAGTGTCTTAATGGTTGCTCAGCTTACACAAAACTAACTAACTGTATTCAACTGGTGCAAACACGTAGGGTCTCTGTGTGTCCTTGCTTGTAGGTCTGCCAACACAAAGCTCTGTGTGTGTGTGTGTGTGTGTGTGTGTGTGTGAGTGAGTAATCTATGTGTACCTGTGGGTGTGTCATGAGGTATGCACCTTTGTCCTTTTCAGATCTAGGTTCAGTTAATGGCAGTGGTACCAAATTACCAAATTATAAGGGAGGGAAAACATGCAAATTCAGAAAAATTATAGGCATATTGAAGGAAGAGACTTCAGCTTCAGGCAAAACAGGAACATGCCAGCACAGTGAAACTGGCCTCCCTTACAAATAGCTGCAACTTGTATCTCAAACAAAGAAGGAGGCAGAGACTGAGGGGATTCTGTTTTGGCCTTGCTAAATATACTAAAAGCCCTGTGGAAATGGGTCATGTTAGTGGCATACCACACAGATACAAAGAAGGCGCTTTGAAAACCAGCACTAAAGAAAATGAAATAGTTATCCAAATAAACAGGCAGAAAAGTGTGATAATGGCATATACATATATATGTGTATATATATAGATATATATATGAACATTTTGGGACTTTCCAAATCCCTCTCCACCTGCAGATTCCTAGCCTTACACCCTCACTAGATTGTGATATGTTATGACAAGCAGAAACCATTACTGCCTCGGTGAGTCCAGCCTAAAATTCAAATGGGCTCAAAAGTGTCCTAGAAACTAAACTGAATGCCATGCAAGAAACAAACAAACAAATGAAAATGCAGCGATGCAGAGGCTGGATAGTCAAAGAAAAACAGACAAAAACTCAAGGCACACACACACACACACACACACACACACACGAAACAGGAAAGGCAAAGAGTATCGAATAAATATGGTAAAGAACCGCATTTCATAGTGAAGTATACAGCATATTTTTTTAAAATGACAGTTGGATCTTTTTATAATTTATAAATATGTCTTGTTGCATCATCATCATCATCACCATCGTCATGAGTGTCGGGATAGAAAGTTAAGCTCAGAATTGACGTTCAATTTAGAAATGATACAACTTAATACATTAACCTTTGTCATTGCTCTTGAATGTCTAGATTAATGTTTAGATTGTTAACATTTTCATTTTTGTTTTATTTAGATTTTAATTTTATGTTAATCTCATATTATTCTGCTTTCAGATCTTGAGGCCCGTTTACCCAGACAAGCAGGGCACATTAGGTAAGTAGTGTACTGTATGTAATATTAATATCTGTTTAAATTAAATGACTGTTTTGTTAAGTGGTCTACTGTGTTTGTAGATCAGCTTCTATTGTAGAAGGCAACCTAACAGCCTCAAACTAAAGTACTAAAGGACAATTGCTCCAAAATATACTTATTTTTTAACTACATTACTTATTTCTTTGGGTTATATTCTTGTGTTTCTTGTTGGATTTTGTTTGTTTCGAACAGAACAATCTTGCTGTCTCCATTCTTGCACTCCCTTCATCATCAGTCTTCATATTGAGGATCATATTTGGAACAGTATCGATCTTAAGTACTGTTCACAATCTGTGTCTTCACTTTCTTTTTTGCTCCACAGCTGCGAGGTTAATCCCCACCCGACAGGCTCCTGTTCCTCAGCCGCAGAGCGGTGCTTTTTCTGGAGGTATGGGTGGAGTTGGTGGTGGCGGAGGCAGCGGCGGTGGTGGCGGTGTTGGTCTCTCCAGTCGTACCGGCTTCCTACGTCGATCTAACAATTCGAAGACATCAAAGGCGCCTCCTGCCTCCTCTAATGCAGCCAGCTACCAGCAGCAGAATGCCAATTTCGCCAACTACCAGAACTGTACCATTGTCCGATCACATGCTCCGCACGCAAATTATGGATATGTTAAAGTGGCGCCCAAGATCCTCATCTTCCCCATCTTTGTTCAGGTACACCATTTTTTATGTGCCTGCACGTCTTGATTTGGTAATATCGTTTGTTATTCTTTGTCTACATTTTAGTGGACACTGTAAATTGCATTGTATTATATACACTGAAGTCCTGCTCTTCTACTTCTACTTACTGCTGAGAGTGAGATTTTACTGAACCAGTCTAAAGCCATTTGAACCCAAGGCAAAAGAGTGAATAGATATAATTTTCGAATGATCTGCTGCTGTCATTGTTTCAGTAGAGAGTATAAGACCGGATATGCAGGGACTGGGAAGAGAATGATATGCAGAGGCCCCAGTCTGGACTTGAGCTGTGGATGCACCTGTTCTGTGGTATTAAATGAGACTAACAGGCCACTGAGATACTCTGAAAAACAGTTTTCACAAGCTGTCCAAATATGATGAATATGATTTTTTCCCCTTCCGCATTTGTGTCAAAAGGAAATAAGACATTTCAGGTTTGCAGTTAGGAAATATGTTGACCTTTATGTCTGAGGTTCTCGTGTTTTGCAAGTCATCCGTGAGCTTTTCACACGTAACACAGACTCGATCTACATATTTTTTTCTGCATTCTGTCTTTAGGCAACAGCACTAACAGCGGTAGTGTTACTGTATGAATGCCAGGCTGATGTTTTCTGTGCTGTTCATTTTGGATCAAAGAGTGTCAAAGTTCTATGCAACCAATTCAACACGTACTTTCAAAATTCCTCTTCTTCAGAATAAAACGGCAAATCTAACTGGGGCTACTCCAAAGAGGCAGCTTATGTCAAATGAAGCATCATCACTTAATAACTGCTTAGTTTTTCACATGTGCGTTATAGTGTGTTGACCGCAGTGCGATAACTGTTGCGCCTGCACTGACATGTCAACTGGCTTAGTTATCTTGAGCTGCGATAGACTTTCACACTCTGAAAACACACTGACCGTCCTGGTACTTTCTTCATATAGAGTCATGTATACAAATGCGCAGCCCCGACCCTGTTTCACACGGTATTCAAATGTTGCACATGTTGAATTGGGCCTCTGTCACACCCTGGACTTGAGAGGAAGTCCCCTCCTCCCACGTTGCCATTCTATTTCATTTTAAGTGTCACTGTCTTGTCGTGCTCAACCGCACATACCGCCTCTCAGTTGCAACTTGCTTTCTGTCTCGACAGAATCAGTTTCAGCGGCGTTTCCCTCCATAGAAAAGACCTGCTTTTGCTTTTAAGCAGATCGATTGGATTTGGGAGCCAAAATGGATTTGGTACTGCAGCTTTTCAGCTTACAAATGACAGATGCAATATTATATTTTTGGATTTTTTGTTGAAAAACGCTCAACATATGTTTAAGAGGTTAGGGTAATATTAAGCAGAAGGAAAATACTCTACAAGTACTATTTACCTCAATATTACAAGCATAAATGTCCTTAAAGCTGCTGGTTATGAATAACGGGATGAGAACTCGATTCGGTAATGTTGTGTCCTTATTTCTTCATGAAGCCTGTTGTTTTCTGTTGTTACAGCCTCTTGACCTCTGCAGCCGAACACTCATCATATCCGAAGAGATGATACTACACGAGAGCAAGCACCACTCTCTTAAGGTAAGGGCCATCAAAACAGAGTGTCTGTTTTTGCCTGTGCTCATATGCATGCATTTGTTAATTATTTTTCATGCATATTAAAATCTGTCTTTTTATGTCTAAAAACCTAAAAACACCAGCTTGAAGCTTTTATTTTAATTTAATCTTCTGACCAAGGACGTAGTTATTGATCAAAACATCTAAAACATTATGCAGGATTTCATTTAAGGTGTGTCTGAGATGCATAAGCCGATATTTCAAAGAGCTCTTTCGTTTCACTGATACAATAAGATCTCTCCGACCAGTGGCATGCATTCAGTTGGTTTGCTGCATCCTCCTTTGTGGTTTTTTTCATTTGGCCAAAGTGAAAGTGCCGTCTCACTGCCTTGATTCCGGATTTAAGCGAAATATATATTCGCTTAAATATATATATTATATCTATCTATCTATCTATCTATCTATCTATCTATCTATCTATCTATCTATCTATCTATCTATCTATATATATATATATATATATAGATAGATAGATATAATATATATATATATGTATATATATATCGCTGATCTGGTAACGTAATCTTATAAAAGGCTTACATTTGCATGACCCCAAATAGTGAGTAGATTCATGGAAAGAAAAGCTTTGAATGTTTCCGCAGATGAGATAATGATGACATCACTGCAGTAACTTTAAACTAGTTCACCAAAAATAGGTGGATATGCCTCAGAAATTTAAGGTGTTAGTTTCGTGTGTCAAATGTTTTGTTTGAAAGAAGCTCGTGAAACACGTCTGTGTGGGCTGGACTGTATACTGTAAAAGAAAAGCGTATATCACTGCTGAATTCAGCTTTGACCCTGTCACATAATCTCAGCTATACGCAGTAAAGCGGAGCCACTGCTGGCATCAAAGTATAATAATGGACTCTCTCTGGGGTCATGGATAAAACAAATATTTAGCAGGCAGTGTTTGTCAAGAGGGAGTTTCTCTCCACTCTGCCACTTTATACAGGCTGTTTTTTTTAATGATCTCTCTGTGTTGTTCCAGCTTTTGCTCTTTTAGTCTGGGAGGCAAACTAACATGTAGCACTTTAACATTTATAGCCAAACACAAAGACTAAGCGGACCATCATATTTAGTGCAAAGTGAAACAACAGGAAGATTTCACTGTAATCTTTTACATAAGAGATGCAAGTTGATTAAATCACCAGATTTTCAGGATGTATTGTATTATAGATAGATATTATTATCACTAAATTTAACTAATTTGATTTACAAAGCATGCTAGTTCTGTATATTCTTGAACAGAATATGGAGCATTTATGTTTTATGAGATTCTTTACTTAACTGTAAAGAGTATATTGCCAGTTATGTTGTTGTTTGAGACCCTGCGTTTCAGTATAGGTACGTTACATTTGGCTTTTCTCCACGTAATGCTTCGCTCTGCTTAACATAGAAGTGTAAAGGGTGCGCCCCGCTTCTCCTTTAGTGTGGGCTGGGATATCAATGCATAAGTGCTCAAGGATAAGAGATGAAGAAAATGGATAGAAGTCTTAATCAGACAAAATTGTTGCGTGAAATATCGAGCTTTGCATTGTTGCAAAGCTTTTTGTTGCACAAAAATACAAATACATACAAAGATTTAATGCGACAGCAAGTATGCGTGGAAAATGTAGATATTTGAAGTGTATATTTGATTTTGTGCACAAGTTTGCGCAAATGTCATACATACTAAATATGTGTGCTTCTCTGTGTGAAAACTGCTGCTTTCATGCACTTTGTCCTTTACTTTTCACTCTTACTAGTATTCTCTTCCACCCACTCAGATTTACACACAGACATCCTCAGAGAGAGACACACACACACACACACACACTAACCACATGCTGGCTACATCTGAAATACCCTCTGCTATCTTACCCCTCAGAGGAAGCCACCAAAGCAAAAGCATTGTCTTCAAATGTTGCCCATCTGCACGAATTACAGCTTATGTGTGTTACGCTGCATGTTTGCACCTGCTTACGTAAGAGGTCTTTTTACCTTAATTTAGGTGGTTTCTTTGTTTTTTTTTTAAATCTTCTACTTGTTTATCTTGATTTCTCAGTGCTCGGTTTCATTCTGGGTTCATTTGACTTTTTATACCTTAGCACTGCAGAAGCAAAAAGCCAGACATGGGCTGTAACTTACCGTCTCTTAATACAAAATAAAATAAAAGATGAAATTAAATCCCTCAGATATAAACTGTATGTGTGCTTTAAACAACTACAAAGGTGTTTATTGTTTCTTATAGTCATTGAATGCCTCATTCAGTTAATAAAAAATACATTTAGGACTACGTCAGTGTACACGCATGTTTGATATTCCGACACCAAACCACCATGTGGGAGGATGTATACACATGACCAGAGCTCTATGTGTGTGAACTGCATTTCCTGTGCTAGGACATGAGTCGGGGGAAAACTGTAGGGGGTGAAACCTGCCAAATATTCAGTGCTGTACGTGCAGTTAACTGGGTTGCAGGCTGATTTTGTAAGGTGGAAAGCCAAAGTGAGATCATCTGAGATGTAATGCGCCCCCACCCCCAATTCTCACATCCTGTTCTCCTTCACCACCTTCTGCCCTCCATCCCCTTCTTTTCAACGTCCTATTCTTCTCTTTTAATATTCACCCTCCATGTCTTTTAGGTTACTGTGTTTGTCTACAACGACCTAATGCTGGTGACGAGAGAAAGCGAGCCAGGCCGATGTAATGTACTTCAGAGTCCCCTGTACCTCCGTCAGCTGCGACTCCAGGAGGGTATGTAAGCCTAAAGACGGGAACCGTGATTTGTAGATTTCTGAGACGTTGAGGTGGTTATATAGATCAAAAAAATTCTTCTTTTGTGCACCAACAAATTTCTCAACAGTCCCATAACAGCCAAAATCTGTGTGCAATCTGTGTGTGTATGTTATAAAGCTAAACCTTTACAATTCACCACAGAGTAAGAAAGGAAGTGTAGCACACAGAGGCTGTGCAACCAGAAATAAACACGGGGAGCTATGACTGCAGTCATACTTTCAGCTGAGTTTAACCAAAGTATATTTAGGGAAAGACTGTCCAATTTCCTGTTGCTTTGTCTTTTTATTTCACCTTGGTGTAAACAATCATCTCCTCTGCCGTTATGGAGAGAATAGTTTGGCCAGCATGGCCACGCAGAGCACAGACAAATCAAATAAATAGGGCCTAGCGTAAATATCTGTGTTTAGAGCAGCGGGTGAGGATAGGGATGGGGTCAGGAGGCATTACTGGGACAGGGCCGGGTGAGAGAGGGGGGCTGCTTAGACATGTGCATGGGCAAGAAACTGTACTGACAAGCTGATTGCTCCGGAAGTGGGTTTAAACCAAAACGCAAGCTTTATGCTTTGTGATCTGTTAATGTGATAACAAAAAATAAGGGAAAGGCTGTCAGAAGGAGAGCGTGTGTCCTGTACCAGATGAGTGTGGGGGAATCACCATGTAGGTTTTAGGGCGGCCTGAGAGAACCGCAGAAGCACTGCTATGATTATGTAGAGAATGAGGATTACGAGTTCTCGCTTTCTAATGTGATTACAGTTACATTAAAAGAAAAGTAACATGAAGGCGAAAACAAGGTGCAAAAATCTTGGTTTTCACTCAGTAACTAAAGCAGGTGTGAGCCAGCATTTTACACGTATACAAAGTGCAGGAAATGTTGTCTGTTTCTTAAGTAGAATTAAATAGAATAAAGCTAAACTAATAAAAGAGTAATGAAACACATTCATTTCTGCCAGAATTTGAAGTTTGAATTCTCCCAGCACAACAAGTCCTGGAGTAAGACAAAAGAGATGTTTTCATGTTAGTAAAATATCGATTCTTAAGCACATTAAGAGTTGATTTCAATACATATCTTAAGACCTTTAGCTGAATAAACTTGAAAAGGCTACCCAGCAGATCGCCTTATTAAAAACTTTTTAAAAAAATTATTCATTTATTTATTTATTATTTTTTACAGTTTTGTTTTCTATAGAAAAATCAGAGCTCACTCTCAGTATATCCACAGTAAATGTATATTAGATCTAATCATGCTAGATTAGCTACATTGAGTCCTAACCGCTTTGTTGTTGTAGTTTTGTAGTTTTTGGTTTGGACTACTTGTACTTTTTCATTCTTAGAGTACACATATATGCTAGTTTATTCCCCTAAGACAAGAAGATAACAATAGATAATAGGAATTGGAGTAAAATCAAACCGAATATTTAAAAACTTTTTAAACTTGTTATCTAAACTATAATAGGTCTTTATCATCATTGTTCATGTAAACAATGAAAATACAAAAATATGCAATAGCGTGAACATGACAAAAGTTAAGCACAGTGAGGTAGTATATATAGAATAACAGTGTGACATGTTTTTAAAAATTGCACTTCCTGCTCTTTGGGTAAAGATTTATTACTCCACAGCTGTAGGGAGGAGAGGAGGGGCAGTGCTTTTTACTGCCAGTGAAAAAGATGTTTTTTAATCTGTTGGTTTTGGACTTGATTGATCTGACTTTCTTCCCAGAAGGTCAGGGTTAAGAATAGGTGATGTTTAGAGTGGGTGTGGTCCAATATGATACAGCTGGCTGTCTTTTGGATTTGGCCACTGAGGGAGGGTAGAGAGTCATCCCGATGACGTGCTCTGCTGCCTTCACCACCAGTTGTAGGTCCTTTCTGTTCTCTCCTGTTCAGCTGGTGAACCACACCGCACAGCACGAGGTCAGAAGGCTTTTTATTGTTGACCTGTGGAAGCTGGCCAGCAGGTGGTAAGGGGGGCGAGCATGCTTTAACTTCCTCAAGAAGTAAAGCCTCTGTTCGGCTGTCCCCACCTGATGGGAGATACATGTGGTCCAGGTGAGGTCAGCTGACATGTGAATACCAACACTCTACGTCCTCACTGTGTATGCAGAGTGCTGAGTGCTGCCTCTATCATTTCCTTGGTTTTTGTTGGCACCGTTGTTTCCTCTCAGTAGGCAGTTTCATCATTGGCTGATATCAGGCCTACTATGGAGGAGATTTTACGATGGAGTTTGTGTTAATTATTTTTCATGTTGTAATAATGGACTGAACAATGGACTTGCTCATGATTGATTTGTGGACCATAGTTTTAAAGTTTAGCGTTCATGACATTTATTTGCCAGCTTTGTTGTGTATTTTTTTCAATCAATTCGATCAGTGCGTTGTTATAAAAACATTTCAAATCTTCAGGAAAGTGCTAACTGAGGTCATAATTTAGGAGGGAAGCAGGATTGTTTTCTGTACAACCAGATCTCTTTTTGAAGCCAGAGCATTTGTGGATTTCTGACTGTTAGAACTAATATAGGTCCTTTTACAGTCCTTTATTGACAAGTTTTGGTAAAAACTTTGAATCCGTTCTTTTATTTTAACAAGCTGTTAAGTCAGAAATGTTTGTGACACATTTTTTGACTGGGATTAACTGAAATAGGACATATTAACTAGTTTTATTAATTGCTGCATTACATTGGAAATGCATTGTCACAGGATTGGACTGTATTAAGAAAAGCATTGAATAACATGCTTCTCTGTAGACACCTCTAGTGTCCTCTGGTCCAGTTCTGACCTCCATCCTGCACCCAAACAATCAGTGATCACCAGGGTGGGGATTCAATTGAGTTTGTGTGTCTGTGTGTTCTTCATGAGAGGACACACACACACACCCACACACACACACACAAATCTCCACCCTGAACCCTGTCATTGTTATTTTGCTTCAGCAGCGTCACTCAGGAAAGAGGCACCGGGGGATTGTGTTTGTTTCAGTGAGGGTGTGTTTTATGCGTTTGTGTGTGTGTGTGTGCGTGTAAGGACACAGTACATGTTCAGTAAAGGGGCTTTCCTGTGTTCCTGTCACCCCAATACTAGGCAGAGGAGCGTGGGAAACAATGAGAGAATAAAAAACACATGTAAAGCCAAAATTACACTGTTTCAATCTAAATATTGTTATTACACTAAACAAGCTAACAAGACTAACACTCACCATGATGTGAAACCTTCTGACTCTTGAACCAAAATTCCTTATCTTTTACTTTCTTGGTACCAGGTAATCTTATCTTTTTCTTCAGTCGATTAATGAAAAAACATGAGTGACTGTAAAGAAATGAAAGTGTTATACCCCAGACAGCATTGTATCATGGTTTTCTTGAAATCGACTCCCATTTCAAATGATAACTTTTCGGAAATTAAGTAAAGTTTAGTACGTTTAAAAAAAAAAATCTTTTAAGAAGTCTTTAAATTGCTACAGGATGTCTCCATCTGTAATATTCTCTAATTTTAACTTAAACCTTACTCATATTATTAGCTTTTTACAGTCCTGTGCAGTATGACAGCACTCTGCTTTTTTGACATCAGAAATATATACAACAGTGACCTCTGCTGTTGCTTCTGCACATCACATGGGCTTTGGTTATACACTGTAGTGGTTCATTATAATGTGGAGAAAAATTAGAGCCCAAAACAGAACAAAACACACACAAAAAAGCAGCAGTAAGAGTTTTGGGCCGCTGTTGTTTCTTCCTACTGTCACTATTCAGAATCTGGATTCACACATGGCCCTGTAAGTATAATAAACATGCGTCAATTTGTGCTTCAGAGAAGAGATAAAGTTTTGAATACTGTTTCTCAGTGTTGTTGGACTGAAAAATGACACTTCCTCACAGAAACTGTTGCATCACAATGACACCATAAAACACCATACAGTCTTCTCAGATTGGCTAATACTGCTTTCACACAGATGATAAGAAGTTTTTTGGCTACAGAGCATTTAGAAGGATTGTAGGTTACAGACCTGGCATTTTGTATTTCTTAGGTTACCGGACTGCACATAAACAGGGGTTTCTTCCTGTGTAAATTTGACCTTAGCTGACTCATCGTTTTTGGTTGTCATGTCTTGGTGAGATTTAGTTCAGAACTACTTGATTAGGTTTGGGGAAAGACCATGGCTTGGGGCACAACAGATGCAGAGCACATGCTAAAACCTTCTCCTGCATGTCCTTTGTTACATCTTCTGCTTGAATAGTGGTTTGCCTGAAAAAAAGCCAAAAATGACTAGAGATTTTACAGCCACAAGGGGTCGCCTAAACAGACACTGGCTGTTTGAACCTCCTCAAGCAATCGCCCTACGGTATTTTGCAGTTTTTCTGGTTAGGGTGGGCTCCATTTAAATGTATTTAAAGGTGAACTGAGCTATTAAACTCAAATGAGGGTCAAAACTGAAAAGATGATCATAAAGAGGAGGGAAATCCGCGTTTAAACAGCATTTTGATTGTAAATTCTTTCAATGGAAAGTGAAGAGAGGTTGCTACTTTGGCTCCTTGCTCACTTCTTCTCAGCTGACAGCTGTCTCGTTTGGTTTTGTTAAACAGAGTTACAGAAATCATCACACACAAACCCACATAGTCCCAAAGCCTGATTTGACCATCCAAAAAGCAATTATGATGGAAGATTCTGGCAACTCTAACACTGCGCTCCAGCCAGAGGGGATTGGCCTGCAACCAGCACATTAAACATTTCTTTCCTCTTTCTTGCGCTTGTTTGTAAGTTTATGAATAGACATGGGGAAGTATTAGATATGCTGGTTGGGTTAAACTTAAATCAGTCTTTGTGACAGTGCAGTTACAAACTGTTATGTATTAATCTTCTTTCTGTCAAAGTTAGAACATTTCCTCTGAAAGATTGGGTTCTTTTTCTTTTTTTAATCCAAGCAATTTTCCACTAATTTCCGATGGGTCATGCTCAATTAATAAAAAAAAAGTGCGCCAGTGAACATCAGAGACATTTGAATAAAAGTGTTATTTGGTCATTCTCAACGAAAATCTAATAAAAATCATATCAAATAAAATCACACACACATTCCGGTAATTTTTAATCTCTTAATAAACAAATAATATCTTTTAATAATTTGACTTTATTACCTTATTTGGCTTCATAAGACAGACAGAGATAGATCTGTGGATGTGTGTGTCTGCTTATGTGAAAGCAAACACAACATTAAACCACGATGTATAAATTCTGGGGGTCTGAGTTCAACTGCGTGCGTTCACTCGATTACAGCCATTTATCTTGACTCCAGACACACAGGCCTGTCTCACAGAGGGCTTTCTCAGTGAAATATGGGAGGATGTCACTGAAGCTGACGTACAGTAAAAGCTTTCCATCAATAAAAATTATTTTGTCAGTATCGCAATCAGAAATCAGGAATGCTGCTTTATGTACAAGAAGGAGACGAGCGAGCGAAAAAAAGGGCACCAGAGCAGAGTTGGCTTGGCAAAAAAAAGTCTTGTTAAGTCTTCTTCATCGTCTTCCTTAATTTGTCTTGCAGATTACGCTGAAGAACTGAGATTCTACCTTATTCACATGACGGAGGTAAGAGAAAGTGTGTTTATTCGTGTGTTTGAAAAAGAAAAATTAGCAAAGACACAGAGCGCCGAGGAGGGCGTAACTAGAACGGCCCATTTGGTGTGTGAGCCAGAAGGGGCAATTGGCTCCGGTGGAAATCACATTACAGGCAAGAAGGATTAGCAGATAACTTTAATGAAAGAGTCTTTTCTCCCTGTGTTTTCCTTAGTTCTGACTCCATCACAGACCTAACTCTGTCACACATGATTTTTCACATATGTTCCCTTACTGGAAACACTGAAAACACTCTTGTATACTCGTTTACTTAGATGAAAATCTGCCAAATCATATATGCGAAGCTACCCCTGTGGTGATCCCTCATGAATAAGTTAGCAGTAGAAAATAGCTTTTTATTGAGATATTAAGAATTAAACATAATCGTCATCGAACACGTTAATGCACCAAACAGGATGCATCTCTCTGTTTACATCGTGATTTGTTTTGTTGCTTCGTATGAGTGCGGTTATAAAGACAAATAATAATAACTTCTTGCATCTGCTGTGAGACCTCTCAGGCTGGCATTTTGAGATAAAAGGAAAGGTGCCATTATCATTGAAATGAAAATGGCTCTTTAAAGGCTAAATGTTTTCCAGTGTTTAAAAAACAAACAAAACATGGCCATAACAAAATCCCAGAGGTCTGAAATGAGCTCATATATATTTATAATGTAAATCACATTCATGAATACCTGCGTGAGATTTCATTCAGTGAATCACAATTCAGGTTTTTCTCTTACTGAGCTTAAAATGAGAACTTCAGCTTTTTAATCAGTGCTGCTAATTAACAGCAATAATTAGTCAAATTTTCAGTTTTATTATACATGACCTTACCATCGTCCTCATAGTAGCCAGTCATTTGCTTTCCTCTTCTTCAGCTGCCCCTCCCGCTCGCACTTCTTGCTAACTTGATTGCATTTTTTTTTAACGCTGCAAGGTGCACGGAAAGGAAATGAAAAAGCAGGTTTCATTATGCTTTTAATGTTGCCATACATTATATTTTCATCACCTTTTACAAATTGCTATCATCCGCCGTTTCACCTCCTCCCCTTCCACAACGTGCACACATCTCTTATGCTGTTGTTTGCATTCAACTGTAAGAAGCCCTTAAGCGTAATAATATGATGCAGCTCCATTACTATGCAAATGTTTCGAAGACTTATATAAAAACATGTTCAGCGTTGGAAACCTTACTGCAGATTAATCCTGATTTTTCAGCAAGTCATCTGGCAGAGCATAAAAGTATGCCTTAAAGTGCTTAAGCTATTAACATTAGCATGCTGAAGCGTTACTCATGGAGATTTATGGAGGTGTCGCTCGATAGCACAATAGCAAAGGTTAGGTCTGTGCTTTGAAACCATTTTATCATTTAAAAAAAAATGTATTTTGTTTCTCGAGCGGAAACATGCATTGCAAAGTTGAATGATTAATGTTCACAAACAACAGCCAAAAGGCGTGTCACTGTTTGCTATTTATATACAGAAGCGGTGATCAGCAGTCGTTAACATGAGCGTTCAACTTAAACATTTATTTTTTACATTGTTTAGAAATCAATAATGAGAAAAAAAGAGTGCTTTAAAAGTGCATTTCTGTTTTATTTAATAAGAAATTACTTCCAAAAGGAAACCACACCCTAGTGGAGTTGTTTGTTAGATGTCAAATGCAGGGTACTGTAAGAAATATCTCACAATTACCAGGTCAGCAGTCAGGAACACAGACATGTCTGTACACATTCCTGTATGCTGTATGGTTACTGAAGATTGAAAGAAAGCCATCATCAATAAAAAAAAGTATACTAGGGCCCACCAAGTATTTGTGGCCTGTCCTCTACTATTGTAGATAGTTTTTTTTTAAGCCTCCCGCTTCTTGTTTTGTCCAGTTTCCTCATCCTGAGTGCTTTGGGGATGTCTTTGTTAGTGTAAAATACCATTTCATACCTGTTACCTTTCAGGTGTAAAAGGAAGAGCAGATGGGATGGACACCCAACTTTGTGAATAAAACAACTTGAAAATGACGCGACGTAGGATTTTCAAAGTCATGCCATTGGTGCATCTACCAAAAAATCTCAGACCAGCTCAAATCTTGATCTCAAGATCAAGATCAAGTTTTCTGAAAATCTTGTGAACACTATAACGTGAAAGAGACGTGATCTATGATTTTGTAATTGATATCATAAATGTATCTATTAAGACTTTCAAGTTCCAGTCTCAGTGACCTCAACCTCAAGGTCAGAGGTTAAGGTTTTGGAAAATCTTGTGAATGGGATAACTCAAGACGGGAGTCACCTAGGATGTTCAAACTTATTTCATAGGGTGAACGTACTGGGAGACTGAGGTGAGCACTAGTGACTTTATGAATATATGAGATGTACAACTAGTGGCCCATAAAGATAAAACAAAGTTACTGTTACTACTTTTAGCTACTTTTAGTTAAGCAAGGAAAAACACAGAAGGTATTAGGTATTATTGTCTTTACCTTACAATATAAATCACCTTGAGGCAACTGTTGTTGTCATTTGGCATTATATAAATGAATTACACATGAGAATTTTTAAGACCCCTTTCTTACACTGCAGACTGAAGTTGTCAGAAGTGGTTTAGAATATAAACTGAAAACATGAACCAGTTTCCTTTTTCACAATCCAGTCAGACACCACGACCCGTCTGCCGTTTGTTTTAGCTTACAGTGTCTGCTCATCTGGTTAATCTTTTCACTGAGCAACAGTATTGCATAACCCCCATCTCTTCTTTTTGTGAGCTGTGCACACACACAGACACACACACCTCGTCACACTGTTTTCGCTTTGAAATGTGCTGCGTAACCTCATTAGCAGCTTATGAATCTTTTAAAGGGTCTTTTTTTTGTTTCTGACATTCCAGACATAATGAGAGGGGCCTAAAATCTGCCCCACTGGTTGGAAAAGAAAAAGGAAAAGGCTCCCATATTATTCACTCTGTCCAATTAGACAACATACATAAATAGAAACTCTTACATAAAGCAGAATGGAAGAGAAAGAGACAGAGTTTGAATAAGTTAATGACAGATATTGGTACCGTACAAAATATTAAAAAACGTGTATGAGTGATTATATATCAGCTGTAAATAACTCTTATTGTCATTTGTCAGTGTTGTGCTGCTGGTGTGATATATCTGTATATCTGCAGGGGTCTGTGTTACATATATACAGCTTGTCAGCTAAGACAGCTGCAACAATCCTCCCAAATCTAATGCAGCATATATGGCAGGTATCAAACAAGAAGCCAGTGAGTTGTTGTTTCCAGACAAGATTTTCTTGGCTTAGCTTCCTGTTTATCCGACACATCCATCACAATTCACCTTTACGTTAAAACAAACTGGCTAACACAGTGTAGGCCCTCACTGTGCTGCCAGAAAGCTGTAGCTTATACAGTCATGGACTCCATAAGATCTTTGAAGGTATTCTCTGCTATCAGGCATGAAGATGTTGGCAGAAAAGCTTAATTCCTGTAACTTGTTAGGTGGGGGTGGTTATGTGGGGAATTTGAAGCCAAGCCAACACCTTGAACTCATCATCTCTGTAAAAAAAATGAAATTTATACAGTTCCCTAAGCTTCCTGATATCACCTAAAGGGAGCATTTATCCGGGAAAATGTAACAGTCCTAGAAGAGAACCTGACTTGTTCTAGTGTCTGTAAAAGTTGTGATCAGGGATGACAAATGCAGGAGTGAGACCTTGGATGACAGTAATGGAGACAAGTCGACAGTCCGAGACTATGACAGGATCGGTGGAGACTTCAGTGCTGTTTCTGTGCAGTTCTGGCCATTAAACAAAACCCTTCCTGTAAATGTGGACGTGTTAGAAATAAATGGTGAAACCCAGGTGTTGTAGCTAATTGTATGTGGATATACAATTAAAATTTGGATACATATTAGCTGGATTAAATGCAGTAACCTACCTTGATATTAAGGACAGGTTCATTAGAAAAAAATGGAAGTGCTCATTTAAAACAGCTGTATTGTATTTAAAAAAGGGGCTTTTTATACACGATTTACTGGAAGATGTGAAATCAGAGTGAAATGAGTGGAATTCCACTGCCTTCCCAGCATTCCCAGTCAAGATGATCTTCTCTGATTCTTTGTTTCTTTATTAGAGGGCATCTGTACTGAGTGTCTTATGCAGAGAGGCCGTAGTGTTATCAACACAACAGCTGACTCGTGTGTGTATGTGGGAGTAAAGTTATCTGCCCTCCATTGTGTTAACACATGGTAGTAAACAAAGAGCAGCTGCACATTCTGCTCATTTATATTTAAGTGACGAATCTTAATCAGAGTCTTGATTAGTCTCAACTGAGTGGTTATGTTCCCTTTAATAGGGTGCATTGGTTTGTAAAGTGAAAAGTAAAAGACACAGATAAAAGCACAGATAGAGGAAAAGATATTAAAGGAGTGTGGTAATAGGGGATCGTACCTCCTGACCGCTAGAGGGCAACGATGTGTTGAGTAGCGACAGTTAGCACAATAGAGTAGTAGCAGAATGCCTAATTGAATTGCATTGACATGTTAAAGTGACCCTGTTCATTGATGTACCGACATTACCTTTGGCTTGATATACGTTGTACACAAATATTAGTAATTAAGTTATCGGACTAAAAGAAGAAAAGAAACCTGCACGTGTACGCATCCACTAAAACATGAAAAAACCTTTAGCATTCTTAACTGGCGCCCTTTTCAGGTTTAATCAACAACATTAATGTCAATGCAAATACAGATCTCATTTTATTTACCATTTTCTGACATGTCACGCTCAATTTTCATTTTTAAGTAAGGTTTCTTTTCACTATGATTCTCTTCTGGATCTCCTTAAGAGACAACAGCAGAGACTTTTGTTCTGGAGGTGTGAGAAAAGCTCCCGTTTCTCATGAAATTGTAAACAGTTATAAAATCCTCTCTCTTAATCTGTCTGCCCATGACACTGTTACAGTCCTCTTCCTTCCTTTTGTCTACTTCTGCCCTTCTCCTCCGTAGCTGGAGGTCATCCTATTTTAGCTCTTGCTCAAAACAGGACTGATCTAACCCAGATTTATACGTGAAAAAAAAGTGTGTGTGTGTGTGTGTGTGTGTGTATAGAGGGACAGGAGGGTGCAACTGGAAATTCAAGTGTGAGTGTGCGTCTGTAAGTGTGTCAGTGACGCAGGAGAGGAGAGGAAGTAAGGAAGAGTTGTGTAGGTAAAAGAAAAGAAAAAAAGACAGACAGAGAAAGGAGAGACAGTTGAATGAGATTATTTACCGGTGGGCTAAAATCGTAGACTGATCATGGGCAACCTGGCTGACCGAGTTGGGCCTAAGAAAAGGTTCGTCAGGGAGGCGAGCTCTCTTCAGCAACACCTGCTATCTGACAGTGGAGATGTAAGTGTCGAGAGCACTCTTAAAAACATTTGGAAACAGAGACTTCTGCTGCTAACTGACTTCTGTGTCAGCACAGCAAAAGCCGAAATCAAAGTGGCATTTTCTAGAGTGATAGATAACAGAGGAAAATTATTCTAACTATTAAAAAAAAAGGATTTTCCGGTTGTTTTTTCCTCACCGAAGTTAATTTATCATAACCTGAACATGAGTAAAAACATTCATTTGGAGAAAAGTTACCTGCATGTGTGTAAATTTAGAGGTTACCTGTGAATATTTAATGGAATGTAATACTCTGGTGCGTTATGGCGTACCAAAACTTCCTGTCTGAGTATAGCTCTTCTAATAGTTGCTAATGTGTGTGGGTTATTCAACAAATGAAAGCTGAGAATTCCATTAAGTGAAGTGCATGGTCTCTCATTTACCATCGTTTCCCAGAAATTGCCATTAGTGTCTGATTGCAGCGCAGTGGAGTCTTCACCAAAAAACAATAAAATCATAAATAAGCTCCATCTTCTCAAAGCCCTGGCTGAAACTAGTGCTTACCTTTAACATACAGTAGAGGAATCCTGTTTAATAAGGATCTTCCAGTTGTTGGTTTCGAAATATTTGCCTTTTGCACATCAGTGGTTATTCTGTGGCATCTCCACAGAGTAAGTAGCTCTGTGGAGATGCCACAGAATAGCAGAGAAGAGATCAGATAAGCGGAGACTCTGCCAAACTAGGTGAAATCACAGTGTGATGGCGGGCGTCGAGGCTGGAGAACAGCAAGGGAGCACTGTCGTCAGGCTAACATAGGACAGTGTTTTGAATTCAGATGAAATTTATGCAAACTGCCTGTAGAATAAATGTAAAGTGTTCTCATTTTATTACGCACAGGGCGATGTCAGTGTGGGGTTTTTTCATAGAGTAAATAAAAGTTGAAGACTCACTGTTTGAGTCCAAGATTAAGAAGATGTCTCAGAGGTGCTTCTGTTTTTTCCAAACACATCCGAATTTCCCTTTGCTTTAAGTTGCATCATCGGCTGCATGATACACTGGCTGTCACTTGCAGTCTGAAGGCAGGGCATGAGTGATACGCAACCAGGGGCTCTTGTCAGCAAAATGCCTACTTTATGATGGCTATCCATTACAGGGCAAGGTTGGGTCCAGTCTCTCAGGGGTCTAATTGAACTGAGATGTACCCTCTTCCCTCAAGCTGAGTCACAACCTAAAGTGTGCTTGGCTTTTTGTCTGATTTGATATGCCAGCGCAGATTGGCAGGGCTGTGCATACATCTAAATCTAATCACTTAAAGACCTCCATCTTAATAAAATGATTGCACTGAGATCTATGACAAAGACAAAGTACTCTCTTGAGCTGTACTAAACTGTGGTTTATCTCCCTATTTCATCAGGTGCAGAGCAAATGATCTTCAGTGTTTAAATTATTCATAAACTTTTAAGGGTGAAGAATCACGAAGTAATTTCCAAATCAATAATTTATGTTTCCCCTGTATGACATACTTAGAGTAATTAACTACAACAGGCTTTTTACAACAACTTTCAGACACTTTGCTATCGAATGGAAAAGTTTATTAAAAAAAGGATCTTTGTGTATGAACATAGGGCAATTATGCTTATGCAATAAAAGCACAGCACACAGTCATATGAAAAGAGCAAATAAGCTAAATTATCATTGAACTCCCTAACTGGGTAGTGACAGAAAGAATGCAAAACTTCTGCTAAAAAAAGGCACAAACTGAGAAAAAAAAACTTTCGAAACATACTTGACATCTGTGGGTCCTGTCATGTGCTTACCATCTTCCCTGGTGGCTTTAGGAAGGGCCTCGGGCCAAGAACTCCAATTTACATGCTCTATTCGTGGCAGCTCTGTCGATGCAACCCACAGAAGAGCCCTGAGCTCAAAAGCAGACAAACAAATGAGAAATAGATTAAAGAGTGTGGGAAAAACACGGAGTCATGAGGAAATGACATCCTGCACATTTCATGGGGAACTTGATTTGTGAATTTCTTTGTGCAATTTATTGACAGTTAATCACACCATTACCTTCTAGCCCGTGAAAGAAGGCAGTAGCCTGGAGTGTCACAGACTAGAGATGCAATGAACCTGCTTTTCAGCTTGAAAAACACACACTGGATCAATGGATTTAACTGGGAAGACTATAAATATTTTTTCAGAATAGTACCATCATGAGACAGTCATACGTGAGACCTAGACCTGACTATTTTTCCTGACCTTTTCATTGCATGAAATACTATCTGTTGCTTCATACTAAAAATAGTCCATTGCTGTAGAGAAAGAAAAAGAATGCAGGATGCTCAATGAAGAGGCAAAAATCCCCCAAAACAAACCCAAAACACTTTCTGACACCACTCAGGTCATTTTTTCTGCACCATTCTCTTGCACATTTATAATATGATAAGTGAAAACTGGTTAAATTAGTATTTTGTAGGATATTGATACTATTATAAAAATACACACACTCTATATATTGAGCAGTGTGTGATTTTTGATATAGCCTGAGTGACTCTCGCATGTATATGTGCTTTGATATAAATATGATGCTAACATGATATTAAATCCATAAGTCAGGGTGGTGCTTATAAAGAGTCACAAGATCACCGAAGTCATTTCACTCTTGGATTCATTCTCTGAGGAACCAACGTCTGTACAAAATTATGTGTCAATCAGTGCGGTAGATGTTGAGATATTTCCGCCTGGTAGCAAAATAATCAAGTTACTATCCCAAGAGCCATGCTCCTTCCACATCCAGTGACATTAGTGAGGGCATTCTGAACCAAGAGTCAGCTAGCTGCTTAAGTATCATTAGCTTGTGTTCATATGTCACCTATGCTGTATCTATAAATGCATTAAATACTAAGGTTGCAAAGCCTCAGTGGTCCACAAGTGAGATCCCTTAGCCCAGAGTAATTGAGAGTAATACCAGGGAAGACATAAAACTAGCCAGAAATGATTTAAGGACAGTGACGTAACTCACTGTAACTCACTCATTTGTGACACAGTGAGTCACATGTTCAGCACAAGTGTGTTGGACATGACTAATGCGGTATGACGCTGCTTGGTGTGATGATGTACAAAGATTTACTCTGGGGAAAAAACTGGCTGGCTGTCACACTTGATATATCCGGAACAATTTCTCTATTATGGCTGTTAGAGATGAACTGAAAATACATAACAGCATTTATGCTTTTATTATCATTATTCTGCCACAGCAAGTGCCGTTCTTGGCATTATGCGTTTATTTGCCTTGTAGAGAGCTTTGCCTTACTGAAGAAATATGTACTGATTGTAATGATTTTAATGGAGGTAAGTGCGTGGAGAATGTTATAAATCTCCATGAGCACACATCTTAAGTCATACCGTGTTTCCATATGGCCTAAATAGCCTTGGAATTTCCCATTTTTATGTCATATTTTGGGATTTAGAAAATGCTTACTTACCAGTTAATGTTAGTTGATGGATGATGATATTGCAGTCAGTGTCTATATGAGAAAGTCTGATGAGTAGACGCTCAGGCTTCAGACTACTTAGAAAGCAGTAGGTTTTAATAGGTTTCAGACTTGTTATTGTGTACTTGAGGGGATATCCTTTATACGATCAGTTCATACACGCCTCTCTGGCTCTAAACACGGCAACCCCATCCAACTGCTGTTCAGATCTTTTGTTTGGGCAGCAAATTAAACGATAGTTGGCTTACAGTTGTGGGTCTTGGGCTTTGGCATGCCAATGCGCAGACCAGCGCTGCAAACTTTTTAATCCGTCGTTAACAATAAAACAGGATCCATGTTGTTTTTTACCAGTGGTGCCCTAGATTGAGAACCACTGGGTTTAACAGAGAGAAAGAGGGCTAAAATGGTTTGTTTTAGAGCCATGTGCCGGAGCCAAGTATATGGTAAATAAGGAGTATTTATACAGTCCCAATTTAAATTAAGTTTTCACAGGACTCACAGGATTTTGGCCCACTCTTATTTACAGTGTTGCTCATTAAATGGGCATTCATTTATGCACAGCTCTCTTAAGGTCCTGCCACAGTATTTCAGTCTAGTTGAGCTGTATTGCATGTGTGCTTACAAGCTGCAGCAATATTTGACGCTCAGTGATAACAGTCCTCCGGAGAAAGTTCCCTTTCTTCTATAAGTATATTTAAATGAAAAAGGAAACTCTTTTGAGGATACTAATCTTCAGATTTTTAGATCGAGGACACAAATGGTTTGAGACAGATGGTGTAAAAGGAGGCCATCTATTTCCACTGTGAACAACTATGAGCCACCTGTAACGTCATCTTGAGATCCATTCCCAGGCATTTCAAGCCCCGCTCACACCTCTGTGTGACCTTATTAATAAATAGGTTGGCATGGCGGAGCAGTATCTTACAAAGCATTCACACCTTGGTTCACGTGACCCTTACTCAATCAAGTGGATTAAATTATCATGCACTTACCCTCTTACTTACTATGGAAGCAGTAAAGGTGTACTTAGTTTTATACAGGGTTTACAGTCCTTTGAAAACTTTATCTTTCACATGACTGTTCAGGACAATAAAGGTTCAGCTTTCATAACTCTGTGCTCAAAAGGAAGCCATGCTCTCCTTAGGTGATAAAAACGACTGGAAAGCACGAGGAAAACCTGTCCTGCTACCTTTACTGACTACTGCCTCTAGCATTTTTATTTTTCAGAATCACTATATTACTGTCGCTCGTCTCATCCAAGTTATAGAATGACAACAAAATAATATTCTTGCCAAATGTCAAACTGTGCCTTCGAGCGCTCGTATTTAGGCTGTGATCTTTACCACACGGCAGCAGAATCATCGTTAGCAGCTGGTGTGAAAAAAAGAAAGAAAGAAAAAAACCATGCACATTAGCTGTCATTGAAACCATGCTAACCTGTGCCAAAGCAGTTTAGGTGAGCTGTGTTGACAGCGGTCCAGTGCACTGAAAACTCATCTGCCAGATGGCTCAGGGGAGGGCTTCAACCAGGGAGCACTTTAATCAATCTGATTAAGGGGAAATGCTGCCTGTATTTTTAGCCACTCCATGGCAGGCCAGTGACCATTCATTGAATTTTGTTTCATTAGCTCTTATGTTTATCTCTTGGAAGGGTGGATTTATAAACAGGGCGAACTAATGTAGAGACCCAAGTAAAGGGAATTCACCTATTTCAGCTAATTTGTCTTTATAAAAATAATAATTCTATGATTATCATAAATGGTAACTCAATTAATGCTAATTATTATAATAAGGGGTTCAGTTGGCTTAGCATTGAGTGGCTTGTTCTTTCTAACATTGCAGCCTGGGCCACTGATGACTGCTGTTTAAAAAACAAAATGACCATAAAATAGCTGCTTCCATATAGTCAGCATGACTTTAAGGTCTTGAACTTGAAAACAGTCACGATTTTGAAGCTAATTTGTTCAGCTGTGCTTTAAATTAGTTCTTTGCATCCCCAAAAGACATGTAGGCCTAGTGTATGCACTGCAAAAGTGAAATGGCACTTCAGTGTGTTTTAAAGATTGCCCTGTTGAATAGATTGTGGTGGCAACAGTATAGAAAGCCCCTGCAGGCTCCTGACGATTCCCGCCCAAAACATGCAATCTGTGAACTGTCAACAGTTTACTGGCGTGACGGATCGTTTCAGCTGATGTAATGCAATGATGCACAAGTCACTGTCAGGGAAAGTAGACCCAGATAGATGTAATAATACACAGTTTAACAGTACAGCTCATATATCTGTAATAATGGCACACCAAATATAAGCAGGAAAAATGGAAATTGATTGCAGAAATTGTTAGCTGGAGACAAACAAATCATCATTAGTAGTCTCCCAACAGAGCATGGTGCATTTTTAAGATGGGAAAGGAAATGCACTTCCCTACATGCTCTATTCCTCGCATAAAGAGTGACTTCACGTTATGGCCAAAACAAAATGTGCATGGTGTCAATAAGTGGCTTGCAGTGTAATATGTACCGTGTGTCCCATATTTACACAACTAAGACTGTGTAAACATACACACTTCCTCTCTTTGACAGATTACGGATGTAAGCCTTCCTGCAGCTCTGAGACGTGTGCATCGCAATGACTCACTGTCCCAGCTGGAAGCCTTTTTGTTCTTTTTTTTTTTTGAACCATTATGTCTTCTAAATATGTCCCTACAGTAAGATTATATTTATAAAACGAGTTCAGACTGGTGCTACGTACAGAGTGTAAAGCTGTGGTTGATGTGTGTGGATGCAGTTGCATGTCTGCCTCTGGGACAGCATCTGTCGTAAATAAGCCATATCCTAAATGTTTGCTTTTCAGGAAGCAGAGAATGCAGGATTATTTCCAGCTTGAATGCCGTACATGCTTCTCTTCAGAGGTTGTTGAACAGCATTTCCTGACCTTTCCTGGCATGAGGAATATCATGCAATGCTTTGCATGAGAACTCAACCTTAGACCTTAAATAGAAATGTCATTTTTTTTTTCACTGGGAGCTGTATTGGTTTACCCAGAGGCTAGTTGTTTACATTGAACTCATTGTATGTCTGTCCCTCTGTGTGTGTGTGTGTGCTTGTGTTCCCAGCCCTGTGGTCCTTGTTGCAGCCTCATAGACTCAGATTCAGTCCAAATGATGGATATCAAAGAACATTAACATTGATTTCTGTCTGCTCTGAATAAGCCCCTCTTTCATCATGCTGTGGTGCAACTGAAAAACGTCAGGCCCAATATCATAAATTCTTTTGCTATCCCACCTACTGTTTTTTCTTATGTCATTTGATGTCTCCATTGTTGATGGAATATGTCTATTTCTTCTCTTACTGCGACTTATGTTTTTTATTTTATCTTATGTTTTTTAAATGAAAACTTAATATTAACTTACTGCTATCAGGTGCTCAGTTTCTCAAAGCTCTTCTTTAGACATTGGTTGTTTTTGCTCATGTTTTCTTTCTAGAGAACATAACTATAATGTTTAGGTCCAGGCTCTGGGGAGGCCAATCCATGACTGATAGTGTTCCACTGGGCCTGTTTTTCTGTCCACGTATGATTTTACTGCATTGGCAGTGTGTTTGGGATTTTTGTCCCAAACACACTGCCAAACCATGACAGAGCCTCCACCGTGTTTTACAAATTTCTGTAGGCACTCACTATTGTACCTGTCGCCTGACCTCCTCGATATATACTGAACATGAATTGGATCAGAAATATTCAAACTGGATTCATCACTGCTTGTAACCAGGTGCCTAAAGATACAACTTATAATTTGGTTTATGTGTGGACATAACAGTGGTTTATCCCTTGAGTTAGGCATTGTTTTCTGTGCTTAAAATATTCAGGTTGATTTTACATGGTTTAGCAAAAAAACAAGAAAGAAAGAAAATCCTGGGAAAGTGGTCAGTTAAAAGGACTGGAATGAAAATGAGTGAAAAAGCAGATAATGTCCAAAGAAAAACTTTGAAATACATTCATAGAGTCTGGAGAACCTTTTCTGAAGACCACTTTAAAAAATTGCAAGCAAAAGAAATTTACCCGACCACCCTTAAGACTGAAGGGGTTATAAGCAGGAGTATTGACTAACAGTGGCCTCCCTTTACAGCAACACCGTAAGTGCCATTTAACTGCCATCAGTAATGCAAACAATGAGAAAACTTTAACCACATCAAGCACTTTTCACCACTGGACCCTTCACCAGCACTATCCTCATCTTCAACAGGACTCTGAGTAACATTCAAACAATTCAAATGACAGAAACACAGTAGAGGATGTAAAAAAAAAAACGATGCAGCCAGTAGAGAAGCTAGCATCTTCATTCACCACTGACCAGGGCAGTGAGCATCAAGAAAAGCCCTGAGGACTTCAGTCAACCTCTGAAGACTTGTACAAAATGGAAAAAATCCTATTTATAGCCTGAGTCGTGCTCAGAAATGTCAAGACACAAATGTTTTTCCCTGACATTGCCGGAAACGGAGCAGCCGAGGTAAATGGAATTTATCAAAGAATAAAAAGGAGGAGAAATAGAAAAACAGTGTGTTTGAGAACAAAAGGTCCCTTTAATATTCGTCAGAAAAAAAAAGAATTTGACTTTGTGACTTCTCTTAAAATGTGACTCAATGATTTATCAGCAAAGGTTGAGCACATGTGCACAAACAGGGATTTGGTAGATGGTGGAAAACCAGACAATCTGTTTTTGCATAGAAAATGCATTTTAGATGATTCCAGACATCCATCCAGCTGTTCTATTAACCTTTGATCCAGTTCAGGGTCACAGTGGGGCTCGAGCCTATCCCACCCTGGACAGGTCGATCACAGGACCAACACAAAGAGAACCGTGACCATTTCAACTTGCAAATGGCCAGAATCCAGAAACCAAGTCCAAGTTCTGTTGCAACTTGCCAGAAAATTTAACAAATTTAATGTTTATTGATTCTTCTGACCACAAAAAAAGAAATATAAACTCGCATATATGAGTTTTAATTGGTATCATACTTGCTACATTTGGAATTTTGCTGTGCAATTTATTGCTCTAAAATGTTTTTATATATAATTTATAATTTATATATGTTAATGAGGTGAAAAAATTGATCAAAAAGTCACAAAAACTGTATGTATCAAATATGATACACTAGGCATTAAGGGGTTAAAAGGATACAGAGAAATCTCAATAAAATGAGGGAACTTGATCATAAAGGAATTCCTTATTTTGCTGGATACAGAAAAATAATTTAAAAACAAAAGCGTGTGTAGTGAAAGTTGGTATTTTAAGACCTCCACTTCAAACAGCACTATGTGGCAATGTAATAATTCCACAGGAGGAAAAGCAGATGCAGGAGGCATGCACAGAGGCAGGGTAAAATCCAAATCCACTCTTTAATCATAGGCAGGCAGTGAAGGCAAACAGAGGCAGGCAAAAGGACAAGGTCGAAAAATAGGCAAGACGTCCATCACAACTCAAGAACACACAAGGAATAAATAGACAGGAAAATGAAGACATACTAGGAAAACACAAGAGTATGAATTGAAAGCATAAAAGCTACTTTAAACAAAGACATTCAGACAGCTGGAGAGTGCTAAGCACAAGGTATGTAAACTGAGAAGGACGATTAGCTCACTCAAGACCGATAAAGCAGAAACAGAAGGGAAAAAAAGGCAGGAACAGAGATTTCAAAATAAAACAGGAAGTGACTAACCAGAAACAGCATTATGAAAGGCAGAAGCTGACCTCACCATAAATATTTTATCATGTAAACTCTTCTTCCTTTCCTTTATTTATTTTTGATACAGTCCATCTTTGATCAAAAATGCATTCCTTGAATCATGGCCAACAAACAAATGGGCCCATTAATCCATTGAGTGTTTAATGTGTTCATTACTGAGAATGGTCACAGGTCTTCGATTGCAGATTCTGGATGTACAAGGAGTATTTATCTCCTCTTGAGTGAAAAGTTACTGGACTGCTGTTTGCCAACTCTTAGCCAATTAAGCACTCGTCAGATTCTTTCTCATGTATTTCCCGGGGATGCATTGATTGGTACTTTTTCAAGAGCACCAGCTTGACACCGGCTACATAATCATTTTGTCAGCATATCAAATTCTGCCTAATGTGGATGTTGGCGTTTATTCAATTTCACTAAAGCAAGCATTTTGCTTCCCAGCGTGGGTGCGTGCCACCTTAAACTGTGTTCTAAAAACAAAGCTCACATAATACCTGAATGTTAAGTCAAGTTCAAATGGTATAAAGATACTATAGTCATTCATTATCTCTCTTAAAGGTCTTTGTTACACACAGAAAGACGCAGTCAAACAGGCACACGGTTAACTCTAGCATTCTAGTATTCGCTAGTCTTCTTTAAAAGGGCCAGTAAGATGGGGGAAAAAAACTTGTTTTTGCCATTTTTTTTTTCATTTTCATTATACTTTTGTGTTTTATATATTATATTATATTTATTTTCTTGTGCTGTGACAGTCTTTCACTATCCAAGCATCAGGAGACACTGCTTTTTCATTTATTTGACAGTAGATGTGTAATTGCCCGCTGTCTTTTCCTCCACCCCTTTTCCTCCTCTCTCCCCTCACTCTCTCTCTCTCTCTCTCTCTCCAGAAGTGTGACTGCCTGCTCAGCCTGGAAGCCTATTCAGCAGACCAGAAGCGCCGTGTGTGTCAGTGCCTGAAGGACAACATTGACAAGCAGCTCCAACTACACAGGAGGGAGCCTCCCGTTCCGCATTTTGAACAGGTATGACACATGGACACACATATCTAGGAGCATTTCCAATTTCATTTGAGGCCAGAGATGAATCAGTAAACACATGAACACATGGGAATGCATATATTTGTGCGAACCCCCATCACAGATGCCCCGTGAATTGCACACACTTTGTGCACAGTAACGTCACGCACGTAAAAGCCTCGTCTGTAGTTCTTATTGCCATAATTCTGATTTTCCACTCACAGAAACGCTCACATTTCTGTGGGGAAGTTCAATGCTGCCTTTGTCTGACTTAAATTTCAAAGTTTAAAAGTTCCTTGACTGTCCTCAAGGAAATTTAGGCCGCGTCCTCCTAGCAAAAGCCAATGTTTGTTCCTGTAGTTTATGTATAAACCAGTATGATTATTATAAACAGTAACCAGCAGATTTAACTGAATGCTGTTAGTGTCAGGTGCTTTTTTCATTGAGGTATAGAGTTTGAGAAGAAACTCTGTGTGATTTGAGGCTGAAATATAATCTGCTGTGCTTTGTTTTTTCACTGGCATATTTTATTCAAAATCAATGCCATGGCATAATCAAAGACAATGGCCTTGGAAATGAGATTTTTTACCTGGATAAATAAAGGACTAATAATAATAATACACTGCACAGGCTTGTGCATACATTTTTTGAGCTTTTGTTTCTACCTGCATTCACCTTTTAGATTTGTTTCAGTTTTTTCCACGGAATTCAGTAAGAAACATACTACAGAATTTCGTGGAAAAAACATACTACTTAGTTACTTTAGGCAGATAGTAAAACAGGAAACTTGTAGGCTGGAATAAAAGACGGAAAACTGTACGATGCTAAAATCCACCGAGCTGTGGCGAGCTACTGATTCTGCTTGTCAAGGCCTCTCCTTCATGTTTCAATTAACCACTTGTTATTAAAATGATCAAAAATTAATTAGAGGTGCTTGTTTGTCTTCACTGGTCTATTTCAAAAATGAATTAAATGCACCTTAGTCAAATATCTTTCTCTTAATGTAGCACAATGCATCACGCTTAAGGATGCACTGGAACTGATCTTTAAGAGCTCATGGGGCTTCTGCTGCCCTGATTAACAGGGTGGCTGCTGGGGATGCTGTGACTGAGATTATCATGGCCCAGTTTGGTCATTTCAAGCTTCTACCCAGGGAAATCTACTCAAACAGTTTTCTTAATTGCTATTTGGGATTTTCTTTTTTCTTTTTTTTCTTTTTTTGGGAAAAAAGAGGTCTAGTTTGACATAAATATGGCATCATACGAAGCACTTTTTATTATTAAGAAAGATGAATGCACATCTGTCTGTAATGTGCATTCATTTGTTTAGGTTTTATCTGACTGATTATTTGATGTACCATTTCTGTGAGCACCACTCACATTTCCTTCCTCTTTAATTTCTAACACTTTTTTTCTCCTTTTCTCCTTTCCTTTCCTCCTTCATTTTTGATAAACAAAAGAGACAGCTCATTCACTTCATCAGTTTAAAAGGAGTGCTACCCAGTTCATTTGAGTTTAGCTGAAAGGTGATTAAAAGGGATAAATAGCCTTGTGTGTGGATGGCACACCTGTTGTACATTAAGGGTTCATTTCATCAGCGCATGAAAGAGAGCAAGAAAGACTGACAAGCCGGCAGTCTTTCATCTTTCATTCTCTTCTGTCTACATGCATGTGTATTTATTGCACATGTACATATGTACATATGTACATATGTACATATGTCTTTCCCCTTTTTAAGAAGTTTCAGTCAGACTATCCTCTATTTTTTTTTTTACTGTTTTCCCATGAGCTTTATCAACTTCAGCACATATAAACACTTACAAGCTGTTTCTAACTTAAGATATCTTTCTAACAATTTTTCCACTGCTACAGTGTTTTTCTTGCAGGACAATGTTCTGATGTATTGAATCTTTCCACATCAACACTACGTGGAAAGTTGGATTCCTTGCTTGTGTCCTCCCAGGGTCAGTGCCAATTAGGCGCTCCCTGCTGAGTAAATGAACACATTTACACACACGACAGTGTTCGATGTGCTCAATAGCAAAACAACTTTGCGAGCATGCTAAGTCACGTAAGTCGATGCTGTTTATGCAAACTGTATTGACAAAACAGTGTCTTAGCACAGATGTGACCTAGAAACCTCCCAGGTTTATCACTTTTTCAATTGTGAAGTCTTTAAGTTCCCCCGTGCCTGAAAGAGGCTCAGTTGTACTCATTGTTTTCCTCAGCTTTGGCCTTTCATACAAACTAAGTCAGTACACACCTGAAACATGAGCTGCGTCAACTCATTTTCCAGGGAAGATGCATCTGAAAATGTTGCACATATTACTGAGTAAACATCTGAGAAACAAAACATGGCGTAAGGGAGCTCGGACACGGTGGCGGTGCAAGTCAAGTACAGACAGAACAACTTTTAGTGACCTCTCTATGGTCACTCATTTTAAACCTGCAGTGCAAAAACCTGCAGTGTTTTCAGACCAGGAGGCAGAGGAAGATTTCGTTGAAGATAAACGTATTTACAAAACATGCTAAAATGCTCGAGGCAGTTCTTGCCGTTTTCATACATAAACAAAGTTTTTAAAATTCATCACAAATCCTGGAAAACCCTGATGGTGCAGTCTCGTACATGCGCTGCCCAGTGCGATCACTCCTGTTATTCCTGTTCCGTGCGCACTTATTAGAACATTTTATTGTAATCCCTTATTAAATGGAAATCTGAACGCAGTCCCGAAGGCAAGGGAATACATGCTTAATCATAATATTGTACATCTAGCCAAATTAGTTCACTTTTGATTGCATTTCTCTAGAGTCCCTTAGAGGCAAATAGTTTGTATTCAGTCACCTCCAAATGTATTTAATAATATGCAAATTAGCTTTGTCAAATATGGGATATATGAGGAAAAGTAGTATCAGCAGTGTTGCATGGAAGTTTTTAAAAGATATATATCCAGGTAACATTGCTGTGTATCTTGGGAAGTTTTCTTGGGTTGTTTCACGTTACCACAAAGGAGAGGACGCGTATCAAAAGGTAGTTTCAAATGTCAATCAGACCTAACTTGTAGAAAATTAGTGAGAAAATTACACATTTCTCCGAATAAATTGAACATTTTACACACTTTCACAATCAAATCATTAGAAAATGATATTTTAGATTCAATTTCCGACACACTTGGATACCCTTTTAGTGTCATTTTGGATGTAAAGGAAACCAAAAACCTATAAAAGTACTGGTTAGAAGGGAAGTGGGGTGGTGGACAGCACAAAGATATAACCTCCAACCAGGAGAAACAAGTTCTATTCTTGTCCTCTTTTGTTTTACATTTTCATTTTACTTTTCTTTTCACAGTGTAAAAATATGCTCAAAGGAAAACTTCACACAGCTTCAACAAGCTTTCCTTGATTACCACAAGTACACACCCTCTCATGTTTCAGGACGTCGGAGTAAGAGAGCATTTCTTTTGGTGGCACTTCAATAACTTCATTTCTGCTTTATTGTTACTGTTGAATCAACACCAGAACCTATTTTCAAAAGCGAATAGACTATGTATTTGATCCGCAGTGTGTATTGCTGCCAGTGAGCAGTAAGAGCAGTAAAGGCGCTTTAGAAAATTATCCATTGATTCAACCGTTTTCTTTGTGTCAGAAAGTGTATTTCTCCTCTCATGCACAAAGCCGAGTAAATCTGCACTTAACTGAAGCATGCACCTTCCTCAAGAGTTGTGTTCAAATGTGCAGCGAGAGCAGAATCCTCTCCAGAGGGAAAACACGCGTTCTGCAGAAGCCACTATCTACTCGTGTTAGGTTTTTCATTCATGTTTAACCGTAAAATGGGATTATTTCGTCACAGTGTTGATGTCAGCAGCTGCCCTAGTTCCTTCAGTCCCTTAACACTTTTCAATGCTTCCCTTTGGAAAAATTTGGACACAAGCCTCTTTTCTATTGAGGAGTCTCTAATCTCCGAGTCCTAATGAGAGTGGGGCACGATGATGACTTTCATGTCTGTTTTGTGCAGAGCTCCATTTGCTGTCAGCATATTGAACAGACGGCTCACAGCAAACATTTATCATTAACTTGCAAATATGATGCACGCTCACTCTGTCAGCCCTCCGCTGTCGAATCTGTCGTGAAGTTGCAGATCAAGAAAATGTCAAGGAAAGTGGGCCATGAGTTAGATTGAGGTTAGAGAGGAGGTTAAAATAATCATAGAGCGGGATGACATGATATCATACAGCAGATGTTGTCAAAAGGTGGAACAACAGAGGATGATCCCAGGCAGAAACTTGCACAAAAGCTGGTGAAATTTAATAACCTGACATACCAGAATGTGCCAGTTAGAGGCCAAACATGGTCGGTTCATAATTTAAATGCTCAAAAGAGTAATCATTTTGCATTAGATTAATTTTAGGTTTTCGTTTCAGTTAATTTAAATTCTAAATTCATTCAGAAATAAGCCTTTTCTGATTCTGACAAATCAAACAAGAGCTTCTCATGACTTAAACATCAACTCTGGTCCACTTTTTATTTAAAAAGTAGTTTCAAAGAACTCCTATAAGGTATTCTTAGAGGTCTGGGCCCCTTAGATACTAATGTGTTTTGATAACCTGCTGACACACTAGAGCTTTGCTCTCCTAATTTGTTTACAGTCTGAAATCCCTTCATATCTATTCCACATTACATCATGTTACAATGTGACATCAAGTCATTTTAAGGAACTCAGTGAATGGCAAGCTCATTGTAAGCAATGCATTTTGCTTTGCTTTAGGTCTTCAAAATAAAATCATTTAAAAACACCACAGTTGCAACATAAATTGGCGAGCTTTTTACGTTTTAAATGTGCAGTCTTGAATAACTAATCTAAGTAATCATGATCCCTAAGCACCAGATAAACTAATAATTTACTGTATAGGTTAAAAAGGTAGACTTTCCTTTTTCCTCATGCACACAAAAAACATTAAACTCATCCAGAGCCATTAAAAGTGTGTTATCTCCTTCACTGGAAAGCTTCCGGTACATTCTGCATTCTTTGGGCAGCATTAGCCGCTAAGCTTCAAGAAAAAAATAAATTTGCACAGCTGCATAAACAGACACGCACATACACACACCCATGCACACACATACTTGATGGGAATTTAAATAGGGCTGCCCATTTTGAAAATGACAACCGAGCTCACACACAGTTTGCATTTGATGAGCAGTACTGGCGCTCCTTCTCTGAGTCAGAAACTATCTGCAGTAAAAGTTGCATAAATTTTCTACATCAGCACCGTGAACAGTGGAAAAAAAAGATGGTTTCTGCTAATGAACAAAGTGTGTGTGTGTTGAAGTTTGAAGGCAGCTTGTTCTGTTCTCATCCTGTCTCATTTCACATTTATGAGAATCTGTTTTAGTGCTGAAGGGGTTATAATGCAGCATTTATGTTGGGAGAAGCGGTGACGTAGGGCGACGAGGACCGGCTCTAATTCTTCCTCTGTTGCTCACTTTCTCTCAACTTGTCAGGCTGTTGGTTCATGATGAATTATAAAAATGTGGCGATCCTTTCCTGTTCATTGTTTTCCTAATCTGCCATGCCTCTCCAGCTCAGGCGCACAGTCATGCATGCTATCAAAGAAACATGAAGTTCAGGGACAGATAAGAGCTGTCAGTGAATCTGCAGCTATTAAGTAGCATATCTCACCTCTGGGGCACACTGCATTTTAAGCAGGAACACAAAGTAAAAATAGGCTGATTGCTCCAGTTTAGTTTAGGATTCAGTGGCTTAGCACAATATTTGTTTTGTTTTTAGCACTTTAGTCATTCAAGATTTCAAGATTTTCTGACACAGCACACACACTGGTAAATATCTCGTTCTATTTACTCCAACCTCACAATCCAGGATAGCAGCTGTCCACAGAAATGTTATTAAAACTGTAAAACTAGTAATCTATACTACCCTTGTTGTGTATTTGAGACTCACAAAATAAGCCATGCTCAAAGCATTGACCAGGCTTTGTCTGTGAATGTTACGCAGTGGAGTTTTTGAGTGCCTTACTGAGTAGCAAAACAAATTCTTTTTCCTTGCTTTTCTGAACAATACTATGGAATTAGGTCAACTCCAGCATGTCGTCACGCCTAGCTCCAACATCCAGATTCAGAGATAAATGGAATGCAGCATGAGTGCACTAAACGTATATTTTAGATAATTATTTATTAGTCTGATTAAGTATTAAACTATTAAACATCCAGTACATTTCTTCACAGTTAAGAGTCATGCATATGTAGCCTTTTTGGAAGGAGATCAGTAGTCCTCATCTTATTGCTCCAGTGAGCTTATAGAGCAGATTTGTCCTAGACCTGAGTGAAGTTTGTTTTTGTCGCACAACAATGGCTTATCACCGTGCACAAAACATTGTCTCAGCTGAACTCTCACAAGGAGTGAAGCTTGTCAGGGAGACAATTATGTTAGCAGACATGAGTGACACTAGTCCAAGTGGAGAAGTAGGTCTCCAAGCTGACAGAGAGTGAGTTTTAGTAGAGATAGTCATCTTCAGGAGGCCGGGAGTGACATCAGAGAGAGCGAGGAGAAAGTTAACAAGTTGCTGAAGGAGTGTGTAGTTTTTTTGACAGTTTATTTTCACTGGGTACACAATGAGGATAGGAGTGAGCTGTGAGGGGTGGCCGCGCATGTGTCATCTCAGTGAGCCATTCTAAACACTTTAAATACTAATATTTACATAACACGTCGGATAAAAGGCAGTTTTTTTTGCGGAACTTCTTCCAAGATCACTGCCGACTTTACAATTATAGAGAGGAAATTTAAAGTATCTAAACAGAAAGTGAAATATGGTAAACATCTGCACCAGCACATGTTAATATGATTGACATTTCTCCTGCTCTTATTCTCTGTCTGCAACAGATGCATACTTTCCCCCTCACTGTCTCTAATTAGACATGGATGAATTCCATTTGTCTTCTTGTGGCTGCTTGCTCTCCCTCGCACACATGCACACGCTCACTCACTCACTCACACGAGGCACATTGCATGCTATTTCTGGGATGTGGTGTCTTGACATCCAGATTTACAACTCCAAATGGTGCAGATGTGAGGAACGTCATAGTGGATCATAATTTTTAATTAGATTTCATCATCCAAAAAGATTTTTCCATAATAAATTAATGGCATTGCTGCTGCTCAGTAGTCATCTTTTAAGAGGCTTGGATGCACTATGCTTCGCTGCGCCGGCTATAAGTGGTCCACGCTATTTCCTTTAGATTTAACCACATAATTTCCTTAGGGATTAATAAAGTATTCTGATTCTGATTTGGACTAAATACTGTAAAAAAAAAATTATTTGTAGAGATTTTATTGTCTCATAATCACCAGGACGACTGTCCACTTTGTGTGCATGTGGCTGACGATGATAAAGCAATGCCGCAATCTTAAACTTTCCTTAGTTTTGCAGAGTTGTTCATCAAAGCTGGACTGTGAGAAATTGAGACATAGGTGAGATGTCAGTAATGTGGTACTGTATTCATAGTTAGGAAAATAAGAATACATTCAGTGGTTGACAAAAGTTCAACTTTAACTCAACTCTGTTTTTCAGGCTTTTGTTTTGTTGTGCGTTCCCTCTTCAAATATAATCTTCCCTCTTCTTAATGCCATTATGCACCAGGCGCATAAAATTTGTGTGAATATCTCATGCACTAAAAATATTTTTCCGGCCCAGCTATTCTTAATGTAGCCGTTTGCTTAATTTTTGGCATTTATTTTTTTTCAGATACCAATTTGCTTTTTTCCAATGTGAATAACAGTTTGGACCAATCAGACCACTGCATTTGGTAACAAGTACGATCGTAATTCAAAATGTGCGCCGATACTGAATATACAATGATATGGAAATAGTAAATGAATTGTATTTTATCTCACACTGTCTGAAATTATGCGTACACCTCTTCAGATGTGGTCCTAATTCTGCCAACAACTGATCATGATACAGCTTCGACTCCTGGATTTAGCATGAAATTCTTCCTTCTTGCGAGAATTGGATGAACTCAGACTCTCAAGTTCTTCCTTTTGTTATTTAGAAACATCAGGACCAGCTCATTGTCGTCTGATGTCTACTTTTATTAGTTTTTTACAGTGTTTACATTTTTTGAGAAAGATTTTTCACAAAAATGCAACACATTTGGCACATGTAGAAACATTACGCAACAAGTTCACATCTGAAAAATTCAGAATATCGTGTACTTTTTTCTACGATGTGTAAAGGCCTTTTCTCTGTTATCACAGGTCAATCCTGTTCACTGCACTTCCTTTCCATGTGTCACTGTGTTTGTTTCCCCTGCACTTGACCTCGCTAACTGTCTTTCTATCAGTCGCTCACACACACGCAGACACACACAAACGGCTGAGTGATGTTAATGATTGTGGTCTGTGGTGTTAGATTAATTCCCTTGGCTTTCTTTAAAAATTAATGATTTCCTTCTGATGGAGTGATGTTTGGCTTTATTTTAGCTCACCTTTAACTATTCATAACTGTGTTATGTAATGGTAATGCATCAGCACAGAAGGAAGTATAGATAAGAGCCTCGCAGACTCAGACCTAAGAAGGTAATGCAGAGCATGAAATCCATCCACTCTGGGTTTTAATTACGCACATTCTTTACTCTGAAAAATGACGTGTGCTCCACCGAGCATGTAATGGAGCTGGGATAATATTCTAATGTGCAAATTACCAAGGATGGTTTTGACACAAGGACATTTTTGATTAATATGACAATTGAGAGACTGAGAACTTTATGCATTCAGCCACAGCCTAAAAAGAGTCTTTGAAGCAGGTTTACAAAAACAAAAACAAAAACAAAAAAACAATCACTGAACTCTAATTTCCATTAAGTTTATATCCTGCTTTTTCACGTCACGTCTGGATACATTTTCTCAGGAATGATTTTGGCTAGAAACTGTGAGAGGCAGCTGTGCATCTGTGCAGTGTAATTGACAAGTGTTTAAAATAACTATTTGTGAAGCCTATTATGTATTAGCACATGATATGATTAGATAAGGCCTGATGAATAGCTTACATGCCACTCTCCAGGTCTGATGCAGATGCATGGTCATTGTAACGGACCAGGTTGGTGTGTGCGTCCTATTAGGTGTGAAAGTCATGGCCCTTAACATCCTGCTCTTTTGATAGGTTTTGATTCGGGGCTTTGATTTGCGGCAGATCAACTTCTAAAAATAGCACGTAGTGGAAAAGAGAGAGAGGGTGAGGAATGAGGGACTCTTGCTGCTTCGATCTCCAGAGTTTCGCCGCATTTGATCTTTTCCTAACCGGCGCTCCCTCCGTGATTTTTAACACATCACATTTTTACATTTCCTGCTGTCACTCTCACACCTCTGTCTCTCCCCGATTCCATCTGTCTTTCTTTTGCATCGTCCCCCTCCTTCACCGGATCCCCCCCCACCCCCCACCCCCTCTCTTGCCTCAACCCCTCCCACCCCCTCTTCCCTCTCTTCCCTGTCTTTCGCACACACGTTGGCGCGCACGTTATCACCGAGCTGGGGTAGAAGCTGGGACCGCTGCAGAAAGAGCAGAGACAAGAAACACAACTAGAAGGAGAAAAAAGGCACTATCACAATATCTGAATAACAGACAGGAAACAAAAGACATATGGTCACAGTGGATTAGCAGCCTGCATCTAGTATTTGCACTGCACATGTGCTGTGTGTATGTGTGGATGAACTGTGCTCTTCTTCGGAGTACTCTAGGACACACAACAACAATATTAACACTCATTGAAACAAGCAAGCACACTGCGTGTCCCGATGCCGGTGTCTAAGGTAATGTATGTCATGTTTATGTAATACTGCTGCAGAGGTCACACTGTTTTCTCTATATTGTGTCTGCATGCTTGTTAAATATGGTCCTAATGCCTGAGTGTGTGTGATTTGACTGCGGGAGTGTGTTTAGTTTTGTAAATACCATGTTAAGTGAAAGCAGGGACTTTGATGAACATTTTATTTAGACAGGAGTTGTTTCTCGTGAAATCCCCCTTTTGTTTTTCTTTCTCCCCCCTCTGTTTTTTTACTGTGAGAATGAAAAATGAACTTATTTGCTAAGTACCGTATTCAAATTTTGGCCTTTATAAAGTTTTTGATGCCACGTTCACAATGGAAAAGCAGAGTCCTGAGATGAGTGTGTGGGTGAAACCTGACAAATTACCTCTTTTGTTTACCGAGGGGAAAACACTTGACCTTCTTCTCACCTTCTGCACATGAAATCGATGAAATTTGCTGCGACTGGAGAAACTTTATAACTGTTTTTTATTTAATGTTATTGTGATCTGTTGGAGTTCTTTTTCTCACATTAACCACTGTTGAACTATTACCTCAGCATATGAAGCCAAGCATCTTGGACTTTTGTCGGTGATGGATAAGTATTGACTCAAGCACTTATGTGGAGAGAGACAGCAGGTGTGTCTCTTACCTTTCAATGTCAAATGTTCCTTGTCACTAAGGCGACAAAAGAAAAAAAAAAAAACAACCTTTCTCCTGGGTAGTGCTGAGAGGCTCTTGTGATAACAGTGACAGAAGAAGAGAGAAAAGAGAGAGGGAAGGAATGTGTGAACTGGTGCGAGGGGCAAAGAGAGTGTCATGTGGATCCGTTATGTCTCATTATTAAAGGTTCCTTTAACACTTCTCATATTTGCCATTCAGTTTTAAAGCTTTTATCAGAGGCACCTAGCACAGTTATCACATTGCATTATGGTGGTTGTGTTACTCATTATACAACCTCAGTATTAAAATTTGTCAAGGAGCCAAAGTTGTCTTTGAATGGTTGGTCAGATTTGTTCAGCCTGTTTTTAAAAAAAAAATTTTAATTTTTGTTTTTTTAAATGTAACATTAAGTTTAGTTTTTGAGCTTTAGCATAATTGATATAACTAGTTTGCTTTTTTATTATTAGCTAGTTAAGTCAAGCAGTGATGCTTTGGGTACTTTTGCAGATTTACCACAGTTTCATTTTATTGTCTTATTTGCAACATAAGCGTGGCTTAGGTACAAGTAGACTAACATTCTGTTTTAGCTCTCTTACAAAGCTTGTACAGTAAAATCCCTCCTAACCTCAAGCTCACTGAGGCTTTGTTTCAATAGAAAAAAAAAGTGCATTCATGTCATCAAGTCTAGGATGTTGAGGCAAGCTGTGACTCAGTGCGTTTATGGAGTGCAAACACATCTATAAATAGCCACACGACACATATCTACAGTGACCTTGACAAGAAGTGTAGAAAATGATGTCAATATAATTGCTGATTGATCAAGTCAGGTTGCACATCATCGTACATGCGAAGTACAACAGACACTGTGTTAAGTCTGTAGGTGAGGTCTTCACATGTGTATAAGGTGATCTGAGCATGTGTCAGACATGTTTGCGTCACCAAAGGTAGACGTCTCAGCGAGTGCAGGTTTATTTTTAAGTTATGTTATCTGAATTGGTGACACAAACATGAGGTCACAGAAGAGTGTGAATCATCTATGGAGTCAGATTAAGCATAAGCATTAGTATGTGTATGACCCTAATAGTATGCGAATATTATTTCCAGGGGTATGCCACAGTACGTTAGCACATGGCGCTGTACATAGCAGCTGAGAACTCCTCAATTTATCTGTTTAAATATAAGGTAGAAGTTTCTTTATTTATTGTTTCTAATAATGTATCTGTGTGTGTTTATGTGTTCTTTGCCTATATTTATAATTAGCAATATGAATCCAAACAGCAATAAATTAAATGTGCTCTTTGTTTGGCTGTCAGCAATACACCTGTGAAGTTACAAGCGAGTTGGAAGAAAGTTGACTAAAATAGGAAAAGAAAACAGTCAGCACACATAAACATACAGAAATCCCTCCATTTATTAGAGCGATATTATGTAGTACTTACAGGTCCTGCTATCCCGTGCACATGTTGTAAATATTATCTGTTTAGTGTCCAAAGAAATGCTAGATTTAGGTTTTTAAAGTCGAATTTAGCTGCTATTTCTGCTATCGTACAATGTTATAGATATTGTAGCACCATCTGTCCCTCTGAGATAGGAAGCTTTTCCAAAATGACATCTTTCCCATTTCATGTATGGTTGCTCTGTGACTTTGTGGCCGCATCGTGTGTGTAAGATAGATGGATATGTTTTCTGACTGCTTGTGTGTGTTTACAGTGGTTATGTGTCCATTGTGTCCTTTGTGCATCCTGTGGGACCTGGCTGTAATGGCTTCACCAAGAAATGGAGTTTGGGAGGGGGGGGGGGGGTGGAGCCACAAATGGACACAATATGTACACTCATGTCTGTCACACACACGTCCAATTATGGAGGACAGTACAGATGAGTTAGTGTGATTGTTGGACATACACACCACGTGTTTCTGTCTGAGCTCACACTGCTCATTTGTCTCTTCTCATTATCGCTGTCTCCTCCCTCTCCTTCATTCCCTCTCCCCCGTTTCCTTCTCACTTGTTTGTGCAGCTCGGGAGTCTACCTTCTTAGCCTCTTGGGCATTCTCTCTTTTCTCTCTCTCTCTCTTGCGCTTTCTCTCTCTCTCTCTTCTTCCGTATCTCTGCACAGTTCAGTTGGCCTAGCCCACACTGACAGCATCACACACACCAGCCCAGCTAGCCAGCCACAAACACTCACACACCAGCTTGTCAGAGGAAGTAGGCCACTTTAATGGGGATGTGTGGAGTGCCTACATCTGCCTTTAGTGGATTATAACCTGGAACTGCTTCCTCTTGCCAGGTAGGGTTTATATCTAGCACCGTTACTTTATTTTCCATATGAGGAGTACATCTTTTCTGAGTAATCAGCAGAGTGGTTTCATGCAAATGGATTTTATGGGTCTTTTCTTTTGCTCCAGAGGGACAAAAAAAGATTTGAGAGTATTCATGCAGTGTTTGAAAAGCTGAAATGTTAGCACTGCTGGGAGGCGTTTGGTCATATAAAAGGGAGGACAGAAACTAGACGAAAAGATGTGAGGAAAGATAGTAAAAGTAATAAAGGCCTATTTATCACATCGGGCATCTTTATGACAGGCACATATGAAGAGAGTTTGCCACTGCTGTGTGCTGTTTTGATTCACTTAACTTTTACCTCCACCTTTGATTTGCTGAGGTTTTCGTTTTCTTTCCCTGTTTCCTTCTTTGTTTTAATGCTCGTGCGTTATTTGTCCCAACTGTCACTGCATCCATTTATCCTCCTTTCCTTTGGCAGCTTTAATAGCTCCCTTAAATATTATTGTCTCTGGAATATCATCTCATCCTAAATAAGCAAGAGTTGTGGGCTCTGTTTTACGAGTAACACCCTGTTTACATCCCCTGTTCGGTGCTTTTATTTGAGTGATTTTGGCTTCGGTTATGTGCTAGTGACATATTTTAACCTCTCACATGGCTGGGGAGTGGAAGGGTGAGAAACAGAGGGATACAGAGAAAAGAAGGCTAGGAAGATGGCCATTAAGGAGACATACTCTAAACCATGTTAGAGCAAAGCTGAAAGTGATAGCAACAAGAGGAGAGAGAGCAAACCGAGGGACCACAGGGGAAAACAACAGGAAGCACACTGGGGAAAATTGCTTTTCTCTTTCCCTCATTAGGAGAATTGAGGGGTTATACTCTTCTTAGAGGAAAAAAAAAAGACTGAGAGAGTATTAGATGGCGGGTGTGTGGTTTTGTTGGTGCCTGTTGATAAACAGGGAGATGATTGGTTTCATTACAGTGGTGTAAAGGCTTTGAATCTAAAAGTTTTAAGCACCAGGAGAAGAAAATCTCTCCACCAGTCCTCAATTTCTCCTTTGTCTTTGATCAATAGTAGACAGTGTCAGTGGTGCATCCCTCCGCTGCGTACACATGCAGACACACACAGACACACAAACGATGAATGTGATTTATCAGCTGGTCTTACACAAATGAGATGGTTGTTATAACCTGGGAACATGCATTGCAACAATTTGTCACACAGGCGAGCAGGGAAACTGAAAGACAAACCCCAAATTTATGCACACATGCGTGTAAATCCTTCACACAACCATATACACCTATGGTCACACCCAGGGGGCAAATATAGAGTGGAACTAGGTTAAGTGAATATGAAATCTGAACAAACAATCTCGCTTGTGCTGACCTTTATTTAACTAGATTTAAGCCTGGATCCTTTGATACTGATAAAAATTGATACATAATTGTGGATGAGCTTTTCTAAAGGAATGCTAGCTCTAATTTAACTGTAACTTTCACCCAAACCAAAACCGTGCCTTTCTTCGCTCTTAGGTCTGGCCATATTTAATGATTTACTCTTTGAGCACTTGCTTTTTGTCCCCAAACGGGAGGCAGCGCCACACAATGTGACTGTTTAAACCAATTTATGTCCCTACAGCATGAGTAATTGTGCACACAAACACACACACACTCACATAAACATCTCTGGCCTTTCTTTCTGCCGAGGCCCTTTCCAGTCTTTCTCACTGGTCACATTGTCTTCAGCTGCCTGGCGTCATGGGGCAAGTTACGTCAATGGCATTTTCTCTCTGAACCCTTGGATTCTAACAATAATGTCTTTACAAAAAATAAAAAAAAAATCACATTTCTGCCCACTGGCCGGTTTGTGTGATTCTTCTAAAGGTTGTGCAGGAGCGGCTGTGTGCCGTGCTATTTTTAAATGAACTCGATTGGAGGGTAATAGGGCTGGGTTTTGTTATCCGCTTCCAAGTTGGTGAAATACTGTATTCATTCAGTTTTCACACCCAAGAATTTATCCCTCCTCAGAGGTTTTGTTCATGTTCTCTACTGACACTGTTTTGCTTTTTCTTGATATCACAGGCACTGTCACAGCAAATAAAAGGAGACTAACAATGTATAACAAACAAAGAAAAATAAAACAAACAAAACAAACGTGGAAGTCACAGAAATAATGCAAAATGTGATATTTCTAAAAGGAACAAGTTGTTTGTTTGAATATTTAAACCACACGTCAGCCACAGTGTACTGCTGATTTCATATTCCGGGACCTGTAGCATTGGACTCAAAGACTGTATATTAAAGATAGATGTAGATTCTGGATCTGACAAATCAAGGAAATGCAGTAGTGTTTTAACCATTTACAAGAAACACTTCAAAATTTCTATTTTACTTTTAGTAAGTTAGTTAAATTATTGTATAAGTTTCCATAAGATTAGGATTGGGGTTAAGGTTGGGGTTTGGTGTTACAGAGGATTTATGGTTTATCAAGAAATCTACGCTGTAGCTACGTCGTAGCTACAAAATTCCCTGAAAAGTAACCTGACATACATGTTCTGTTTATTAATGTCGATTCCTCGTGTGCATTTCTGGCTACTTTTTGATTTTCTCAGCCATTTGCTTCTTCTATTAAATCTTTGTTTTCAGAAATCATAACGACAACATACTAAAGACAAAGCTTCACAAAACAATAGATGATATTATAGTGGGTATCCATCATTTATATACAGTCTGTGATTACTCAGGTTCACCTCCAAGTAACACAGGATGCATTGTGAACATACACAAATATGCACAAATTATGAATTTGGTGAATGATGATGTAAAATCAGTAAAATCATGACAGTGTTGTTTTTCCATTAGCTCTGCAACTGCAAATAATGCATGAAAGCAGTGGCAAAATATGTGGTGAATGCCTTCAGCAGATGCTTCAGCAGAGCAGTCATTTAAAAAATAATGAGTTGCAACCTTTGCCATATGTTATTTCACTGTAACAATAAGTTCTGGTGAAGTGCTAAAATATTTAAAGCGCTTCCATCTCTACTAATGACTAAATATAATTTCTAAAACATAAACATGCCCACAACCTACATCTCCAATGTTGAACTGGCTGTCAAGTAATCCTGTGAGATCGCTTTTATTATGCCGTCCTCCTTCATGTGTTGTTAATGTGCACAATATTTCTGCAGCCTTGCAGAAATATGGAAATGAAAATTCTGAACATTTTATTGATGGTTGCAGGCAGCAGTAGCAGCACTATAGTTGTAATAGTAGGTAGCCTTGTAGCCTTGTAACACTTTAGGCACTTCCCAGTAATGTCACTTAATAAATATGTTCTACCTGGGATGTTCTACCTGCTAGCATCTCTTCCTTTATAGCCTGGTTGCACTCGATGGTGTGTTTTTGCCTCAAGTGGTGAAACACGTTTGTTGCTTCTACCTTTAGTAAGAACAGTTTTTTTGTATGTTTATTGTGTAGTAGTTGTAGTATTGTGTTTTGTTCGAGGTTGTATGGCACATCTATAGTTGTCATGGACAAATAGCGTGCTTCATATTACTGAGGGGCAGAAGCACGAGTTAAAAACCTAAATGCAAACCTACAGTGACAGAGTTAGTAGGATGCACTTTTATGTTCTCTGTGCTCTGCTCACCTCTTTGATCTACAGACACTTTTCAGTTGTTCCCTTTAAAGACCGGTCTATATATGAATCTGTTGGTATCAGCATTCATAATCGATGATAAATGAAAATTGAGAAAGCAGCGAAGAGACGGAAGAAACACTCTTCAGCTATGTTGAGAGGGTTGATGCCGCATAATTTGTCCACCACATGCCACTCTGCAGTTTTCCTGTTAGCAACAGGTGTTTGGAAAGCCACAAACAGCAACAACCGGATGACTCAAGTAGAGTCGAGCAGAGTTAATCCACAACTTGTTGTGACAATGAAATAAAATTTCATTTTTTTTTTTTAACTTTTTATAAAATGTTAGGGAAATCTGTTAGGTTTCGTGTGTCTGAAAAAAAATTGGATGTTTAATCACTGACATATTGGTACTGGTCCGAAAAAATCCTATTTTGATTGGGCTCTGGTTCTCTTGCTCCTTTGCTCCATGTTCCCTTGTCTATGTTCTCTGTTTTCTGTCTCCTTTTTGGCCTGACTACAGCAGAGGGTTCTGACAGATAAACGACTATTACTGTCTCATCTGTCTTCTCTCAGTGAAATCGAGGGCAAAAGAGGCCAGAGCATTGCGGTGCATGTAATGAGGCCATTCAGAGATTGATCATCTATATGGTTAGGTCCCCTCAGTGAGGTATTCATATTACACAATACAATACAGGCTCTTAAATCTTTCGACCGCAGCTTGTTCTGGACAATGCACGTCAAAGCTTGCTTAATATACGTTCAGTTGGGGCAGACATGGACGCTTTTCGACACAAACATCCGATCAGCAGCAAACATAAGGACTTCTCTTATATAGCTATCCAAGTGTATGTAGAGTGAGCTTCTCACACATAGAGACAGAGACATGTCTCTTGTAAGGTATGAGCTGTGATGACATACATAGAAAAGACATTGAAAAAACAGTCTTAATAGTTAATGTACATATTGTAAAAGTCTTGACTCATGCTATGATTTACTTGCGTCTTTATGTAACAACCTGTGACGTGGTTTGAGCAAATGTTTTCACTTCAGGCAAGTAAACAATTTGGGCTGTGTGTGTGTATACGACTAAATTTAGTGGAAAGTAATGTGGTTTATAAGTACGGTAGAAAAACAAGTTTGCTATCACTCTTGAGAGTGAGAGAGCAAGCTTTAATGGTGGCATCACATCCCCGAGGAGGTTTGCAATTGCCCCATATGGAAAAGAATTGGAAAAAACTACAGTAGAAGCTACAGAAAGAGGACTTAGTAGCATTCTGGAGACCAAGTAGAGGCTCACAAGCTCAGTTTTTCAGTTGTGGAATTTTATATTCAGTAAACAAAGTGTCAGTCTGTTGTCTGTTGAGACAAACAAACTAAAAAGGGAGACTAAATAGGACTGGACATATGGGACGTCTTACACAAGGAAGAGTGCTTAATGCTTGACACATAAGAAAAAGATGATCTGAGAGAGGAAGATGGTAACACACAGCTTTTAGGTGAATACAGTTAAATAAAGGTGCAGCACAAATGGGCAGGAATATAAAGATTCTCAATAAGAGGCAAGGCTGTGTTCAAAATAAAACAGGAAATACCAAAAATGCAAGTCAAACAAATGTTAATTTAAGAGCTGTGGTTGGTTCTCACACAAACACAAGTGTGTTTACAAGTGGGGAGCATTTGGTTTGTATCTCTGGACAAAGGTAAGACCTGGGGATGCCCTTTGTGTGAGGTTTAACCTTTCAGATGAACTCCTTGCTCTTGGTCAGTTTGTTAAAAGAGACCTTTACACATTTTTCATTCGTCAATACCCCGGAGCTGATTTCTCTTTAACGAGTGATGCAATGACACCACGATTATGCTTATGAATTCCTGATTGAGAAAGTAGTCATGAGTTACAAAACTGCAATTCAAAAACAAGTCATTATCGTTATCGGTGGGGACAAAGGTGGCGCTCAGTCACAAGCTTGTGCCTGAGTAGTTGTCTCAACGTGATCACCATGCAGATTTAATAAAGAGTTGGACGAGGATGATGCTTCGAGTCAGTTTGGAATAAGGTTAACTTTGTTGTTATTCTCTGTTATCACCGTGTTCATTTGATGTGTTCCCTCAGGGCTATAAACAGGATGTCTTCTCTTGACTCCTCAGACCTTACACATCCTTTGAAGAAATCAATATCAGATAAGCCAGGGAATAAAGGAGACTTTTGAATAGAGATAAATAGCATCATGCAGGCTTGTTGGGTGGGCTTGCATCACTTAGACAGCCACCCAAATTGCTGTTATAGTGATCCAGCAGTGAGTATGTGTGAATAAGTTAACGGAGATGGAGGGAGTGGCACAGAGGAAGGCAAGAGAGGAGAAGTCACGTTCTGTTATTTGATGGTACACAACATGTCCAACGGTAGTGCTAATTGAGATTAGCTGGATTTATTGAGGCTGCAGTTGGATTTGGCAAGTGTGATGTTGGACACATTAGACCATTAGCCACCAGTATCACACTAAGTGGAGTGAAGTGATGCTCTTTAATGTAATGGCTTACTTAGAAATAAACAGGACACAGGAAATTAAAGGAAAGGGGGAAAAGGAAGGAAAGCGATGAAGATGAAAGATGGCACTTTGTAATTGATAAGCGGGAGGGGTTTGGGGAAGCTTTTGGAAAATGCACAGCACAGCTGCTCCCCTGGGATAGGTCTCCTGTCGCTATGGTAACTGTAGGACAGAGGTCACATAATTGTTTGCGGGTGACCGTTCACGATTGCGTGCAGTTTTCTGTAGTATCTGTATGAGAACATAATGACCTTGAGACATGCAGACCATCAGTGCAGGAATATTTTCTCTGATCATATTTGCCATCATGGAAATGTGAATATAGAACCCCGGCGGTGTTCACTGCCCTCACCTGGTTTATACTGTCCCACCTGGTCTGCAGCGTTAGACTCGGCTGATGGTGTGGATCACAGATAGAGTTTTGTAAAGCACAACATTTAGATCATTGGACAGTTTGGTGGAACATACAATCAGTGCACTGACTGTAAGTATTTATGGCACAATATGTAAAGGTGGGAAAATTTGGCAGAACTGGTAGCTGTAGGCTTTTCCAAATTTCAGCAAAACATTAAAATTTTTATCAAAAAGTTACAAGTGTGGCAATGTTGTATGTCTGGATCAAGATGGTAAAAAAATGAATGAATGAATCTCACATCGTACCGATCCAGTAAGAGACAATAATGTAAAGGTTTCAGTTAAGCATATCTTTGGTAGCATTTCTTCATTCAGAGGGAGTTACCTTTATTTATTCAGGTAAAGTAGAGTCTCTGAAATTGTTGTGTCTTCGCTGTTGTGTAGATCAGTCCAAATACCTGTTTTTTGTTACAGTTTCCAACTGCTTGGTTTTATAGTTAAGGATAATCTAGCCTTATCCCAAATTTCTTTTAGTTTGAATTTGATGATTGATTAATATGTTTTTCGTCTCTTAATCTGAAAATTATGGGCTATTTCCCAAATCAAAATGGATTCTTAGGAAATGGGAGTATAAACCTTATAAATTATATTACATTATAAACGTCATCATCTGCTGGTCCATTCCCTCCGCTATGCTCAAAGCCCACGTAGAGTCCTTAAGCCTGTTCTTAAATTCAGTTAGCTGCTCTGGAGGCTGTAATGTTCACTCCAACTCCAGTTACTGTCCTGCAACTTTTAGATGCATCCCTACTCCAACGCAGCTGAATCAAATGGTTGAATTATGTCTTCAGCAAGTTTGGCAAAGGCCTGGTAACAAGCCATTCATTTGATTGAGGTGTATTGGAACAAGGATGCATCTAAAAGCTGCAGGACAGTAGCTCTTGAGGACTGGAGTTGGAGACCCCTGCTCTAGAGAAACCCAAACTCTGTGCTTGATTTTGATGTTTAATTCTGTAGAGGAGGTGTAAACCAATTGGAAAAATTTTATATGGTCGTGTGCATGATTGGTGGAACAAATATGTGAAAAATGAGAGATGATGATATGCTGTTTTTAATTTGCCTGGACATTTAGCCATTAGCACGGTTTTAGTCATCACGTTGAACAGTTTAAACAGCGTTTGTCTTTTCCGTCAGCGGAAAAAAGCGACGAGCAAGTACAGTTAGCTCTAATGGGAATGCCATCCATTTTGAAGTTATCTGGTCAAAGGACAAATTAGAAAATAAATAGAAATTTCATTTTAATAATAATAGAGATATAAACCTGTTGACGTCTGCTACAAAGTGTGTTCAGATCCATTCATCAGCTGTTGGCACTGTCAATTATTTATTTATTTGTTTATTTTTATGAAATGTTTACATTGTTAGTTTTAGACACACAGGAAAAAATTGTATAAAACATGTAAAATTACTTTATTCACTGATGAATGAAAACACCTGCTGGCTTTGTCTGGTTATCAAAGCATTAAATCAAATCTTTTCTAAGTTCAGATTTTTGCTGTTTACAAATTCAGATCAGTATTTTATTGCTATTGGCAACTCATTTGAATATGCCACTTCTCTTTAGAATGAATCGTGTCTTTGAAGGGCCATACACATGACACCAGTGAGATTTATGAGATCCAGTTCAATTCAATTCAGGCTTATTTATATAGAAACAAATCATAACAGTTGCCTCAAGGACCATTTTACTGTAAGGTAAAGAACCTGCAGACCCTACCTGGGACAAAACTCCAACAATCACAGCAGGAACTTTGCAGTGATGGGAAGGAAAAACCACTTCCTTTTAACATGAAGACACCACCAGCAGAACCAGGCACAGGGAGGGGCAGCCAAATGCTGCTGCTGCTGCTGCTGGGGGATGAGGGGAGTGACCGTAGGGAAACAGGACAAAACACAGACTTATGCCTGATTTAGATTCCTGTGGGGAACCTTTGTACGTAACCTACGTAAGTAGTTGATGTCATTGCCCACATTTATGCTTGTGTGTTAATTACTGTGACGTCGTGCCAGACGATTTAAAAAGAAAAAAGTGCTGGGACCTTTTTTCATCCTGGCTCCTCGCTTTTTCTTATCATCAGTTTTTTTCTGATATATGTTTGCCTCAGGTTTTTTTTTCACTACTTTGTACATTCACTCACATCCTTTTCGGGAGTTTCAGCAATTTGTGAGTCCTTATATTGACGCTGTGATTATTGGTCTTTATACTGAGGCGATGGTTGTTATCCCCTCATGGATAAATTCAGTGCTGCACAGGATGTTATAGGATGCGGTGAACAGGCCAATCACAGTAGTTGTGGGCTGATTCTGCCCAAGGTGTAGTTACATTTTTCGGGAGGTGGATGTCAGGTGACGTCATAAGATACAGCATAGATTTCCCACTGAAGCATAAATTGGGCAGAAGGGAGAGAAAAGAAACACATGGGGACTGAGAAGATGTGTGTGGAAACAAAATGCTCAGTGCATCACATGAAGTCCTGCAGCAGTCTGAGCCTCTCGCAACGTATCGAAGCGATAGTTCAGGGTCATGTGATTTAGCCTTAACTATAAGCTTCATACAAAGATAAGATATAAGATTCAGACTCCTCTCCTCTCCTCCGCCCTTTTCCACTCACTCATCTCTTTTCTGTGCTGTTGCCATTCACTGACTCCCCTCCTCCTTTCCTCCTTCTGTTTCTGTTATCCACTTTGTCTCCTCCATCTATTCACTCTCCTACCCTGCATCTCACTCTCTCTGCCTTTTAGGGCTGGTTTTGTTTCCTTCCTTAATGAGGCAATGGCGGAGATTATATTCTGTTGAATCATTGATGACTGTGAAACACATTTGGAACACGTGTACATGCGCTATATGCACACACCGCACACAGACGCAAGCATAGACACAAAGGGCTTGCACGCCGCAGATGTCTCATGGCCCATTAGCCTGCGTGTTTCATTCATCTTTTAAGGCAGATTCAGGGAACAGACAATGTTAAAAAGTGTGCAGTGAGGTCGATGTCATATTTGGAAGGTATCTCGAAATTTATTGATATGTTTGTTCTTGGTCTTCGGCTTAAGACACGAGGACATGTTGCTTAAAAGGGGTTAATGCAAAGCTCCTTGATTTTTGTGCGTGTATGTGTGTGCTCGCTGTGGAGAATGTGAGAAGGAACAAGTGTATCTGACAGGACAGGTGGCTCCATTGTGTCTCTAGCCATATCTTCAATGGCCAGGGGTTTGTGTGCACAAGACAGAGAGAGAGATGGGGTAGGCAAGGTGCAAAAATAGACGCCGTATAAATCTCAGGTCTAAATATGTGAAGAAACACAGAAGAAAAAAATTATATATATCCCCAAACATCTTAGGTTCTTTTGAAATCATCATATTTATCCTGTGACAAGCCTTGTAACGTGATTAAAAGTCATCAATTACTGTCAGTGACTCACTGCTATGACTTGCACAACATGAAGAATGAATGAACAGAGGCAAAGTAAGGAGAAGAAAGGATAAAGTGATAAGCTTTACTTCCAGTTTCCTCTATGGCTTTTATCAAAGTGCATTTCATTCTAAAAATACCTCCTATATACCCTCTACCTTACCAGAGTTTATACTGGAGGTAATGGGGCCTTGATTTTATCTCTAGGCTACAGTGGACAATTTAGAAATGGAGGGTAAAGAAGTCAAAATGTATAAAGAGTAACATTAATTGTTGCATGTTTTAAAAAAAGTACATTGTCTTTCAGTTTTAAGATTTTACATATCAGGACATAAATCATCTTTAGTAGGTCTAAATTTGGGTGTATACAACCTTCAGGGAACTACAAAACATGATTTATCACACAGTGTCATTATTTATTCAGCAGACACGAAACCAAAATGCAGAAGCCATGTGTGAGAAATTAAATAAGTCCTGTGATTCAGTATGTTTAGAATCGCCTTTAGCACCAGTAACTTGAAGTAATTGTTTTCATGTAATTTCATGATTCTTTCACATTGTTCTGAAAGGATTTTGGCCCGCCCTTCTTTACAGTGTTGCTTCAGTTCATCGAATGTTTACAGGTATTCATTTATACACAGGTCTCTTAGCTCTCTTCGGGTCCTACCACAACATTTCAATAAGGTTGAGGTCTGGATTTTGATTGGATCATTGATTCTTTTCCTTTTCATTCGTTCTTTTTCTTCTAGTGTTCTCCGGATCATTGGCCTGTTGCATGACCCAATTTTGGCCTCATTGCTTCACACACATAAAACACTTTGGTATACAGAGGAGTTTATGGTCAACTCACTGACAAGGTGCCCAGATCCTGTGGCTGCAAAACAAACCCAAGTTTCATACCTAGGTGGTATGAGGTGTTGTCATTGATATGCTGTGTTGGAGGACGCTAAACACTTACATTTTCACTTTGGTCTCATATGTGCAGAGGACATTGTTCCAGAGGTCTGGTATACGGTGGCCCTGAGAGTCCAAACGGACTGCAACATCAGAAAACAACAGCAATAAGAAAAACGCTGCAAAAGCGCACAAAACACAACAGAAATAGTAAAAACGAAAACGGAAATAGGAAAAAAGAAAACAGATATAGGAAAAAACTGATTTCCAAAAGCATAAGGGAAGTGTTTCTGGGGAGACAATAACCACACGGACTAGTTGCAGGAACCAAAATATGCTAAGAATTGCGCTGGGAGACACTTAAAAGAAGTGGAGGATCTATCGGTTTTGTGAGGAAAGAAAAAATGAGAGTGTGTTAGCCTAACTATTAGCCTAAAAATCCGTCATCAGTATTATATGAATCACAAGATTAAAACACACTTACCTAGCATGTTTTGGTTCCTACAACTGGTCCGTCGGGTTATTGTCTCCCCAGAAACACTTCCCTTGTGCTTTTGGAAATCTGTTTTTCCGTTTTCGTTTTTCCTATTTCCGTTGTGTCTTGTGTGCTTTTTCAGCGTTTTTCATATTGCTAGTGTTTTCTTAAGTTGCAGTCCGTTTGGCCTCTCAGGGCCACCATACTTGTAGCTGATTTGATGCATCTTTGTGAGCCTAAGCTGTGTCAAGACTTTCTTTTTAGAGGGAAGACGCTTTCTCTTAGCAGCCCTTCCAAACAGGCGATACTTGTTCAGTCTTTTTCTAATCATGCTGTCATGGAGTTTGACATTTACCATGCTAACTGGGGGCTGTAGAGTCTGAGATGTAGCTCCTTTTTTCTTCAATTTCTCCGAGCAGTGCGATCTGACCTTGGGGTGAATTTCCTGAGATGTCTTGGGAATAATGGCTGCTGTCTCGAATGATTTCTACTTATTATGAACATCAAATTGCTTGGAAATGATCGTATAACCCTTCCCAGATTGATCATTAGCAACAGTTCCTTCTCTATAAATCGTTGTGTTAATAAACGCCTGAATGCTTCAAACAGGCAAAGTGCCAAAACTTCAGCCTTTACTGAAGTGCTTGCACTTGCTGATGATCAATTAATCAAGTGCATTTGATTAACAGCACCTGGCTGCTAATTACCCTGTTAATTCCCAAAGAAGCAGTAAGACTCTCTTTAATTTTCAACACTGCTTCTGCATTTTCGGCTTAGTTTTTGTTTCAGATTCAGAGTATTTTCTTTATAAAATAACTGTAGAGGCGAGGCACATCATCCACTAAGAAACAAAAAGCAATTGGCTGATTTATGTACTTAGTATCCACATTCTTATCTTAACTTCTGCACAAGGGCAGCAATGGAAGGCGTTAATATTAAAACATTTTAGGATTTTGTTTATGTTTGGTGCTGAATGAAAGAGCACATTTTTCTGTAAATATGGGTCAAAAGTTTAGACAAAAATACAACCAGGCCAATCGTTTCCGCAGAAACTAATTTGAGCTGCAAAAGTACACAAATGTCTTGTGAAATATCATGAGAACTGCCTGAGAGGAGGCAATATTATCTCCAATTAGAGCACTGCATCTTGTGACTGCAGCTTATCGTCATGGTTTAACTTGGCCAGCACAATGAGGCCCTTCACAAGACTTGATCGAGACTTAAACAAGCTAAAAGTGATTCTGTTGACTTGGAGATCTGGGATTTAACAGGTAGATTTTATTTTTGGTACTTTTTTTGGACCACTGTCAGTTTCCTATGGTGAAATTCTATCTTGGGTAAAGGGCCTCTCTGTTTAAAGTCTTCTGGTTTCTGGAAGGTGTCTCCGAACCATATTTAGTGGTGGACACCTAACACATGCTAGGTGTTCCTGATAAGAAGAACAGCAAACAGAAAAAAAATGCAGCATCACAACATCCCACTAAAAAGTTCCAACTTTGTAAATGTTTCCTATACTTAGACTGATATGTTTAGCATCACCGACTACTCTGTGGGCCGACTCAAAATGTATTTGTAATAAACCATCCACTGTGGGCTGGGAGAGGTTAAAGCAGCATTTAAAACTAGCAGATTTTGGAAGGATGCTAAAAGGGATGGATTGCCAAGTGCATGGGGGGGGGGACGGGCATTGTGCTGTTACACACACATTCGCATTAGTGTGCGACAGGGTTATTGTGTTAGGCCTTGGGAAATGGGTGAGGGCAGTGGTCATGTGAGCTACAGCTATACTTTCAAATGTTTTGAAACATCGCAGAGGAGATAGATGGATGAAAAGATGTTTTTTTTTTTTTTTAATGTAGGAGTAATCTCATTAGTTTCTGCAAGAGGTTTGGTTTGTTTTCTATTCCACTGCCTCGAGGGCACAGTACCAGTTTAATTTGACTGAATCACTGCAGCAAGCTCGAGTGTAGTGCAGCAGCCAGCAGCACTGGTGAACTGAACAGTAGTATATCACAATATGAACTCACTTGCACTAATATTGCAGTATAGTGTCTGGCATTTTATCAACTGATGCGGTGTTGGGAACAAAAATTACCAGTGAAGTTGTTTGGTATGTCGCTTTTCATACCTTGGAAGCCCAAGTTGAAGATGAGTATCTGAGATTTCCTTCGCTTTATCTTGGTCCACGGTGTGCTCTCTCTCATGACATGGTTGTAAGCATTCCAGATGTGGGATGTGTTCCTCCGTCTCTTCCAGGTGGGGCAGCCAGGTCATGATAGTCTCTATGCAAGAATTTGCAGGAGCATTATTGCTTTAAATGGCACTGTGATCATCCCCAAAGACACTGTTTGTCTTGTCTCGTCCTGCCAGTATAACTCAACGTCGTTATAGGAGTATTTCAAACCAAAATTTAATGAAAGTGTTAAGTGGGTTTATCCAAACAGCCTGAGGCTGACTATTCATTCTCTGTGTCTTTCTTTTTGTCTTTTCCTCTCTTTCCAGATGTTGGAGCCTAAGGTGGATGCCCCTTCATGTGAACTGGGTGGAGTAGGAGGAGATCGAGGAGGTGTATGCCTCCATCTGCCGACACGTAGCTCAGAAGGGGAGGAAAGCAGCCTGTATCCCTCCAGTCCCTCTGAGCCCCCAACGCTGGGTAGTCCTCACCCCTCAGAGCCACTCACCCCTCTGGATGAGGTCTACATGCCCCTTGGAGGTCTGGTGGGATCTGACGAGGGACTTAAGGTACCTCCAACACCACCGCCTTCCACTGAGGGTGAGGATTCCAAGAGCATAGAGGGGCATGAGATGGAGCTCTGGAAGGACAGGAGGGATGAGGAGAACAAGCGAGAGGAAGAGGAGGATGAAGAGGAAGAGGAGGCCGGCAGAAAGAGTGTCGGGAGCGAAGGCTGCGAGAAAGAAGATGAAGGAGAGGATGAAGGAGAGAGGAACGAGGAGGAGGTGAACTTAAACCTGGTGGTGTCAAACACAGACGAGGACAATGTCTCAGAGCCGCCTGACACCAACGCTCCCCCTTCCTCCTCCTCATCTTCGTTTGTTATCCCGGAGCTCCGCCTTGACCGCTCCTTTAGCGCCGATGCCCTTTCTTCACCCAACACTGACGAAGAAGAGTACGACGAAGACGAAGACGAGGAGTCTGAAGAAGAAGATGATGACGATGACAGCGACGACGCCTACCTGCAGCGCAGTGACAGCAAGCGCCGAAGCATGGTAGAGGGTGCCACGTGTGAGAAACATGGAGGAGGGGGGCTGAGTGTGCAAAATTCCCTCCGCAGGCGCACACACAGCGAGGGCAGCCTCCTGCAGGACCCCCGCACGCCTTGCTTCACTTCTGACAACGCCATCAACTGCCTAGAAACTGGAGGGGGATCCCACAAGGGCGGCTGGACACTCCCATCACCTAAAACCTTGAAGAAAGAGCTGACCAAGAATGGAGGCTCCATGCATCAGCTGTGTATGCTATTTTCTGGGAGGAAGGTAAGCAACGTCACTGTGAAATACCAGTGAGGCACACAGAGAACAGGTCACGAAGTACAAGCAACAAGAAACCCACACAAACAAGCACTGCAATACTGACCAGTGGCGTTACAGCTATTCCTTCTGAATAGCCCAGTTACTTTCCAGTGGTTTTAGTGAAAAGGGTGACATCAAGTGGTAAAGCAGAGCAAATGCACGCTCTACCTGGCATTATAATTACATCAGCTTGTAATTAACACTTATAATTATTCACAGATTACTCACATTTACATACAAAACACTTTAATGCTGACTGTTAAACTTTCATAAATTTCAAATTACTGTCTCATTGTCTCTCTAATGTTGTTACGTAAAAATCTGTAAAAGATCCAAGAACACTGTGAAATTATAGCATTATCTATAATAGCAGTGTGTTTCCTACATCTCATACCAATCTGTGTAAGTTTTGTAATCGTAAAGGTCACAAACAAAAATAGAATAGTGCAATAATGAAATCATTTTTGGGCTCCTATTTGAGAAGGATTTCTGCAGTTTAAGATTAGGTGCTGGTAAATGTTGTTTCACTTGTCCAGCAGAGGGTAGCATGCATCATATTGTCTCGCCTTACACACAGTAACAGAAAGAGTTGTGCCTTTTCTCACTTTGCTCATGCCAGTGTTGAATAATGTTAACTGAGAAATGATTCTGTCTCATGTTCCTGTTCACTATGAAGTAATAGGTTTTTTATTTGTCCTTAGAATTATCAGACTGACGGTGCGCACGGACGATTCATCATCTGTGCCACTGTTTCTCCCAAAAGTATTTATAGTGCTGGTCTGCACACCTGCACACATGTTTCAGCAAAAATAGTTTGGAAAAAATGTGAAAGAAAGAAAAGAAGGATCAGAAAAATGTATTAAATGGAAGGAAAATAAGTCAGTGATAGCAGAACTCAATAGGCTCTACTATATATTGGTAACAGAGCTGATTAAGTGCTTGCTCTATCAAAAATACTTCTCCTCTTTATCTGCCTCTCTCTCCACAAGTCTGTCAGCACACTCGGCAGCCTTAAATGGCAAGGTGTGTACACTGCGCAGAGAAGGAATGCAGCAGACAGAGCTGCAGCCTATTGGTCTTGGCAGATTCAAGGGTAATTTTACTACCTCTTGGCGTCATGGATACAGTTCCTTTGAGGCTTTTGTTTCCATTATTTAAAATGACATGCCAAATCCACTCGTTAATAAATCATGTGACATCTTCAGGCGCAGAGTGTGTGTCTGTGTTTTAGTTAAAGCTATCTAGAGCTATTTGGTTTGCAGTGTTATACTGTTACAGTAGGATGAAATCAGAACCACTTGACCACACGGGGTGTGGACTTTAATTAATTTAGAATCATTGATTAACCTTGATGTTGTTTTTGGAGGTAAAACAAAGAAACAAACAGAAAAAACGTATACAATGTTGTCTGATCGTGCTTGTTTTAAACTTGCAGTAAAGCCTTAGCTTCACTGATCACATTGTCTTATTGCTATTTGAATAACTTATTCATGAATACTTGACGTGCCACATCAGTTATCATACACTTTAAGATACTTTTCACACAACTCAGTGCTCTGCAGGTTGGTGTATGTGAGTTAGAAAGTGTGACAGACGTGTCTGGCCTTTAACAAGCACCAGACCTCCTCCTGTCTTTCTTTCCGTTCTGCACCTTTTCTTCTCACTTGATGTTTTTAGTGGCCTATCATCAATGCAAAGAGAGCCAGGGACGGACAGAGAGCAGGTCAAGAAAAATAATGTCAGTTTGTTTGACTGTGAGATTTTTCTTGCTTGCTGCTTCAGTGAAACGGTGAGCAAGGACCGGACTGGTGAAAAATTTGAATATACTTTTGTCTGTTTCTTTTTAATCTCTCGACTTTTCAACTGTTCATGTTTTATCCATGCAGGTAAAAATGAACCTGATCTAACTCAACTGTTTATAAATGTAAAAGTTCTTTGGTGTCTTTTCAAATTCCAGCAGTTCCTGTGGTATTTTATAGTAATTAGATAAAAACTATAAGGCATTTCAATCAAAGACAACAGAAGGATTGAAGCAAAATTATAGCAATAAACTAAAGTTTAAACCAGTAATACTTAAATTTGTGTCTTAACCAAGTAGCCAGTAGTAGTGCTCTTTCAAGACATACAGTATAAAGAAAAGGAATAAAGAAAAGAATTGGTGCTTGAAATCTGATTTCAAATAATTGTTGGTCATCTATGTAAAATCATTGTAACTGGCACTGTGCAGCACCATGAACGTGGTAAACAATATATATATATTTTTTAAAGTTTAATCAAAAAAATCTAAAATTGTTCTATGTAAACAACCCAAAACAAATGGAGTCCAGAGGTGATCAAATGGTCCTTTTTTTTTTTTTTTACAGTCGTTTTTACAGAAGGAGCTAAAACCAATAAATTGTCTTTTCAGTGAGGTCATTACAGTGAGTCTCCTCTCGCTGCACAGACACCCACCCCCTCGCAGATGTTGCTGACATGTGAGGATCTAACCCAAGCAACCCAAAGAAAGAAAAAAAAAATCTGTTTACGGGGCTTAAATGTTTGTTTGGATTTTGAATAAATATCGCCTCTCTTTACAGATGTTGGGTGGGGAAACTATTTCAGTGTGTTTACTGAATGTGTGTGATGCTTACATTCTTGCGTTGACATAAGGATGGACCCAGGCAGATAGTATAAAATGAACACTGATGAAAACAAATTAGTATGTATTTAAATTTGAAAACATCGGTGTCGTTTGGCATGATGTTGCGGACTCCTCTGACAGTTGTAAAAATGGTCTCAGCGTATTTCCAGCCCAATCACTGAGGCCAACTTGCAGTTTTCTCTCATGCAAGGCTGTTTCTGTAGCTGGCCATTATTATATAACATTAACTCCCCCCTCTCTTACTTTTACATGAAATAATAAAAAACAGTTGTTTAATATTATTTAACATTATTTAAAGAGAGAAAAAAAACGTATGTTTGGCTTGAACAACGCTTAAAAATTCAATACATATGCAGATGTTTTCCAGTAATGTTTGTACACTGTGCACACAATCAGGCCGTCCAGTTCTGTCCTGTTGGCTCCTGCACAACTAATTTAATGTCATTGGGAGAATAAAGCATATAATGTATTATGTTAAACAGGTTGAACACTAGAAAAACACTCATTGAGTAGAAAAGATAGTTAGGGTTAAGCACACATTAAAGAGGTTAAAACAATAGAACACACAGCAGTGTGTTTGGAGGGACGTACCTTCAGGGAAAAGATTGGCTTCTGTTTTTCTGGCCTTTACATAATACTTTCTGTGCTGTAATAATCACGAAAAATATTTACAGGAACTTAAATATTCTATTTTAGGGTGACACAGAAAAATATGAGTGAAGCCCCAGCAATTTTCCACTAGAAAAACTATTCTATTAATCCTTGTCTCTCATTATTCCTCAGGCCCTAAGTTGCATATTTGTTAATTTTAGCTCAAAGGTTATAGCACTTGATATCAAGATTATTGTGTTTATCTCATATGGCTCAGCGCATGACCGGGCCTAAGAATAGGGTTGGTTGTTTTTTTTGTTTTTTTACTGAATGAACTAAATAAGTTGTTCATGGAAACTGTTTAAAAATACAGTGTATTGATGAGTACCAGGCACATCTCAAGTGTTTTGTTTCAGCGTAAAACAAAACAGGCGCCACAGGTAATTTGCCAGGTGCCAAGGCGTACATCACAATCAGCACGTATCGTCTGTGAGCACTACGACCCACTGAACACAGATGGCGTTGTGGACAAAAACGTGGGTTTTCCTTGATTTCGTTGTACAGTAGTTGGCCTGGATGGGACAAAAGGCCACAGTTCAAATGCACACAGGGCGCAGCCAGTCCACTGCAATGCTAAATGAGTAACATGTAAATATTTGCTGAGACTGAGCAAACTTTCAGAACAGTCAACACAGCATCCAGTCACCTCCTACTTATTGACAAAAAATGTGAATGAACTGAATGCAATGTTTTTTTAGGTTGTGCTGTGTTACTCCACAGTTTACAGCAGAATTTAATGGCGGAGAGTCCATAATGTAAATGTAATGTGAGCGTCCATGTACGTTTCCAATAAAGGGAAAAAGGAGTTATGTAAGTCTGAACAGGACTTTTTCTTTTTTTTTATTCGGGAACGATTTATTGTCTCTTGTTATGAAATCAGGGACATCTCCCTTTGTCTTTCGGTGAAGTCTTCTGTGCTGTCTGGAAGGTTCCAGACAGATTATTCTCCCCTATCCCTGTCTCTGTATGTTTGATTGTTCATTTGTTTTTTAAATTTCGACTTAAGAAGGAAGAGGAATGCACAGTTGGGGAGAAAGTAACTGCACATACCCACAAACCCGAGGTCTCACATATATACGTCTAAGTCTATATGCATATTTCTGCATCAAACAATCCCTTAGTCAATCAGTATGCAAACAAAGAGCTTTATTTCATTCATTCTTCTTCTTTTTTAATGATTCATCTTCACTCCCAGCCATATTGTAACTACATTGCAGAACAACACACAGCCAAGAGGTCCTCTTGCATTCTCCTTCAATTTTTCCACATAACAGTTTCCATTCGTTTTATTTACAACATTGGCCTGAACTGTTTTGGCATATCACGAGAAGTTATGGCACTTGTAAATCACACACACACACGCACCCACACACAGTGCCAGTGGTTTTCCTACGGCGCACTGTTTTAATGCTGTGATTTGCATGGAGTCACTTTCTCAACTGACTTTTAACATCGTATAAAGCAAGAAGCCATGCGGTAACTTAATTGCCTAATGAAGAATAAAATATTCAGGTTCAAGCTGCAGGTCCCATACAAAATGTCTCTATCCAAACCAGCAGATGAAGTGCTTTGGAGAGATGAAAATTAAGTTTATGTTGTTGTGCAGAGCCCATTAGCCCGGATAATATAATGCTACCTACTTATCCAAGTTAGCCTGCCTAAAATGACTTCGCATCTGCAAGCCACTTTGCAAACCACTTTCCCTTCAGCACTGGCTTTTCATGCTTAGTGAATGAGGCATGCAGTGTTCTGTGCTGGCATCTCAAAAGAGCAATACTGACCGATACTAATAATTGTAGATTACTGATATATGATTAAATGTTGTAATATGTAAAAATGTATCTGTCTAACATAATCCTGTCTAAAAGCACACTATAGATAAACTTATAGATTAAACTTGTGCTTTAATCGAGAGAAGGTTTTGACATGACTAGGCCAGCTTAGAGCATCCAGAACCAAATATGTATGCAGTGGATGTTTCAGTGCTGAGTAGAGGCTTTCCTGTTGCAATGTGCAGTTTAACTAAGTTAAACTAAGTTCAGTAGAAGTTCATAATATTCTTATTGGCTTTGAGAGTGATATTATTCCTTACATCCACTCCTTAAACCTTTGTTAGAAGCTGTTTCTCGTAGCTCTACAAACACCATTTTAGCATGTGGAGAAATTCCAGGCTTGTTAAGCGTACTTTAACTAATTCATACAAAAGTAAAGTAGTAGAATACAGACACATAAAAAGAACCGTAATTTACAAACAAGTTAAACCTTCTACTGTGTGTTTGGTTTAAAAATGTAATCTTTGTTAAAGATACTCCCATGCTACTACTTAACCACTCATTCATGGAGTTGTGCATTTTTACAAACCCCCCACAACAAAGGCTAGCTAATCCTGAGTAATTATGCTTGCATTCCCCTTGTTTATTTGTTATCAGTTGTTTGCCTGTTTGTGATTGTGCCTGCATTTTAATGGGCATTTTAATAGTTACTCTTCTGAACTGTGCATGAAGGAGTGCTTTACACATGTCAATACCAATGACTGTGGAGGACCCTGTCTCAGTAATTGTAACAGACTGCCTGACACCTGCTTCCAGTACTAACATTTAACAAAGTTAGTGACTTGCTACAGTATGAAAAACCAACACAGGAGACCTAACAGACCTAACAGACTGAGAGCTAGGAAATCATTGGAGAGTATTGTTTCAGTTGTCATCAGCTTGATGAGTAATACAATATCGTGTTATCACTTGCATCTTGGGAATATGCAAGTCTTTGAGCAGTATACAGGAATGACCATCAGCATTTGCTCATTGAAACTAATTACTGTGCAGAGTGTTTGATGATGCTTTTCTTTCGTCAGACGCGTTGCCCTGATGTCAGAGCACTTACTAGCAGAGCTCAGTTCAGCAGACCCACGCTGTCTGCTCACCTCAGTCTCCTATAGTGTATTCTCTTTGGTCGGTAAATGTTGGGACTTTGGATGCTATCACTGGCATTCTCCTGACATTCAGATGACTCAAGACAGACTCCAGAAGGCCTCCTGTTTCATAGTTGTGTCCTCTGTGTGTTTGAACTGGGGTGTTTGCAGCGCTCGTTGCCATAGCAGTATTTTGGCTGAGTCAGCCAAAAAATACTGCTGTGGCAAAATATTTAGATAAATAAATGTTTATAGATGGTTCCATAAGTAAGCTGTGTACAGCTGTTGATATTAATGATACCTGTAGCCTTTAAGGGAACTGTTGTTCATGTTTGTGTGCGTCACCCACCAGTTTTGCACAGTGAAGCTTTCGGGACATTGCTCTAGTTGGTACTGTTTGTCTTATAGAATAATTATGAGCTTCAGAAAAACAAGCTCCGAACTTATACATCTAATCTCAACATTTACAGTAATGTAGTGAAGTATTTTTAAATTAATCAAATTAGATTAAAAAGAGCAATTTTCTCAGTCTCCTGTTTTTGTCTCCAAACACATTTGGCTCAGTGAAACAATACAAATGGTTAAACATACCAAAACTAAATCAGATCCTTCTTCCACCTAGCAATGTTTGGCCGACTGTGTATTTAATAAAATATTTAATAAAACAAATATTCCTCTATATTTAATAGCTTGCTTTCATGTTGGCATTTTTCTACTATCCTGCAGAGCATCATCTGCAGTGCACTGCTCCTCTTTTAACCACACATTCAAATCTCTAAAGAGGCAAAGGAGGCAACTCTAACTATGTTTTATTTATTGAGATCAATAGTAGACTTTCTGAGTTTGAGAGTTAATGAATATGTGAAAATGACTTGGCTCTTTAAAGTGTTTTGCAGCATCATGGACCGGATTCAATATGCAGTAAATGACGATCAGGTTCATTATAAAGTGTATGACTGATCGTTTTGCTCTTTTGTGACTTTTCCTCTCTATTAGTGCATCACAGCAGAGGCACCATCAGTTGCAAAGGCAACAAACCCTGCGCATAATTTAATTGAAGATTCCCTTTAGAACTGCATGATGACAGCATCGCTGTTGCATAGCTGCAATGTAGTAAAAAGTGATAAGAAGCTGGATAACTTATCTTTGTAGGGAATTCTGATGTTGATGATGTCCAGGAATACTTCTAGGATTTTGGGGGGGAAATGAATTTGGTTCATTTCTCTTTTATTTGGTTAGGTTTTTACTCTAAAGCATATTTACTTAGTGGCTTAATAAGAGGTTGTAGTGAAAAGAATTAGATTATAGCCCCACTTATCAGGCAGTGTCATCTGTGTTGAAGTGCTGAAAGGAAAACTCACTTTCTTGTTGTGTTGTTGTTCCTGCTGTAAACCGTTCTAAAATGAAGCAGTAAGAATCAGAGGGGGTAGGGGTGCATTTTTATATCCCCCACTGGGGATACAAAAAAATTTAGCAGGGGGGAGATATGTAGACCAGAGAGAGGGAAATCCTCCTCTACCCTCTATCATACCCTATGTTGTAAACTGAGAGACCAGCATATATACCTTGTAACTGGGTATAAAAGCAACAAAACTGATTTTGGCCACCAATGCAGGACACGTGTAACTTCTTTCTGTCCTTTAGCTATAACTTTGGTTAACCTTTTTCTTTTAGCTAGTGCTGTGGAGTGCAAACATCAGTTATACATATTTCATTTTGCTGGATAAAAACCAACAAATCATTGGAAAATAGCAAGCTAAGTTGCCATATCAGCCTCATAAATTTGGATGAATTAGCTGATCTTATCCACTCAAGACAGTATTTTGCCTAGATAGCTTGTAGATTAGCTGGCAAGCTAGCATTAGCTAGCATTAGTCTGAAGAAAGTGTGCTCAGTGGTGATTTTCATCCTCCATCTCTCTATGAGCTCAATTGAAGTTTGGCCACAATATCAGTCACATTCACATTTTGCTGGATGATCTCCACTCAGTAAAATACTTCCAAATACTTACAAATCATTTCACAGATTGTAAATGGCAAATCATTCAGTACATGAAACTTGCTGCGTAGTGCTAACACACAGAAAATACTCTTCAAGGTCGCTATTATTGCAGTTGGTAATACAGTTAATACCAAATCTGAGCATTCATCTGCACAGTCTGTTGCCTTGGATAGACTTTGAATGAATTCTCTGTGTGTTCTGACTGAAGTAAAAGAGGGACATACATGGAGACAGACGTACATGTGCAATTTGTGCTATCAGCACATAAATCTGCCTTGATTTGCATTGTAGAAGCATGTAAATGTGTCCCAGCACGCACAGAAACAGGACGAAGTCGTACACTCTGTTGTACTCCCTGGGCAGCAGAAGTCAGGGAGAACAATGCTGGTGGGATGATAGGAACACACATGCTGTCCTCACAGGATGGGAACAGAGTCAATGGAGCAATCAGCCCTGAAGGGTAAAGACAGGAAAATCACAGTTCACTCTTTGCTTGTTCATTATGGAATAAAAGATCTAATTTAGCTAATGAATAATCTTTTTATTCCTAACCCTTTTATGTATTTTCCATGGAGTTCTTTTGCTTGCTATTTTCTGTTATGACTACAATAATCTGTTGAATGCCTCACATTTAATCATGCAGCAGTGGTACTAATTAACCTAAAGTACATTTAGTTTGCTATAGAGAGAGAACAATTATTAATTTCACAAAATGTATTAAATACACTGCTATAGCTTTTGTTTATTTTTAGTTGATAAAACTTTTTTTTTTTTTTTTTACAAAGCCAACCATTTCTTTTAGTCCAGATTGGAGAATGACATTTGTCTTTAGCACGCATTTTATAGCTTTAAAACAGCCGACTTTTTTAAAGCTGGTGACTTTCAGAACACATCAAAGAAAAAGAGTTTGGACATAGCGACTTAAAAATGACTGGGAGCAGATGCTTTAAGTTCTCAGTCACTCTACACATTGAGACCAATGGTAATGTCAGATATTCCATGACTGTTGTGTGTTGTTTACTTCCCCTGGGACGGAGGAAGCATGACATTTACACAAATGGATGTGTGACCCACATCATTCCCCTGCTTCTGTGTTTGGAATCTCATTTGCAGCATTCCTTCCTTCCCTCTTGAATGCCATACGTCTCCTCCTGACCTGCTACTTTCCTAGTAATCACTTTAGTTGTTGGCAGCCAGCCCTTCCGCTTGGCTGTGAAAAAAATACAAAATGCTAATAACAGATTCAAGGCAGCACCTGCTGCTCACAGCACTAACACACTTGCTCTATGTGTTACCACACTGAGCTCAGGACCGTAATGATCAACGGGACTGACCACCAGCCCGGTGATGCAACATAAAGCCAATAGGACAGTGTTATCTGGGTCCCTCATATAGATAAGGAAACACTATGCTGAAACTAAAGGCAAAGAATGTATTTGCTCCAAGACAGTGGTAATTATTTAGGATGTAAATGATCTTCTGTTTATCAGGGATGTAACGTTCTAGTTATAAAAAGTGCAGCTTATCTGCAAAATGCACTTTAGTGTGATCTGAACAGTCTGTATTGCTGAGGACTGTAACTGCTATATTGACCCTAGCTGTGAAGCTTTAGTAGTAGTAGTAATAAAGATGTCAGGATGTTCATCAAACAAGGAACATAAAAAAAAGTCATCAGACTGAACAAGGTCAGCATGATGACTTTTTAGTTTTCCTTACTTTGGCTATTAAAGTAATTCAAAGAGAAACTGAGATTTTATGAGACACGTTGTTCATTAGATATCCTGAAATAATATGTTGAAAAATCTAGATGGACGAATGTGGATTTTATCTGCAGCTGCACTGCTACTGAAGGCTAAAGGCTTATTATTTTACAAAATATACACTTCAAAGACACAGTTTTGTAGTTTTGCCTCTGTGTACCACCACAGTGGATTTTTAATCAAACAATCAATATGATTGAAGTGCAGACTTTCAACTTTAAGTCAATGGATTTAACAAAAAATTGCATGAAGTATTTAGGAATTACAGACCATTTTAAACATACATTCAGAGGGTCAAAGTTATTTGGACAAACTAACATAATTTAAATATAAGGATTTTTTTTAAATACTTGGATGAAAAGCCTTTGGAGTCAATGACAGCTAGGTCATTACTGCAGCCCCCTTTAGTTGCTGCTTGCTTGTAGGTCTGAATTCTGAATTCAATTTTGTTATTAATAATTGAATTGTTGACTGACTTTAGCGTTGAACAATATCCCATTACTCTGACCTGAGAAACTCTTTGGTTACTGTATATATACATATATATCTTATATACTTATTTATAATTAGCTCAGTGTGTGTTTGTTTTTTTTTGTTTTTTTTAATTATGTGAGTCTTCCTAATGTGGCTGCTTCTGATTAGGAATCAGTGACCTACTTTTTCAGTCTGTGTATAACAGCCAGATTTGGGGAGAACTATGTAGCTGCAGCCATTTAGAATTACATGCAGAAAGGTCATCTGCTGGTCAGAAAATGTCAATAAAATTTTAATGGGTAGCACCAGTCCTAGGCCTCAGTAACCTGACATCTTGTCAGAGCAGCTCAAAAGAGTGACGTTGTCCTAGCATTGTTCATTAACATACCATGACATGGGAAGTACTAATGCAGGAAGCAGCCATCTCCGGAGAGGTGCTGAATAACAGGAGGCAGGGAAGAATCAGATCAAGCATTCAATATACCCAGACATCCTCACTCACACACACAAGCACAAGCACACACTCAGACAATGCACCTATTGTAACCGCTTTCATAATGTAGTTAGAGTAGGAATGAGTCAGTATCCTGTCTGCTGGTCACTGAGTTTATTCAGAGATATTTCTGATAATTGTAGTAGTCCCATTGTACTGTATGGGTGGGTGAGTGTTAGAGTGTATGTTACCATTCAGTTACACCAACAAGTATACACATTCTGACAGATGAATGCAGATAAACATCATGCAGCCACTGGGAAGACCACAAGATTATTTCCTATCATTTATAAAGGAAGCTGGAAAAACAGTAATTGAAGCAGTTATATAATAACGCATAAAGAATGATAGAGGCATCTAAAAATATTTTCTCAGAGCTTTTAATACAAAGCCATAAAAGAACTGTGGGAAGAAAATGTCATACCAAAAGAAGCACTGAAAGCATCGTGTTTATGAATATGAATAATTGTTTACAATATTCTCTCTATCTTGTTTTTCTCTTCAGACACAGGTCACCCAATCAAACTTAACTATATAAATGGTTTAACATGCCAGAATTAAAGACTTCATCTTTTTTAGCACTATGTTGTCAGTTGTAACATTTAACTTTAGTGTTTAATCTGAAATGATCTCTAATTTCCTTATGCTCTGAATTTAGTTCATTTCTCTTTTATTTAGTTAAGGGTAGTTTTCACTCTGAAAATGCATTGGATGTTCACTTAATGGAAAGTTGACATGGAACACGATCTGAATCACCCCTCTATACAATATCATCTCTGTTGTCACTTTGAGTTCTTCCACTTAAACACTTTTCAACAATTTTTGCAGAGATAATTGTTTTGGAACATAACCAGTTGTCTTTTATTACACCTTAAGTCCAATGCAGTGTCTAATCACTGATTTCCCTTCCAGAGATAAAAAAAAAAGTCGAATAAAATTTAGCACGTACGATTACCTTATAATATCTTTTCGCCAAATAGCCTGTGTTGCACATGAAGGAATGATAAAAATAGTCTAATAGCAGTGCCAAAGCACATTCCAAATGATTATTTTAATCAAAGCGTGTTCATTATAATTTTTGACCTCTAATTATCAAGTATGATTTCTTTAATTGAATTTAGATTAGTTTTAGATTATTTGTTTTCAGTGTGTGTGTTGATATTACACTACAATTACTGAGAAAACCTAGGAGAGATAATTAAAAAAAATAATTATGATTCGGAGTGATAAAATGCGGTCGTCTGCCTCAAATTAAGCAAAGCTAATTGTCGAGTAGTACTTTCCTGCGGAGGTCCTGGAGTTAGAAAATACATCTTTACACTAAGTAGGGACCTTTATGTGAAACTATCTTCAATAGATGTTTTTTAATATACTTGCATGAATATAATTGTGCGTCACTGGTTCTATTTTGAAAAGTAATAATAGGCCATTTGCATAACGGGCTTTCATAACCCAGGCAAATCACCAGACACAGGCTGCTTGTTTGATGATTATCTTGGCCATTTTTTTTGCCCTTGAAAGTATCTGCACAGATTTATGCCAGAGACTTGGAAAAAAATAGGTGACTAGAGACAAAAAACAGCAAACTCTGCTCTCTCCAAGGACCACTGAAGGAACAATGGATTGTTTATAGCTGCCAGAAAATACAACAGTATATAAAGGAAAAAAGGCAAAAGCTCACATTTAACAAAGAAACAGGAGAACAAAAACCACAAAACCAAATGCCTAATATGCAATTTTATCCAGTTGCATAAACTGCATAAACCGTTTTTCCAGTTTTCCAGTTCCCTGAAGCAAGCGTTTTGCTTGCCACATGAGGAAGGCTAATGAATGAATGAATTTGTAATATAAAGAAGCATGCTGTAATTTTGCATTTTGCAGCTCATGCTAGTGATGCCTGGCCCTTTCCTTTTGTCTGCTTTGTGCTTTGCTATGTTATCACAGTGAAATCTAAAACAGCTCATAGAGTGATTTTAGGTGAGGATTTGAAGATAGAAATAAATTCTGAGCTGTTATGTTATATTCATTGCATGATTGCATTTTGGTGTTCAGATGACAAGTTTTGAATGCACAAGTAGGATTATACCAATAAAAGTCAACCCAGATTAAAAACTGTGCAGACTGGTCTGGAATCAGGCAGACAGTCATGTGAAAAAAGTCCTCTTTTTTCTGAATTCTGTGGCTTTCATGTGCTTAAAAATAACACTTTAATCTTCAGGGAATCTTTTTTTTTTTGTTGCTGTTATAGCCTAAAGCCTACAACACCCAGCTATCTAAACCGCTAATATTTTAGTACCGGTACAGTTGGGAAAACTGTGTTTACTTCTCAAAGCTGACTCGCATCAGAGCTTCTGGAAAACCAGGTTCAGAGCAGGGCAGTGATGCAAGGTTTTTACAGCATCATTAGATCACTGTGAATGGGGTATGCCACATAAACACTTGTGCAGCACTGCCACACAATGCCAGGAAGCTAGACTCTGACACGCAGCACCAATCTAATGCTTTACTAGTTGGAGTGGATTGTTCAGACACTGGCTTGTCAGTTTGTGGTCAAACAGACAAAGAAACAGGGGGCTGAAATGGAAGGAAGCAGTCTGAGGAGGGCTGATGAAGAAAAAGCAGCAGGGCATGAAAAGCCAAAAAGTAGTTTAAATACACAAAGACCAAGATTCATTTATTCACCTCTAGGGTTTTAGGTTGGGGGCGGATTTGGAGTCTGGGCTGAGTCTGGGTCAGGAATCCTTCTGAGCTGTGTTTATAATATTGTTCTTACAGTGTGTTTGTCGGTGGTGTGGAGCTGAAGAATGAACAGTTTATTGAACTGAAGGCAAATAGTTTTTGTCCCAGTGTGGCACACACATATTCTCCTTTGATGTTTACTGAGCAGACATGCCACGAGCATGGGTGTCTTTTTATGAACATTTGAAACCTTATTTAGAACTCTCCAGAACATGTTTGCCTATGTTATTTGTTTCACACGTGCATACATATATAAGTACACACAATGGCCTCCAAAGGCACATGTGTCACGAAGTCTGTTAAACTTTGTATCTACACAGCTGTCCTGCAATCCGTAACAGCGTGCCAACATGTGCATCCCGTGCATCAGGGGGCTATCTCGCCGTGTGGTCTTTGGCTAATTCTGTGTTTTCTTGCTGTCTTCAGTTAAGTTTGTTCTCACAGAGACTCGCCCACCAAGGCTATTTTTAGAAAAGCCTCATACTTTTGTTATGCTCCACTGACCATTGCCAGGCACACAGTTGTGTGTATATGTGTGTGTACCGTGTGCGGGTGTGAAGTTGGGCTTGGGCTATCAAAAGGAACAAAGAGGAAAAGGAGCAAAACAGAAGAAGAGTAGAAATAATAGTAAAGAATACATTTTTAATGCTTTCATATTGCATTTTTTTACTACTCAAAACTAAATTCTTTGTATTGATAGTGCTAGGCTCTTTGGGGATTACACATAAAGTCAGATGGTGCTTAGTGCTAATATTCCACAGGTTTGCAGGTAGCTTATATCAACAAACTGTAATATTTTTCACTGGATGACAGGACCATGGCCTCATAAAAAATGTTTGCATATCATTTATTTAAAACATAGGTGTCATAAACGTCCCTGTTGCTCTGACGCTTTTTCCTATGAAAGACTTATATTCATGTAGACAAGTAGTAATTTGTTGAAACCCATAATGACTTCCTCTTATGTAGAGTTTAGTCAGTGTGTTCCTGTAGATTGCACCCTCACCCTCATGAATAGAAATTAAATGGAAGGTAGAAGGGCATTTTTATCCTGTGTGAAATTATGGTGTTGCAACTGAAGACACTCCTCCCTTCTAACTAACTTTCCACTGACATCACAGAGTCATATTTCTTGATTTGCGGTGCTGCTGTTGGGTGTAGACAGGAGGTTTGGCACTCTGTATGTGTGTGTGTATGTGTGCGCGCGTGTGTGTGTAGAGGGGAGGTAAGAGGTGAAAAATACTTATCATTTTCAGGTGTCAGAATATATTTTATTTTGTGATCTATGTGTGAGCCCTGTTTGAGCTTGGATGCCATCCACATTAATGTTTTAGGCAGACTACCTCTCCAGATATGTTCAGCAGCAGGTGCTAATTAATTTAAAGGGTTGGCATGTATTTGGATGAAAAATCCAGATTGTAGCAAAAGATCACATATACACCCCTCTGCACTCATTTAGGTGAAACAGTAGTCTAGTTAAACATCACCTGGCATGAGGACAAGTTTCTTTGAAGAGGGCAAAGTCTGAGTCTTTTTCCAGCTGTGTCCTGTAATTTCAGGGGGAAGCATCATTGATGGCTCTATGGAGACTGGGGCTGCCCTGTTGTTCCGTTACTCCGAGATTAATGATTAGATTCTGGTTTCTCCCATGAACCTCAGTGACATAATCTCTTTCCAGACTAAATAAATAAATACATAATGCATGGACTATGTTTGTAGTTTGATTCTGTTGTGTAAGTTTTGCTTATCACAGAGTAAACATCACTGGTGTTTACTGGTATTAGATGTTGAATGGCATTGAACAAAATGGACATGAAGTAACAATCAAGATAGACTCTGACTAAGTGTCAGTTTAATATTTAAAAACATGTTTTTGTGATGTTGAAATCGATCAGTGCCCCAGTCTACATAACCAAATACAATGTTCTTATTTTGCCCATAAAATGAAGCCTTACGCAGACGCACATCACAATTTTGTCTTTGCTCTTGGATTGTGCTTATTTTTAGATATCTCCTACAACATATTCTCACTCACCTTTCACATTCAACTATGACTTTAATCTGAATGCTTGGAGTGCATCACTCTGCACTGCACACAGTGACAACCTTAATCTTTGTTAAAGGAAGGAGTTATTAAAAGAGTGTAGGAGACATGTTCCATCTGTAACTGAGGCTTTGAGGAGACAAATCCACTCACAGGTACTAAAGGTGATAAAAAAAAAAAAAAAGCTATGCAATCTGTAGTATCAAATCTGCTCTGAGGGAAGGAGGCACTGACACGTTGTACTCGCTCACATCAGCTTCAGCAGTTTCTGTGTTGTCCTGCTGACAGAAAGCTGAGGATGTCAGAATAAGCTACCAGCTAGAAAAATGATGTACAACAGCAGTTAAGTTAAATCGAGCGTATTTCTCCGCCTTGTTTTGGCAGTGTTTAGAGCTGTCAGTCACTTCAGTAGATCAATACATTATTCAACTTCGAGCAGAAACAATAATGCCAAAGCACGACAGGATATAGTTTGGCAGCTGGTATATGTAGGGTGGTTCAGTGTGGAAGGATGCATAAAGCAGGAAGTGTTTGCCCTTGAGACTACGCATTATTGTTAAATACAATAATAATGGTACAAGCACAATGTAGCCATTCTAGCTGTATGCACGCAACTGGACAGACAGTTTGAAACTAATCATTTAATAACACTACCACCAGTATGTTTCTGTTATACCACTGAGGAACCCAATTGGTTTATTGCATTTTTAACCTTTAAGTAACCTTGACAGAAGTGTTTAAGGATCTGGAAAGCTATTTCGTTTAAATTGTAACTTTTGATTTAGCACAGGCTTGAAGGAGACAAAAAAATGTGTAGCTTCCTCGATTGATAGGAAACAGCTGCTGTGGTGGGCTTGAGGTCTGACAGCTAATATGGGCTCGAAAGAATTCATGGTAGGCAAAAAAAAAAAATACGAATAGTATATCTTCAGTTTTGTTGCTGCATTTCTAGAAGAATTTCTTTATTTCACCAAAGTAAAAGCTTCACAGGATGTTTAAGAACTGTGGGACTGCCAAAATTTGTAAAGAAAAAACAAAGAAAAACAGAAAAAGCTCTCACTCTCAAGGTTGAAACGCAAGCTGGGGGTCCTCAAAGATAGAAAACACACGCCATCTGTTACCAGCTGGCCAGTATCTAGCTCAGATGTGTATTGCTGTAATACAATGGCTCATTATTCAGAGCCTCACTCACACATACAATGGGGGCAGTTTCAGACCATCAGATTAGTGGAGATTGACCCCTTCTCCACCCTGAAGCAACTTCCTTTTTCCCTTAACCAATCAAAATGGTGGGTTGGCAGAACGTGTAATGTGAAACCCGGAGTCTTGGCTCAACACTTCAAACCTAGGGCACAGTTGGAGGCCAACAGAAACAACAGCTGTAGTCTTTCACACTCTCCCACTCTCACAGATTTCCTTACTTTGTTATGCCCAGACAAACACCAAGTGTACCCGTGAGATACAGGCACACACCTCAAAGAGCACTGTGGGATTTACAATGTGGACTGCTGCTATGGAATAACCATTTTGGAGGCTGGCTGTATGTGTTACCTGGACTAGCCTTGCTTTTGATAAGGACACTCCACGGACTTACTTGCTTCCTAGCCAATTGGGTAGTCATAGCCAATTGGAGGTAGTCGGAGCTTGCTACAGTCTCTGCAGGAGCCTGCAGGGCCCTCTTTCTGTGTGGAGGGTGGATGATGCAGTGTGTCCTCTCCTTCCTCTCCCCTCAGTTGAGTGCCGGATCCCCCTGTAGCTGCGAGGTCGGCCCCGGAGGAACCAAGAAGAAGAAATCTAAGAACCTGTGAGTATTCAAATCATATATGAATATGTCCATAGTGTTCCATGTATGTTGTCCCGTTGTGTGTTTGCTCATTTAGAAACCTGTAAGGATTTTCTTCTCAATTACCCTGGTGCAACTTTAAGACAATAGATGAAAAACAGAGCATTGCTATTTAGATTTTAAATGCAGACTTTATTTATGTGTGAGAAGGAGAAGCGATTTGAGTGGTAATCCAATGACATGACAACACAGATCTGACAATTAAATGCAGAGTTTCCACTTGGATGTGTCAAAAGAAATGTCCAATCAATGGTAGCCCTAAAGCTTTCCCAGTACTCAAAGTTGGTACGATGCAGTGGACATTTTGGTGCATAATCAAGATTAAAGGCTTGATAGACCTTTTATTACTTTATATTTTTCTTCCAAGGAGCTAGACCTTCTTGTTATTTTCTTAAATGATCTTGAGCATTAGTTCTTCAGGCTTTCTGAAGGTCTTTTGAGGTTTTTCCTTAGATGTTGGCTGCATTTTCACTCACCTTCAGTCCAGTCCTTTCAATAACATGACATATTTTCAGAGGAATGTTTTTCTGTTTGTTAAACCACCTAATGTTGACCTATGAATTATCAGGATAAACAAGGCACCTAATTCAAGGGATAAACCAGTGTTGCGTCTACTCAGAAAAGACATCTTTAGAAAGAACCAAAGTAACCTTTTGCACAGACACTTGAATTGTTTCCAATTCTTTAGTTAAAACTATAGAAAATGCCAAAAACTGACAGGGATAAATTCATATTTTTGCAGCAACAAGGTGATTTTCATATAGCTACTAGCCAAAATCTTGGCATATCTCAGCAGGTGTAGGACAAACAAAGCAGGCCTAAAGAACAGTATCAGATGAAGAGTATCTGAAAGTCATGCTCAGCAAAGACCTGACGCAGGACCTGAGAGATGCACCTGGCCCTTCAGTTGATCCTTCTACTGTTCATTAAAGCCTCATCAGAACTCATCAGAAGTTGGCCGTCAAGAAGCCATTCTTAAGGAAGCAAAACAGGGAGAAAAGGCTGAAGTATGCCAAATTTTAAGAACTGGGCTGAAAAATCAGTGACAATAGGTTTTATGGAAAGATGAACCAACATTGATCATTTTTGATTCCAACTGTCATCATTGTATACAAAGGAGGTCAGGAGAGTAGGTGTCTAAAGCCATCTGGGAAACACGGTGGAAGCTCTGTCATGGTTTGGTTTGGGGCTGCATTTCACCCAGTGGTGCTGGAGGTCTTGTCAAAACTGATGGAATAATGAACCCACAAAAGTAAAGTCAGATTTTTATCAGCCATGCAATACCTTATGGAAAAGGTTTGGATGGCAACAGCTTAATTTTTCAGCATGGAAATCATCTCAAACGTATTGCTAATGGAGCAAAAATGTACCTGGAAAAAACAATTATCAGTCATGGGTTGGTCTCCCCAGAGCCCAGACTTCAACATTATTGAAGCAGTGTGGGATCATCTTGTGAGAGAATTGAACAAAAGGCAGCCAACATACAAAGAGCTTTGAATGTTTTTGAAGAAGCCTGGAGAACTTTTCCTAAAGACTGCTTAAAGAAATGGCAAGAAAGCTTGCAGAAGAGTTTATGCTATGTTGAAGAATAATTGATGTTCAAGCTCAGTAGAATTGTATAAACTCTGTTTTTACCTCATATATTGTACTTCCATGTATGTTTTTCTTTTCCCAAGAATTAAAAAAAATCAGCACATGGCAAAAAGTTTTCCAACTCAGCAGAAAAACAGCAAGTATGGCAACCCTCCTGTTCATTCACCAGCCTTTGAATGCTAATGTAATCAACAGAGTGTACAATTTCACACCCCTCTGTAGCATGGAATGTATTAAACAATCCATCAATCCAGTCACACCCTTTGTGTGGCTGGATTGATGGATTGACGACTGAGAGTGTTAGGACAAATACCCAGTAGATGTCGAGTGTCATTTTAAAATTTAATTTAGATGAATTAAGGCAGATAGAAAAACTGTGGATGTGCTTCTTGGGTGTAAATGTGACTAATTAATGTTGTACGCATAATATCTACATGTTCACGGACCTGCAAATACAGAAATGTGCTATAGACTTTGAAAGACAAAAGTTAAAGCTCATAGTGTAATGCTGCTCATCAACTGCTTAATGAAGCGGTAAATGAGGTGTATGGAACCATATGCGCGTCTCATATTCTCTTTGAGGTGAGAAGTAAGGTGTACATGTTGGGAATGCACATGGGCGTGAAAGATGTGTGCGCTGAAGGCTCAGCGATTCATCGGCTGGTCGTTCTCTTTGAAAAGATGAAAGCACATTTCTTACATTGGATACAATAAAACAGTAGCTGTCCTTGAGCCTGTTACGTTTTTGTAGTGTTTAGTTAAAGAGCAGATTAAGTGATTAAAATTCCTCAGCTATTTTTTTCCCAGTGGTCTGGAGTATGTTGCCTGTTTGTCAGCTGTCGCAAACCTATTCAGCTTGTCTTTAATGTTTGAATAAAACAGGCATAAAAAAAATACAATATGGAATAAAATATACTTTTAATGTGAGTATAGATCGGGTGTGCCTATTTTACAATTCAAGACCCCAAACATGGAGCAAACTCATAATACTGAGCAATGTGTGCCTAAACAGATTGGTTGGAAAAAAATGTGATAGCTTGATTGACTGCAGTAGGTAGAAAAAAACCTTTGTCATCTAATACTACACATGCTGTCTTCTGGCACAGCCAAGGCAAGTGCAAGCTTGAAGCATGGTCTACAGGCCAGTGATAAAGTACAGTAATTTTTTTAATCAATATGTAATGCAGCGCTCTTCATTTATTTGCAGTTCATATTATACTGTAGTATTGCAACGATACATAGAACTAGATCCATGCAGCATATCTCTTAAGTTTGAACTCTTCTACACTGGCCAACAATCACACTGACATATTAAAGCATCAAGGAAAGTATACAAGGAAAGTAAAAAAAAAAATGATTACAGTTAAAAAGTAATAATTCTCAAAACGCTGCGATTAATCCAAAAGATTTGTACTTGATTTTTCTCAGATGTAAGGTGGGACATTAGGGCCACATTAAGTAAACAATATTTGTCAAAATGTCAAAATGCGGAGATTCATCTTGCACCAGTCTCTGCTTTTGTCCTTGCTCTAATGTAAGGATGTTGTTCTTCTTGGGTGCCATGGCCTTCAGCTTAAGTGGGTTCATACTGTGTGTGTTAGAGGCTAAGCAAGTAGCATTGCTACTGCATGGTTCTGACACTGTTGAAGGTTGCATGAAAACAAAAGAGTTTTTTGTTCTTAAACTGTATTTCAGTCAGTCACGAAACTCTCTTCTGTCACCATCAGTCGGTAAAATAAGGATGACTCTAAATTTTCAGTGATGCGAGCCTCTTGTTGAATATACAGTTTTCACCCACTTCCAGTCGTTTACTAATATGCCACACTGCAGACCAGTAGCAGGGGAAATATCTACTCATTAATAAGAATTCACCAAAAATCTCTATGCTATAGATTAAAATATGATGCATAAGCATGCTCGAAAGAAATTAAATATCAAATTACTTGGGAGTGATGTGCAGCAAGAGGTCTAGCTTGCAGCGACTCTGCCTCGCAATTCACAGGACTTCTGCTACTAACGTCTAGGTGCTAGATACCACAGGGGACCTTTAGAGGTCTTACAGAGTCCATGCCTTGGCTGATCAGTGCTGTTTTTGCAGCAATACCAAAGCATATTAGGTAAAGGTGTTCCTAATACTTATGTCTACGTATGGCTTATGTATCTATACAGCTTTATCTTTCTTCTTTGAAAAAGCATATTAAATTAGCTTGATCATCATTTATAGTAAAAAAGACACAAATATGGTCTTTCTTCGAATAAGCATTCTTTCTAGCATCTTTATTCCACAGCCAATGGATCACTGCATGGTGACAGCACTTTCAAACCAGTAGCAATAAAATCCATAAATCTGATACATGTTGATAGATTCAGGATCAGAATACCAAATTGGTAATCCAGCTTCACTTCAAAGAGATGCTAAATGCACACACATGGAAAAGGCACAAAAATGAAGAAAGATACTCAGCAACTGTTATTAGAAAAACAATGCAAATGAGCATCTGGTCATTTCTGCCATTCTGTCTGACTTATGTATAGATTTTACACTGAATATATGCAGTGTTCTCATTAGTATTGCTGGATAGAGATTGGCCGTCACTGAAATATAATACAGATAAAGCGGTTTCCAGCAAAATGACTAGTATCCCTGTAATTGGTGCCAAGGTACAAGAACTAAGTCATTTTTTGTGGTGTGAGAATTGGCCAAGTGTCCACTGACACGCTTGCAAATTTACTGCTGAGATTAACTTCTTAAAGTTCCTATTTTTGAAGAACAGTCCAAGTTATGCAGATAATGTATTATTACACTAAACTATATATTTCCGCTTAATAAATCACATCAAAGACCACAAAAAAAGACATTTACATGTCTGGGGCTCTTTTATCGTACATTACAGTGATGAAACCTCAATTTTCCATTACCCTTGAAACTCTATTTACAGTTTAAAGGTTCCTGCAGTGATAGCTCTACTGCAGTGCTGAATACTTGTTAGTTGTACATGATACAGCCACTGGCCTGTACTCCATACAGCCTTGTGGGATTGCACACATTCTTCTTTCTTGTCCACATTTAGTCTATATTAGCCAGTACACAGGACAGCAAGTGTGCAACTGTTTTCTACTATCACGGTTTTTAGGTCCAAGTGACACAGTCTGAGAGGCCACTGTAGCTCCATGCTAAGAGAAAAGAAGTCTTTAAGCAAATTGCTCTGATGCAGCTCGTCACCTTGTACAGAAGACCCTCTTCCATTGTAGTCCAAGTCTCTCAAACCCCAATTGAGGGAATCTGCCTTTAAACAGTCCATGTGGATTGAGTGAGCCCAGGGTCCGCCTTCTCCAGACCCTTAGGGCTATATAAAGCTCCACCAGAGCCTCTCAGGGGTTAGAGGAATGTGATTGCCAAACAGAGCCCTGGACTTTTGACACACACTCACATGCAGTACATACTGCCTTCATGCTGGCACCCATGCTTCACACGATGGTTGATTTCTCAGAGAAATACCTGGAAAGGTAAGAGCAATTGTGTTGGGCGTGTGTGGATTTAACTGCGGTTTGAATGTTGTTAATGAGAATTAGAAACATCAGCAGGGAGATTGAGAAAAGTGTGAGCAGGGGCTGGTTTGAGTCCCACATGGATTATTGCTCTTAGGCTGGTAGGAAGCTATCTGACCTCTACATGGATCTCATTTGACAGTCACAATGAGGGAAAAGAATCCCCCGTGAGGCTGAAGGACTGAGACTATTTTGGAGGAAACAGCTTTTACTTCTAACTTGAGGCTGTCCCTTTTTCTTAATATACGCAGCCTGGATTTCAGGAATAGGATTGCTCATGTGGTCTTTGTGGCTAGGAAGGTGAGTTTCTCTGAAATAGAGCTCTTTTTTTAGCCTTGATTGAGGGAGATGGTGGACGTGATGGTGTTATATTTATAGACAAAATTTAGGACAATTCCCTTTTTCATTGTTCTTCTAGGAATATTTAAGGGCTACTTCCTGTTGGTTACGATTCCCATGATTATTATCTTGATGAATGTGGCTTGTGTTTCTGGACACCACTGTTTCGTGAGTGAAGAATCTACAGTGCAAGTGTTTACAATTTCCCCACATAAATCTCAGTTATTTTGACACAACCCTTGACCCATTATAGCGACACACACACAAATACACAAACAGGCACATGTGCCAGCACAGCGCTGTTTGTGTGTCATGTCCAGCATCTAGTTCACAGGCAAACGGCCTTGAGTAAACAAGCCTGCGCAAATATGGGCTTAACAAAAGTTTAAGCACAGTTATTATGATAAATGTAGTGAGCGGTATACTGCAATGAAGTGGAGGATTGGATTTGTCTTGTGCTTATATGGTACACTGTGCTCTGCAATATGTCTGTCTACAGCTGTCTCCCCATGTGCTACAAGAGCCTTTCCCAGAGAGTGCGGCCTACTTTCAAGAACACCAGGAATAGCCAGGGGGGTGCTATTAGTACGACTAATGTGAGCCAAGCAAAGAGGGAATAAAGAGCATGGAAACCTGCAGATAATTGCAGCGCAAAAGACCTCTTGTTCCTTCACTCAAGCACGTAAAAGTGTTCTCTCTCGCAGAGACGCAAGCAGGCGCATAGCGTGTGTACACATTATACCTGCGCCTCACTTTTTGCAGTGGTCACTGTGTTTAATAAAGCAAAAACAGCAGCATAGATATGGAAAAGGACTAGAGGCCGATTTAGAGCTCAAGAGAGGCAGTAAAGAGGAACTTTAAATAGAGAGGTACTCAAGGTCAGAGGCTGTGAGGACTGCGACTGTGTATGTACCATTAACACATAAAGAGCAGAGGTACAAAGAGCAGCGGATAGATAACTGTTCAGCACAGTATTATGGTTAAGTGACTTTTCTCAAGTACAAGAAGACTTTCCATCTCCAGGACTGAACAAAATGATACGTAAAATTATGTAACTGCACTTTCTTCTGCCTTTTTATGTGAGAAGCAGCAGGCTTTGTCAGTATTACAACTGCTTCATGTTTTTATGTTGCTCTTTTATTATTTTTTTCTATGTGTGATAATGGTTCAAAGGGGCTTTAACCAGGATGTTTTTCCTTTGTTTGGGTGATTATTTACGTTAATGTGACTGTGAAGAGTCATCCGCACAAATCACTTAATCTAGCTCTGTAAGATAGTGAAAAACAGGACTATGAAAGCCTTTTTGGAAGTGGTGGATGTGGTGTTTACTTCCACTGACCAAATAATCACACAGGCAATTTATTGCATGGCTGCAGCAGCAGAGTTCCTGCAATTACTGAAAGGCATGCACAGAAACGCAGTGCTAATGCACTCCAGGTTGCGTTGATTTAAATAGAGATTTGTAATATGTGTCACTTGTTCCACAGCTGGCATTATGTTTGAGTTTGTTTGTTTGTTTTTTTAAATGGATGGAAAGATCATTTAAGAAGATGATGTAAGCTGCTTGGTGTGCAGTATCCAGTGGCATCCACTTGGTGGCAGAAGAGAAACATACATTTCCTTTCGCTGTTGTGACATCATTGTCACATTATTGACACATGGGCTCAGCTTGTATAAAACCAGACAGAAATACATAAAGCAGCTTTGTGATGGGAAGAGTGAATTTTTCAGCTCTTATAAAACACTCCATTCTTTTTTCTTTTTCTTTTTTTTTTAAACTCACATGCACTTGCAAGACAGAGCTTTCCTTTATGTTAACACATGCCCAGCTTAAACGTAAATTGCCTCGGGTACAAACTAAATATAGAAACATCTAATAAACCCTGCCCTGATGTTACGAGTTTATTTAACAGCACAAGGTTTTTCTTTTTCTTTCCCAGCAGTAATATCCTTCAGACTCGAGCGGTTCACGAGGATGCCGTGTTAGAGCGCCCTGTACAGCAGTTAAACATCTGGATTTGAGTTTGTTTCATGCAGAGCGCTTGTGCTATTTCAATCATTGGATGAGTCACTTTCTCTTAAAGATATTTCCATTTCCCCGGTTACCTGGCCTGAAAAAAAAAGGCTCTCGCATGGATTTTTCTAGATCTATATCTCAGCTACAGTGCTTTTTTCATGGAACATTTGCATTTTTCACCATTTTAGCATTAAAGGAAGTATAAAGTAGCACAAGAGTGATAAACACAGGCCCTTTTAGTTCCTGTTAATTTCACTGTACCAAAGACTGGCTGCATTTCTCCATCAGGGCACTTATGATGTAGTTCATGGGAATGCAGCAAAGTAGCCAGAATTTTCATTTGCATCTGATTTTAGACAAGAAGGGCTGGTGCTTATATTTTAAAAAAATATAGGGTTGATTATCTATTCAAGCTGAAATTAATCACTACTAATGCAGTTTTTCTAACGAGGAAGTTTTTCAACAAGAAATTCTCTGCTGCTCATTTGCTTGAAATCAGAATACTGTGTGCTGTGAAGCAGCTTGTGATCTTGTGATTTATTTCCTTCTGCTTATCCAGTCCTGGCTCATGGGAGACTAGAGCCCATCCCAGCTGCAAACTAAAATAAAATTAAAAAAAAAAATCTAAAACAGGAATATTACCATCTCAAAACATCTTCCAGAAACATAATGAAAGCAAGAAAAACATAAATAAATAAAAGATGTCATCAGCACTTTCTTTTTCAGGTTACAGCTCTTTACAGTTTCATTCTTTCAGGACTATCCCACAAGCACCCCATGTGAAGCCATAAGTCTGAAGAGTGCAAATACTCCTTTTTTGTGGTCACACTCATGTTGATTTTAAAGGAGCGATTAGCATTTTGCCAACCGTTCGTGCACTCATGTGGTTACATGTGTACAGGCATGTTTCTACTTCACCTGTCCTGCAGCCTTTGGGAAAACTCAAATCAGCAGCTAACTTTGTTCTCTGTAGCCGCGGCGCTACTTTTAAGCATTGCAAAAATTCGCCCCCTCATCCCTTCATACACATATACGCAAACACACTGGTAGAGACTTTGAGTTTTCCAACACCTGTCTGGCATGAAAGCTCCAGTGAAGTGGGCAGGAGCTGGCACAGGTGCAGAGGGGTTCTTTGAAATGGTTCTGTGTCTGTTCTTTTATTACTCTCCATGAATATTCACGTGCTATATTTGTGCTAATCCGCAAGTGCCGGGCTCTTCCGTCCTCCTGTGTGTGCATGTTTGAATGATAGCTGTCTATAACTGGAAGCCCTGTTTCTTAATTTGGGGTGTGCATGCTCTCCTGGGGGGGTTGTCAGTTGGCAGGGGGACAGTTTGCAGTGATTAGAGCCAGCCCAGCGCACAACGTTGTGCTGCATTATTAGCAGGCCAGTCAAACCACAGTGGAAATCAAAAGCAGGGACTCAGGAAATGGGTGTTGAGTGAGGTCACATCCCAATGAGGCAGCACGTGCTCCAGGTCAGGAAAAGCCAGGACATGCACCATGGGATTATGGGAATACGCAGAATCCTGCTGGGGGGGCCCATGGGTACAGAGGACTGGTGTACTACCTTATCTGAGACTCGAAGTGGCGCATGCGCAGCAGGGCGTCTCTGTGTGTAAGATGGTTGGAGAAAGGTGAAACAGGTGAGGTGGGCGGTCAGGAGGGTGTTGGGTGCTGCTTCTGGATGAAAGCAGCAGAGCACTTGGGGATGTCACCGTGCGCCTTTGCCCTAGGTCAGTTTTCTCTCAGAAACCCCTCAAGGCACATGGAGAATGGCGTGATGAAACAGAGGAGTGAGGACTGAGTCTCTCTCCTCCTTCTCTGCCACATTCGTTTAGTCCCTGCCGAGGAACCTGCCAGGGACACATCTACAGGAAAGGCTGTTAGAGAAATTAGATTGACACGAGAGGCGCTGACAAGAAGCGGCGAAAAAAGGAAATTGACATCTGCTGCTGGAGAATTCTGTGCCATCACACCAACATATCCGGCTGAAGACTAGAATGTACATAATGCTTACCTCCTTGTTTTCTGGCTTTTGATTGGTTTGCTTTTGTATGGATTGGATTTACAGCACTGTGGAGCTTAATTGCTGATTCCATGCGTTGGATTGTTTCAGTTATGGATTTTGGATTTGGAAACTCAACAAACTTTCTTCCCATGTCTCCTTTTTTGTCTTCCTTCTCTATCCACTTCATTTCATTTTCTTACCCTTCCTTCCTTCCTTCCTTCCTTCCTTCCTTCACTTCACATCACTTCCTCCTCTCTTCTACCTTTCTTTAACTCAGGGCCAAAGACATGAAGAATCGGCTGGCTTTCCTGCGGAGGAGGAATGAGTCCCCAGGAAGCAACCCAGCCGGGAAGTTAGACAAATCTATGAAGTCAGTCAAGTAAGTAGCCACTTCCTGACAGCGTGTGCTTGTGGGTGTGTGTCAGACGGTTTTCTGGATCTCACCACAACTGGTGATGACCTGGCTCTTGGAAGACAGACATGTGGGCAGAGATGGGAGTGTGCTTGCAGTTTGACATCAATTAAATGAATGGGAGAGTGTGTGAGTAAGGCTGGCATGCCAGAAGGAAGGATGGCATAATGCAGCTCTTTAAATTCTCTGTGAACTATATTCATCAGTTGAGTAGATTCATATTTATTTGTGTGGATCATTTGGCGTCATTAGGCACAGAAAATATCCATCCCCAATGTCTTCAAGGTATAGCTAATATAACCATAATAATCATAGTTTTTGTGACTTGGAAAAAAAAAGTCAGATACTGACATTAAATGTGGCAGTGCATCTTATCTGGTCTGCCTGATTTAAAAAGGAAGTTAATCTGTCTTTGTGTCATTACTTAAAAGACGTAAGAACAAGAAAAAAGTGTAATATGCAACAAAGTTTGTTGGCGAGTCAGATGAGGTAATAGAATATACTATGAAACTAAAATATTGTCCCAAATAAGGCCTGACACGTGGATTGCAGTGGGCTAAGATTGGCCGTTAAAAAGGCATACTTCATTGCAGGATACAAAAAAAAAGAAGGAAAAAAAAAAGGATGAGAGGCAGCAGGGGGCAGACAGATACCGATATGAGTAGGAGGTCTTAAACCAGGCAGCGCATCCTCATTGGCTGGCTGAAGCCACTCCCCCCCCCCTCCACTGCCTTCCAAGTTGCATTGAATGCAACTATAAAAGCCTCCCCCCACCACTACAGTGGAGCAGACTCATGGCACTCGCTGTTGTGACCATTCATAAGATAGAACCGAATGTGAGAGACTAGACACAGAGTGGAAGGAAGCAGTGAGAGATAGAGAGATAGAGGAAGTGTCTGCATCTGCATTTCCTCTCACCTGCCCAGCAAAGTTCTGCGGATGGGTCACACAATGAGAAACCTGGCTGAAATGGGCTTGTTAAAGAATCGCTCTGCTTTCATCTGCAGGCCCACCCCAGAGGAAGCGCTCAAATGGGGGGACTCGCTTGATAAGCTGCTGGCTCACAAATGTAAGTGACTGGATTTTTTTCCTTTCTTCTCTCGACTTTTGTGTCATGTGTTTGACATTCTTGTGTTTTACATTGCTGTTTAGTGCAGCATGGTTTTAGACTCAGAGTGCATTCTTAAGGTGGTGAGGGAAGTAGATGAGCACTGAAACTATGCACTTACTGACATATACATTATGCACACACATACACATTGTTTATGTAAACGTGCAGCTTTCAGCAAGTTTTCCTAATCCCAAAAGACACTGTTCATAATTGAGACAGAATGACAATGTGAGACCAACACAGGCATCCCGCTCTTGTGCTGCTATTCTGAGGTTTTCCACAATTCATCACCCACAATCTGCTCCTGATTCTTTTACAAAAGCCAAAAGCTGACATGACGCCAGCGCTACATCTGCTAGTCATTCGGTTTTGCTGGCCTCTTTATTCGCTCTCTTTTAATTTCCTCTCCTCCACTTCTTACCTCATTCCTGCTTACCAGAATGAGGTAAGAGATGACTGCGTGCATTGGCTCTGCTTATCAGCGTGGGTGATTCATGGGAACGGAAAGGTGCAGACAGGAGCTGTGGGAGGACAAGGTTTCCTGCTATTCTCTCTCCTGGATGCCTTCTTCCTTAAATCATTAACAGGACCAAAACTTTAAAAAAAAGACCAAAGTGCCTCATAGTTATTTTTTTCCCCCCTTTTACACTGAAACAGTCACTTCTTTGTTCATTCGCAGCTTGTGCACAGGAACAGCATTGCCATCATGCCCCAAATATTAAGGAATTACAGAGTCACAGGGGTGATGTCACTTAAAAGGCGGTTGAACAGTTGAATGTGCGCTGCTGTATTCAGGTTCTCTTTTTTTTCACGATTCACTTTATTCCAACCACATGACTCAAAAGGCCGTCACCGAGTTATTTTTAGACACTGAAACTCTGAGGAGGGCTTCAGCTTTGAGGTTGCCATGGCACTTTAGTCAACTCTCTCCTTGTTTATTCTCCTCCTTCCCCTCCCACCCCTCTGCTTTCCCCTCAGATGGTCTGGCAGCATTCAGAGCTTTCCTGCGCACAGAGTTCAGCGAGGAGAATCTGGAATTTTGGCTAGCATGCGAGGAATACAAGAAGATCAAGTCGCAGTCCAAGATGGCCTCAAAAGCCAAGAAAATATTTGCAGAATACATCGCTATCCAGTCTTGTAAAGAGGTGAGTGAGAATGAACGCAGCCTGTGTTGATCCTGGAAAAAAGGGCTTGAAAACGGTAAAGGAGACATGCATTTATTCCTGGACTTATTCTCACTTATTTTGGCTCTGCAGGTAAATCTGGATTCATACACTAGAGATCACACTAAGGACAACCTGCAGAATGTGACACGCTCCTGCTTTGACCTAGCTCAGAGGCGGATATACGGGCTGATGGAGAAGGACTCATACCCCAGATTCCTGCGCTCTGAACTCTACTTGGACTTAATCAACCAAAAAAAGCCTAGCTCCACTTCAACTTCATCTTCGTCATAAGAGACTAGAAAAAAAAAAGAAGATGAAGAGAAGAGAAAGATGATGAGAGTAAAAAAGAGGCCAGACTTGAAAAGTTATACGTAGAGTGGGTGGGATGTGTGCTTCTTTGTCTGCCTTTATTTTTTATTTTCGTCTTTCAGTCTGTTCATTATTTGCTGTTGTGGTGTGAGAGGTCACGGCAAACTTATGGCACTGCAAAGGAATGTAGTTTACATAGTTATGGGTGGATGAGTGGATGGATGGATGCAGACGCCCATGAGCAAGGGCTGGAGCAGGAGCTGGACGCTTGTCTCATCACTGATTTTCGTTCTCCTTTTTTCATTCATATTGTCAGCAAAGAAAAAAATCCATTTGTTTGTGTTTTTGTCCAGTTGTACTGGAGTAAAGGAGGAGTTGCATCATAAAAAAGAGAAATCCCTGCGACACGAAGACAGTCCGGTACTGTTTTATCACTTTTCCACCCCCTTCCTTTATTTCCTTTGAGACTTCCCTCCTTTGCTCCATCACGTCTCTCTCTGTGAAGCAACTTCAAAGCTGTCGGTACGACGCGACGTCCTCTTCCTTCACGTTCTCTCATCAGACTCTGTGACGGAGGAGGAAAAATCAAGCTGATGTCTGAATGAAAAGCCACCGGCGTGGCTCTGGTTTCACACGCATCCGTTTAAACCCTGCTTCCGCTCGAAGCTTCTATAAATGGCTTTCACCTTAGTTTGTTCATAAGACTGTGGAAAGACGACGTGAGTGTTCAGCACAAAGACAAAGACGGGCAAAGAACACCGACACATAAGTAGTAAAAGGACTGGAGCTGTGACGAAACGCAAATATGTGTCTCTCTCACATGAAAAGACATTAAAATCTACAAACACACAAAAAAACCAAGACGACTTGCTTCCCGTCTCCATAGACTGTTTACGACAAGGAAGGAAAATCCAAGCGGAAGAAGATTAAAAACATCTCCTTTAACATTGTAGCTCATTTTGGACTAATCAAGGAACCATTCTCAGGACATTGCTATGACAGGTTACTGCTTAGTTTATGTGCTTTTCTGTTTCTGTTTTTATACACGGTTTTTTTACATGCTTTAGGGTTCCAACATGCACTCCCCCGTTCATACTGAGCAATACACGAGAGGTTGCTCGTTTCACAGAGAAAAAAAAAAGCTTCACATGTACAAAGGTTTGCTATTTATTTAGATTAACTTGCTGGATGCTTCTGCAGACTCCCTCACGTCCTCCAAAGCACTCAGCTGAAAGCTCTCACTGTTCTATTTAACCACCAAACAGGTCCAGTGCTGTCCTGAACTTTTAAGTGCAATATTTTATTGTTTCTTTTTATTTTTTATTTTATTTTAATATGATATTTGGTTTGTTTCTTTGGTCATTTTTTAAATGGGGAAGACGGAACAGCTTGAGCTCTGTATTAACTTTATTTGTTAAGAGAAAAAAAAAACTTAGAGCTATAAGGTTGACTTACAGCGTAAACTTTCAAGAAGCATAAGTAGTTTAAGCAAGTGATTCTAACTGTGTGTTAACTCTCCCCTCCCCCCCGGCAGCAGGCAGCTGGGGGAGGGGGGCAATATGGTTGTAAATATAATTCTTTAAGAAAAATATGTGATAGCACATTTAAAAAAAATGAAACAAAAAAAACAAAAAAAGCCAAACAAGTCCCTGCTGGTGATGAACGTGGGACCCGGCTGTATCTATGTAAATATGAGAGACTCAAAACTATAAGATGACATGTATTGTTTAAAAAAAATAAAAAAAATTAGGTGAGCGAGAGCACAGTCTGCTCTTTTCCCTGGTCATACACTGCTTGTAAGGAGTATCATTATCACTGTTTACAATTCAAAATGCATCTCCGATAATAGCAAGTGAAAACAGTAGAGTACATTTGGTGTCATTGCTAATGATAAATAAACCAACCAACTGATGACATAAGATGTCTCTTGTCTGTGGATTCTTTTTCTTTTTTATGTTATTTTGTTTTAATGCCTATCTGTGTTGGTCACAAACATGCTGAGATGTGATGTGATGTGCTTTCAGGTGGTCTGTGAGCTCCCGCACACACTCCTAGAGAAACAAAACACATGCATTAAGCATGAAGTTGCCCGAAGGAAGTGTTGACATTTTGGAAAGTGCATTCATTTGCCTTTTTGAAGCTAGCCTCAGCACATAATTATATTAGGTGAGCATAAAAACTGGATGACATTTAGTCTGGCTTAGTCCAAGCACACACCAGACGTCTTTTGAAAGGAAGTTGCAATTTTGGGCAGTTTTTTTTGTGTTACATTCATTTCTTTCCACACACCTATCAAGCCACAACTTCAGTTTTTGATATGTAACAAGTCTTGAGTGTTTGAACTGAAGGCTCATCCAAGAGGCGATACTACTGATGGAAGTATTTAACCCAGAGTGGGGTTGTCCACTTGGTGGTCCTGAGGGTTTTTGACCCACTATTAAAACCGTGACTGAACTGTGAAAAAAGATGTGGGTCATTACCGATGTGAACATTGAGAAGATAGTTTGAGAGAGGAGTGAAAGAGGTCATCTACGTCCATTGTGAACGACCATCGCTGAACAGAGGTGGTGGCTTTTGACACCAGCTGTCAGCCACCTACAACTCCGACTTCTCAGGCGATTCAACCCCCACTCACCCCTCGATTCATGTGACCTTAATAACTCACATGACGGCAGGGTGGGAAAGAATTCACTCCTCGGCCACTGTGGCCATAATGACCCACACCTTGTTTAACACCTTTAAAAAAAGATCCTTTTTATTAATTTTTTAGTTTTATAATGAATCTTTAAACTCCCAAATATAAAACAATTAAAATAGACAGTTGTTTTCAAACTTTGCAAACTGTCAAAAAGTGTGGCTTTAGAAAACAATTTGGGACAATGATTGTGAACATTGAGACTTGCCCTGATCCCAGCTGTCTTGTTTTCTACAAAGAGGAGGGTGTAAATGTGACACAGGGTCGAGTGCTGGCTGGGTTTTTGGGCTGGGATGAGAGAAACAGTTGGAGGTCTGTGAGAGTCGTGTGTGTGTGTGTTTGTCTGTGTTTTGGGGGGGTGGTTGATCAGTCTGAAGTGGCGTTGGAGACAGTAGTAACAGCACCTAATCTTCTTTACCAGTTGCCATCTGTTTTGACAGACACAGCTTCTTTTTTCCAAAAGTGCTTCCTCTCTGAAGTGCTTCCCCTTGGCCGTCTCTATGTATTCAGAATCTATACTTTTGTTCATTTTCTTTTTTTTTGCTCATCCTTTCTGCCAAACAAAGTTCATACTCAAGAGCTACTTTGCCAATTCTTTTTCCTTCCTTAATGTCATTTGTGTCACTGTTTTTAAATTCAGCTGTCAACTCCAAAACACATCCATCTCACATTTCCTGCCCAGATCCCTCATGTCCCGCAACCATGTCTCTCAGTCTTTCCTCCTCTGCGACAGCCTCTTATCGCACCATTCCTGTCAAATGATAACTTGCTACCAGGATATTGTATGACAGCTAGTACAGTTAGTTTCATTTTTTTATATCATTTTTTACTGAACTTTGCTTTTCAGTTTACCAGCAATCATAGGCACACATAAAAAAAAAACTAGAAAAAGAATGATATATAAAATTCCAGTTTCTGACTTTAACTTGCCCGCTTCTTGATTTCTAATTTTTTTCGCTTATATTTGTCATACTTGCATGTTTCAGATCATCAAACTAATTTTAAGAACTACAGGTCTCACTTCCCTCAGTTAAGGTCAGTGTTCATGACTCAACCTGAAGAAAGAGACTGGGCAAAAATGGCATCCGTGGGAAATTTCCCAGGAGAAAACCACTGCTGACCAAAAAGATCACGAAAGGCTCATCTCACATAAACAAAAAACATCTTAATGATCCACAAGACTTGGACTACCATGGATGCAGCCACTCCCAATCAGTTGCCTGGTGGATCCAAATCAGATGGTACTTTCCTGCCTTCATAGTTCCATCTGTTTTGGCAACATCCTAAACTATGACAGAGCCTCCACCAGTCCTTGAACCTGAAAATAGTCAGGTACAAGACCAGACTGACACTAAGTGAAAAAGCTGCCACTGTCCAAGAAAAAGTTTTGAAAGACTTTCTTTCAAAACCCTGGAGAATTATTGCTCAAGATTACTTTATGAAATTTTTAGCCTGTATTCTTGGAAGCGAAATACTAAGAAATGAGGGGTGACTCAATACTTGTTCACAGTACCGCATCACACAGTAAGTGACAAAAGACGTGAAGCACACCAGTAGGGATGGGTATCGAAAACCGGTTCTTGTTGAGAACCGATTCCCACTGTTTCAATTCCTTGGAATCGTTTGCCATTTTTGCAAACGATTCCCGTATCGATTCCAGTCGCCCCGAATGACGTCACCACGTTGCGGAGCGTCATTTACCTGGCAGGGCGCCTAGGCGGCTCAAACGCTAAAAAGTTTGGTTATACTTTACGAGAACGGATGACAACAGGGCAACTTGCAATACTTGCAAAGTAGATATTTCATTTAAAGGAGGAAACACTACGAATATGCAAAAGCATTTGCTCACAAAACACACGATAAGCTTAAATGAATGTCGTGTTTTTAATTCTGCTCCGGACTCGTGAATCTCAACCCAGCAGCAGCGGTAACGTTTGCACGTCCTCTCCCGTTAATGCGGCAGGTAAATAATCAGCTAACTATTATGTTAGCGCGATCTGCCTTATTACAAAACCTGCCATTGTGCATTTAGGTGACCATGATGAGACAGACAGTCTGGCTCAGTGTTGCCAACTTAGCGACTTTGTCGCTATATTTAGCGAGTTTTCAGACCCCCTAGCGACTTTTTTTCTTAAAAAAGTCGCTAAAAAAAGACGTGAAAGCGCGTATCGCTTTTACTCTCAACAAGCAGCGGGTGCTGTAACACAGTCAGTTCTTCTTTTACTCTTTTACTCTTATGCTGTTTTGTGGATCACAAGGTTTAAAACTACTTATAAACACACACACACAAAGTAACTCCACCAGAGTGCCTATTTCGGATCACTTTTGCCGGTCCAAGCCCGGGTAAAGGAGCAGGGTTGGAATTGTGACATTAAAAAAAACAATAATTGCTAAAAGAAATTTAATTTGTAGTTCTAAATAAACTCTAAATGCATTTAGGACGTTTTTACTCACTTTATGTCTCTTCCACGATGTTATTTCTCTCTCCAACAACATAGGTTACAATTATATTAGCATGACCAATTATGCAAATTAGGTGATGACGTCATTTAGCGACTTCTAGCGACTTTTAGGACAACCAATAGCGATTTTCCTTACTGAGTAGTTGGCAACACTGGTCTGGCTGGCAGTTCTCGCTGCAGTCTACCGGTAGCGTCTCTTTTCAGGCCAGGATAGACGAATGTCTCCGAGCAGTGACTAAGTTTGTGGTAAAAGGCTTGCACCCATTTGCCCCGATTTTCGGTAAGTGAATGCGTTTAATTGTAGGCAGGGACATTACTGGATATTCTTGTGTAATTGCCACAGAATAATTTATGTTATACTTTGTTATTGCTACAGAAGAATATTTATTTTATTATTTTACATTTACAATTTTTTTTCCTGGGGACCCTGTGACACCCCATTGAAGAGCCGTAGGCTGTGGATCTCTTAAGATCTCACTGTTGGGTTTGTAAGGCCATGTTACTCCTAAATTTCTATCTTGTTCAAAGAGAAGATATAAAACAAAGTTCTAAGCTAATCGACCTGTGTGTTCTCCTTTTTTAAAAAGAATCGATAAGAGAATCAATAAAGAATCGAATCGTTAAACAGGATCGAAAATGGAATCGGAATCGTGAAAATCTTATCAATACCCATCCCTACACACCAGACATATCCATTTATGATTTGAATACTCACAGGTTCTACTTTTGGTTTTTCTGGGGCTGACCTCGCAGCTACAGGGGGAGCTGACGTCTAACCGAGAGGAGAGCAAGAGGAGGACACTGTATAATTCACCCTCCACACAGAAAAAGACTATAGCAAGCTCTAACTACCCTGAATATGCAATGACAACCCAAATGACTTGCTAGCTATCGAGCAAGTAAATGTGTGTCGAGCTAATCTAGAGTGAGGCTAGTTCAGATAACACACACAGCTAGCTTTCTGATGCTTATTCCATAGAAGCATGACACATTCTAGCTAGTTTTGCACAGTACTGCATATTGCTGCTGTAAAAAGTTGGGAATCTCTGTTTAATTTGGTTGATTCAGCCACTCAAGGATGTTTTTGTGACTTGGTTTAAACTTGGATTGCCAATGCCGCTTCAAAAGGCTTTATACACCATTCATAACAGCATTTCCAAGAGTGTTTCCAATTCATACAATTAATGTCAGAAATATTAAAATATATGTTTAACATCATCACTGGGTGATATATATATAATATATATTGTATATTCTGCATAGTGAAGAGAAAGCATGTGAACTAAACAGAATCATGACACGCTGTCTTGCTGGATTCAGCGGCAGTTCCCTGCTTGTATCCCATGTATCTGTGCAGCAGTCACAGGGGCTTAAGCCTCGATTAATCCTTAATTCTCAGATCAGCCTATCCTTTCAGCTCTGGCACGTTTGCAAAAGAAACATCAAATCTTCCCTTCTGCCCTCGATGACTCAGCAAACCCCTCAATCCTGGATGCTGTTGAGGGACTTTAATCTGCGTTTATTTGTTCCTTACTCCAATGCGTGCATACTTCAATAAACAAGCCTGTTATGTTAACACCATTAGCCCAAGTCCCAGCAGTTATTTTAGAACGATGATGCAGATACAAAAGAGGTATTCATCCTGCTACATTCACTGCATTTCCTGACCAAATTCATCAGAGTCAACAACTCTGGAGCCCTTTTGGTAGACAGGAACTGTAAAAGCACATGTGGATGGGAGTAGAAAGAGAAGAAACTTTCTTTTTGTCTTTTATATCATTAAACTACATTAAAAGAGTGTCAGTACATTTTCCCTTGTGTCTTATTTAATTTCATCAGAAAGATATGCAATTAGCCTCTGAGGTTTTATCCTTATCGAGCTGTTTTCACATGAACCCGGTTTATTGTCCTAACAAAGCTAATGAGATGGAGAGCAGCGATGTCCACAAGTGAACCAGACAGAAACAAAGATTTAAGGTAACCCCTGGAGGTAAAGAGGAGAAAAGGCAGGTGTTCCACAACAAAACACTTTAAATGATGAATGCTGTGAGTGAAGTAACGCTAATCCTAAATACTCTTCACTAATAGGATTGTAATCAACTGAAAACCCACTGACTTCATCAGATTACAAGCCAGGAAAATCCTACAGACACAGTGTTGTTACCTGAACCTGCTTCTTGAATAGAACATAAGATGTCTACATTTAGACACATCCATAATTACGTCAGTGCCATGAAATGCCTTGTTTTGTTGGTTTTATTAATTTGCTCATCTGGGATAGGCTTCTTTTCCCCTGCTAAGTTGAACTAAGCGGAAAAACATGGATGGATTTCTGTCTCCCAAAAACTGCTTAAACCAAGAGGGAAAAAATTCCCATTCCCCCTTTTTCCTGCTCAGCATTATCATGACTAAAACATGGATGAAGTCCTTTTTTTTTTTTTTTTTTTTTTTTTTTTTTTTTAGCTTACCAGATATTGTATAAAAGGAAGGGGAAGATATTATGTTTAGAAAAATGTTTCTGGTCCCAGATTAGAATCTGCCAGCTGGTGTCTGCCTGTGTGGGTTGTTTTCAGTAAGGTGGAGCTTTAATCTTTAGAGACAACAATAATTAAAAACAAAAAAACACACAAAAAACCCAAAACAAAACACAGAAGCACCAAACAGAGAGAGTCAAATTAAAATTAATTTTAATACTACCGTTTGGCAAGAACAACGAAACACAAAGGGACCTTTACATAAACACAGATTGAGACAGAGGAAGGAAATGAATGTGGAAATTCGGAAACAAATAAACACAAATCGCAAACTCAAGTAGAAAGTGAAGCTAAATAAAGGCCAAGGAATCAAACTAAAACTAGAATAGTAAAACCATCTGAACAACCAAAACATTACAACATCTAAAACTAAGATTTCAAAGCATAAAACAAAGGACACAGAACAAAAACTCTTCACTAGAATTAGAATTAATATGAATAGAGAAATATTAATATTGAGGGAGAACACAATGCAAACTTAAAAGAAATAAAAGCCCTATAAACATTAATTTGATTTTTGAAATATATCTATCATTCTGATTCTAACAAGAACAAAATGCAAACTACTAAGAACCTAAACTAACATTGGTAAGAACCTAGCATTAATGAAACCAAATAATACAGCAAAAATACAAAACACAAAACCCTGAAGCGAAAGCCAGGGGCCATGACAGTGTGGCTTTTGGCACCACATCATATGACAGCTGGGACAGACTCCAGCCCCCCTGCAAACCTAAACTGGATAGGCAGTTAAGAAAATGGATTGACGAGAGAAGACACCATAATAGCATCTGGTTAATGTGATGCAGTGGATTATGTCATTGGCAAAAGAGCCAGCAAACTAAAGTTAGCAGAGCTCTTTCTAATGTCGATATTTGTTTGGAGGAAGCAGGATGAAAACAGTGTGGATATTTGAATCTCAGATAAGAACTATAGCAGTGGAGCTAATGTGTGCTGCTATTTAAAGTTTGTGGCTTTTACAAGCGTGCAGAGGGTTGCTACCTGCTTAGCATCACCGTAGCGATAGTGTATAGTGACATTACCTTGTATTTATGCAAATACAAATTTGCTTTGATATAAAAAAAAAATCCCCCAAAATTCTTGAACTTTTTGCAAACAGTCTGTTAATAACAAAGTTCTTGAGATACAATTTCAAACTAGTTCTTTGCTAAGTTGTTTGCCTGCTGAGCTTTGTGCCTTTTTATGCTTGAATGATTCATAGGTCGGTGTCAGGCGGCCTAACAAACAAAAATCATTTCTTTGAAAATGATCAGGTACAAGGACTGGACTGAAAATGAGTGAAAAAGCAGCCGAGGTCCAAAGAAAAACTCTGGAGAACTACTGTTCAAGACCACTTTTTAAAAAATTAAAGGAAGTCTGACTCCTTGGAAGCATAAGATAAAGAAATGAGGAGTAGCTTAGGACTTTAGCTCTGCACTGTAAGTACCGTGGATGCTTCAGTTAATGTTCACATCCAAAAATCAGAAAAAAAAGAAGCTATTACATCAACAGGCTCTTTCTCAAATTGCTGATGCATGTTTTCTTGGAATACTTTGAGCAGCATAATCACTAGCTCTGAGTCTAACCTAACACCTTTGGGTTGTGGTTGAATAGCACGAATGCGGAGCGGTCAAAGCACGGATCAGAGAGGTTTCCCCACATCTCAAACACCATGGACCTGTTGGAAGCGAAGAATCGCCTGCCTTATTTGGGCATGCTGTTCTTCATATAGGTCACAGTGAGTGTGTGGATCACGAGGAAATGCAACAACAAAAAACATCCCATGCGCAGGTCCTTCACCAACAAACATGTTGACTCATAGGAGGAAAAGTAAAGGTGTTACACTGACACGAAACATGGTTGTTATTTATATAAAACAAAAGCCAATGTAGATTTACAAGAAAAAATCTAATCTAATCACAGTTGCTTTTAAAGCATCTTCATAAGCCAACTGGTGTTGAGCAGTGTATCAGAGCTCCTCAAATTCTATTTTGTATTCTTGTATTCTCATCAAATCTGATCATTTCTTTGATTTCCCCCCCCCCATCTCTGTATATCCTACTTACCAGACTGCTGGTGGCAACCTCACCAACAGTTACACAACTTATTTCCTTCCCCTGTGCACCTTAATTCAGATTAATGAGCCTACTGTGTGGAGCTGGCGTTAGTCTGTGTGTGTCATCCAAAGTCGTTATGTGATACAGGGGAAATGCATCAAGCTTGTGAAATCACCGGGGGCGCGTCAGGCCGAACTCACTGTCCCTAAATCTAGTTTGACTCATGGGTAGATTAAAATGTTTCATCACCAATTATTGTTGGAGTAAATCTGCATGGGGGATGCATTTTTTTCCCCCCGTCGTTAGATCTTGGTTATTAGCTTTGTCACGCTGTCTTTTATGTGAGTTCTGTGGCTTCTTGGAGATCTGGAGTGTACCTGTAAAGCAATTTAGGTCAACTTCTGTGGTTTTTAAAATGTGCTGTGTAAAAGAAATTGACTCCACTTGACTACACTCTAAGAAGAAGCAGATTTCTAGAGTGAGCGAGCAACGGGTTTTTAATCACAGGTCTTCATAAAAATGGGGATTTACATAGTTGCTGTAGCTGCAAAACTTGTACTATTCATGTGACAAGAAAATACTATACATGAAAAAACAGAAAGTGGACTGAAAACTTTTGAGACAGTTTCCCTTTTAATCTAAAAAGAACGTGACACTTGAAGTTTAGCAGGCATTTAAAAAAACTGAAAAACTGACAAAAACTGAATGATGACCCATAATGGGGAAACGGTAGCATGTGATCATAAACTTTCTTTGAGCCGATCGCTATCTGTCTTCCATATTTGAGGACCTCAGCTCAGAAAATGACCGCTCTATCACTTTTTTCTCTGAAAACATGTTTCATGCATTGATGAAAAACCCATAACAACTCAGTCTTGGGCAACAATCAGAACTGTACCTCTCTTTTCACCAGACACACAATTCAATCGCTTGTCATCGCTTTTACTGTTGTACTTTTCACCCAGCTTTGTTTACCACTGTATAGTACACTCAGATCCTCCACTCCTCCTGACCCTGCCAGATAAGGTCAAACTACTCATCTGTCCGCTGCTGCCATGTGGCTTTGGATTATCTTAAGGCCACGGCTTGGAACATAAGGAGAAGCTGGGACAGAATCGAGGGAAGCTGGAAGCAAAAGGATTTGGGCAGTGGCAGTGCAGTTGCACTAATACACAGACTCAATGGATGGGCTTTCCAGTAATTTTTCTAAATGTGGAGTATATTTAACTGCTGATTTAATTTATGATCCGACAAAGGTGGAAATTGAGGACGTGGAAACTAACACTGCGCTGTTACTATGGGTAACAAAAGTCAGTTTAGAAGCCCTGTAAAATAGTTCCCCTTAAATGGAGATCAAAGTGCATTTTCAGGCATAATGTGAATTCATTTAGCCAGCTTGTATCAGCTGATCATCAGCTGACTTCTCTGAATAGACAGATTCACTTTAGAGGGGTATTTTGGAAATCCTATTATTTGATTTGTAGCTGCTATTTATAGCGAGCAGAAGGCAAACCATTTAACATTCTGCATTCACTCACATAATAAAACCCACATAATCTGATTTGATCACAAACAACATTCACAAAGTTAACTGATGAATTTCAGAATGTGTCGATTCAGACTGGTTATTAGTATTTAGCAGACTGTCTGGTAAAGCGACTGCACGCTAACTGCAACGCAGAAAAGATTAGAAAATGTTGCCAGATCTGATGAGTTTCAACTTCTGCCATGACTTGATAACAGAAATAGAGAGCAGCTGCTTTCAGTAGGTGCCATCTAGGACTACTGAGCAATGACCCAGCTTCACTAATCTCTTAACCAAATGTTGTGTTTACAGTGTAGTGAATAACAAGGAAGAAGAGCTTTTCCTAGTACCAACACTTCCACACCTAAGAAGGAAAGTGTTATAATTTGGCTATATGTAAACAAGCAGACAAGCGTTAGTCTGATACGATAGGATGGTAGAGAGAGAATTTGGTCTAAACAACTTGAAATCATGGAGCCATCCTGCCTTGCATTGACAGTTGAGGCTGCTGCTTGCGGTGTAATGCCATTGGTGATATTTCCTCGGCACACTTTAGGTCCCTTAGTACCAACTAAGAGTTGTTTAAACACCTCAGTCTACTCAAGTATTGTTGTTGTCCCTTTATGACCACAGTGCACCCATCTTCTCTTGACTGCCTCTCACAGGATAACACACTATGTCACAAAGCTGAAATCATCTCAGACTAATTTGTTGACATGACAATGATGTCAGTGTACTCAAATGGCCTCTGCAGTAACACATAGATGCCCAAGCTGGTACTGGCAAGATTGTCCTAAAACAAAGGTTTCCAGTGAGTGTATGTCTACCATACCTGCAGATTTATCACACAGGTTTAAATCCAGCTTCAAAGTTGTTATTTTTTTCAAATGTTTTATGGAACTTTGAAAAAAGTCTTAATGCAACCTAAGAAAAACAAAGAAATGAAATGAATAAAAGAAAACATATCGTTATCAATCATAGCACTTCATTTACCCTTCTTTTATTCAAATTGATTTTTTTATTCATTTTCAGTTTTCTTTTCTTGTTTGTTTCCTTGGCGATTGTGTGTGATGACACGAATTTGACCCCATACATTTCCTGCCTAACAAACCAAAACAAAAAGACACATATTAGAAACTCCTTGGCACACATACAAACCTGGACCACACGTACCAATCAATACAAAGTTTACACATGGATTAAGTGTACTGAGCTGTATCTGCAGGTGGTTGCCACAGCTGAATGATTTATCCATTTTCCACTTCTCTGTCACAGACCCTTGGTTATGCAACAATTCAACACTAACCAGACAGTCTTTCAGCTTTTCTTGCTTTCCAGTTCTTGACTTATCTTCTCTGTCCTACCTTATTTTATGTTTCCAGTTTGCTGTGTTTGTTCATACAATGCAGTAATAAGGCAAATCTCAGCTGCAGCCAAGAAGCATTTTTGCTCCTCCTAATAGAAACAACACAAATAACAGATTTCAGAAATAACAGAAAATGGCCTGGGCGGGCATGTGGGAAGCAAAACAAAATCGGCATCACTGCCTATATGGAGGATACCTGATTGCAATCAGCTATTACATACAGTAACAAGCATCCAAGATACATTTTACAAGATCGATCTCCCCTACTTATACAAAAGCCCCATTTGCAGAAATAGAAATATGTTGGCAGCACGTATGACTCTGAGCTCGGTTGTATAAAGTTTGTCCTCCATCAGCAAGAATGATGAGCTCAAGGGGGTTTACAGTAGTTTCCATCTTGGCTGTGAGTCATACATCTGCAAACTGGATCTCCTTGAGGATTTATGTCAGCCAAGTCTGTGCAAGTTAATGCAGGAAAGCCACAAAGAGAGCACAGAATGAATAAGTATAATCATAATGGCAGATGAACAGAGATATGATTGCCGGGTTTTCAGAACAAATCAGAATATTTATGATAATAAAAACATAATGAATACATGTTTACGTTGTATTTTTAAAGTTATATTAATAGAAAAGTAAGAAAGGGTATGGTGATAAGAATAAATAAGCAAACAGGCATTAAAGAGGATTAGGGATCTGAATGATGATGAACTCTTTCCCCTCTAATTAAGTTCTCTTTACAATGTTCTGTTTCTCTGCATTTCTACATCCACATATTTAACTGTTATGCATTAATGCAAATGCTTGTTTACAAATTTCATGCTGTGCTCACAGTCGAACGCACTTACATATTTCCTAGAAGGACAAAAATCTATTGAAAAGTCATTATACTGTGTGTGTGTGTGTGTGTGTGTGTGTGTGTGTATGGCTGCAGAATGGAAAACATTAACTATGAGCTTAACCACAGCTTGATTCTCTCCAAGTAATTTTATACAGATTGGATCCAAAAAACCCATCACAGTAAAAATAGTCGATCACTGTTTTAGGTTTGTGCAACCCTCAACAACAGCTTAGGTATTAGCAAGTATTTCCATCAGACGCCTACATATCATCAAGAGCCAAAAACAAGAGGGAGAGGTCAAACCTCTGAGTGATAACATCCATTTAGAGCAGCCCTGGATTTGTTGGGGCAGGTTACCGTCTGACATTAGAGTGACTTGCTTCCTCTCCTGTCTGTCAAAGTCTGATTACTTAGTGTGAAATAAAAGGGGGTGTCAGTTTTGGGGAGTGGCACTGTCACACAGGCTGACACGTCAACAGCTGTTCTCTGTTGGCTTCGGGCCGCATTCGGTGATTGTAGACCATTAATTCTTTGATGGCTGTACATTTATAGCCCCCTATAAAAGTGGATTGTAAACTTGAGGTAAAAATATAACAGAGGAGGGGCTGGAACATGAGAGGAGGGACGGTGCAAATTATGAAATAGAAAATAAGAGCCCAGGGTCGAGGGTCGGACAATAACAGTATAGCATATGTAACTGTTAAGCCTGCAAGAAAGTAACATAAACATGATATTGTATGAATGAGCTTATTCTCATGATAAGCTCTCATGTTGGACTGTATAATCTACAGTTTACCATTCTAAATGATGCGTATAGCAATAAACTGATGGTAGCAATAGTCCATTCATCACGAGTAGCAAATGGGTCACATCAAAGAGTGAAACTCAACATTTTAAATACAAAAAAATCAGAATAAAAATGAGGTGATTCGCAAGTAAAGTTGCTAGTGCAACATAATGAGCAGCATTATCTGCTGTTCTGTATTACAGAGCTTCACTGTGCCTATGGCTGCTCTGCTAAAACACTTTAAACTTGGGCCTACTGTGCTCACTGAGATGCCTGTTGCTGCTTGTATTTTGCCCTACAGTCATGTGAAAAGACTGAATAGACTCCTGTGAAAAAGCGAGCAGACCTCATGATTCAGTAGCTTGTAGATCCTTTAGCAGCAGTAACTTGATGTAATCATTTCCTGTATGACTTCATCAGCGTCTGAGACTGTTGTGGAGGAATTTTGTCCCACTTTTCTTTATAACATGATTCAGTTCATTGACGTTTGTGGATATTCATTCATGCACAGCCCTCTTAAGATCCTGTGGCAGGATTTCAATCATTTAAACACCTCGATTCTTTTCTCTTTTCTGTTGTAGATTTGCTGCTGGGCTTGGGATCTCTTAGTTTGAACCAAGTTTTAGCTGTTGGACAGATGGCGTCACATTTGACTCTAGAATATTTTGGTATACAGAGAAGTTCATGGTTGACTCGATGACTTAATGGTGCCCAAATCATCACTCCTCTACTACCGTGCTTAACAATCAGTATGAGATTTTTGTCCTGATATGCTGTGTTTGGTTTCCACCAAATGTGATACTGTGCATTAGGTCAAAACATCTCCACTTTCATCTCATCTCAAGGTTTGTTCAGCTTTGGAAACCTGAGACATGCCATGACATCGATTTAAAAAACTTTATCCTAGCAACCCTTCCAAAGCCACAGTAGTTTAGTCTTTTTATAATCTGTGTTAACTTTAACACTTAACATAATCTAACTGAGAGTATACGGGGCAGCTCTTGTTTCTTGGGATGAATTTTCTCCTCTTAAGATTGTGGCAACACACAGACCTGTAAACTGCCAAAACTGGTGCTATAGAGGTGCTCTCATTCACTGATAATCAATAATCAAGTGCATTTTATTAGCACCTGGCGCCTAATTCCTATGGAAGCTTAAAGGTGTACTCAGTACTCCATACGACCCTGTGAAAACCTTTTTCTCATGACTGTAAATGGTTGTGATGGCGCTGGACTTTATTGCCAATGAAGACAACATTACAGAAGTCAGTGAAAGATCTTAATTTTCTGCTTGTCACTAGCAAAACTCTAATAAATCAATTACTCTGCAAAGCATCTGTTCAGTGTGATCATGTGGGTGACTATCAACGCAACACTTACACAACAGCCTCATTTCCTTGTGGGAGCAGCTGGTTACAGTAGATGCCATTTAGGAGTACTGAGCAATAACCCTGCTTTGCTAATATTTTAACCAAATGTTGCGTTTACAAGGTAGAGAATAAAGAGGAGGAAGAGCTTTTCCTAGTACCAACACTTCCATGACCAACAAGAAAGAAAGTGTCACATTTTGGCTATATGTAAACAAGTAGACAAGCGTTAGCCTGTGCAGGAATATACTGAGGGTGATGGGGTTATCCCTCTTGCAGTTCCTCTTGGAAAATGCAACTCAGTAAACAAAGCACATCATCGTTACAGGAAATTAACGCAAGAATGAAGACAACTGTCAGAGGCAGTAATTTCCATGCCTTGGTTCCAAGACTACCCTCAGCACATCCAAAGGCCTGCAAGTCACCTGCATCCAATGACATTCAATTTGGTAGTCATTATCATACTCATGAGAGGATTATCTAATCTGTTATAAAGCACACCTGATACTTATTCACTTGCGCACACACAGAAAATCTCTGATTTGTTTATTTTTTCGATCCGTTTGTGTATTCTTGGTTGATTACAGCTCCTTCGGGGTGAAATCTATAATGCTGTATTTGCTGTGTTTTATATACTAGAAGCAAACACATGTGGAGGGTGAGGCTGTGCTGTGATTTTGGACGGTGGTGCAGTTTTTCTTTCCACTCTGAGGTTGTCTTGTCTTTAAAAGTAAGTCTTGTTAAAAGGACTTTAAATAGTTTATTCGGCTGGCGGTTAGACAAGGGTGGAATAACTGGATTTGGATCTGCCGTAGTAACCACAAAGGCTTAGCAACAACCTTGCTGATGACAAATTAGCTTTTTCCACTGTGTGACTGCTTTCACTTCCTTTTGGATCTATTCCTGTCTAAGACATTGTGTCCCACATATGGTGCTGGCAGGAGTATCCATGTGCTTTTGTGTGAAAAATATAATCTTAAATTTAGTTAAAATTTTAATGATGTAAACATTTCGCTGAACCATTCGTGTACATGTTTCATATGTTTAAGGACGGTTTACTTCTGTTGCAGCTGCACAGTGAAACTGTTCTGCCTTGGCTCTGCAGCTAGCACAGTACTGGCGTGTTTGCTGAAACGCCTCATTAAAAGCTGGTGTATATACAGCATACCCATAAATCAACCTGTCACAGCTCCTCCACCTTGTAGAAAGGTTTATAAATATCTTCTATCAAAACCTTTTGGCAGTTAATACATTTCATTGTTTGCTGAGTGAATCCCCTCAACAGTATTTAATCATATCATCATCTTTCGTCTTTGTCTTTTTCTGTCACTGCACAGACATGTTTTATTGATCTGCAGCACTGATATATTAGGCGCCAGCTACGCAAACTGTCATTTCACAAAAAGCAGGTCTGTAACACAATATCTCCCTCATTCTCCCGCAGTGAAAATGTTAAGGAAAGACCTCGCTCAGTGACAGTAACGCGTCCTCTTCGTGCCTTTGTTACCCAGTAACACAGTGGACAATGTCAATGTGTACCGGATGTGTTTTAAATTTGTGACCCAAACTGACCAACTCTGGAAGGAAAAAAAAGCAATAAGTAAAGGTTAATCACCACTATGAGGAAAGACAGCCCAGAGTATTGTTGCTGCCCATGTCCAAAACTGTACCCACCTTCGGATGGCTGCTTCCACACAACATGGATAACACACCATGTCACAAAGCTCAGATCATTTCAAACTGGGTGGATGAACATGACAGTGAGTTCACTGTACTCAAATGAGCTCCATAGTTACCAAATCCCAGCCCAGTGGAGCACCTTTAGCATGTGGTGGAACAGGAGATTGTGTGACTGTCATGCTGTCATGTCAACATGGACCAAAATCTCTGAGGAATGTTTCCAGCACCTTGTTGAATCTATGCCATGAAGAATTACGGCAGTTCTGAAGGCAAAAGGGAGTCCAACCCAGTCCTTGGAAGGTACCTAATTAAGTGGCTGCAGAGTGTATGTTTGAAACTATTCCACCAGTAGTAATGGTAACAAGTCAGAAAATCTTCTAAAACCAGGGGTTTCTCTGACACCTCGCTACACAGATTTCAGTATCGGTGTGTCAGCTGATGCATGTTTCTTAACCATGTTTGAACCATAAAGGGACATTTACAGTCCCCAGAGGATGAAACCTACTACAGTTAGCATGCCAACATGCGATTACTAATAAACTAAACTAAGTAAGTACTAAAACCTCATAGCGCTGCAGTATCTTTGTTTTATCTTTCTTCATGCTATTAATCTGCGGCATTGATAGATCATTAATAGCACCGGGAGGGCCAAACACTGCTAACCTGTGTATCCCACATCACATTTTTGTGCTTAGACTGAAGACATGGTGCACAGATATGGTGGGAGAACTGCGTAATGCAATTCAAAAAAGGCTCCTTAACTGGTGCTCATAGGTGGAACGCCTTGTTTCATGGTTGTCCACAAGCTGGAGCTTTTTTGAATTTTGTGGAATTTTGCTATTTTATGGCAGAATAGCGGTCGGTAAAATGTCAAATGTTACTCAACAAAAACAGACAAAATAAATGGAATAATGGAGTAATGTGTTACATCCATACACACAGAGTCACTCAGATGTTTGGATAAAATATGAGACCAAAGGAATAATGATTGCAGCTATTGTTTTTTCCACCCCAACGATCCTTTCTTCTATTTTATTCGCTCTTTCATTAACTCATACCCTCAGTTTTCCTTGGTCGGTGACTCACTCCTGCCATTCCTTAAGCCCGAGACTTTCCATTAGTCTCTTAGCAACCGGGGATTGATCCCTCAGGAAGCAGTCAGGAAATTCTTCATCTCTTTTTTTTGTCTGATGTAAAATTAGCAAACAGGAACCAGAGCCTGGAGAAAGAAAAAAAAATCCCTTATTGTTTTCCCTACTGACTCAACAGCTAGCATGTGTCAACAGATCGTAAAACTGTGCAAATAAAAGCTGCCAAATGGTAACGAATAGACAACATGGTGATGCTATTTAAAAAGAGGAAAAAAGGCGAGTTATTTAAAATGAATCTAATTCATCATTTACAGACTTAAAGGAAAAGATGTTATCATAATTGGAAGCTCAGAGACATTTCTGGAATGAGGAAATACATCCAAGGACCGAGGAATTTCAAAACCTGTGGCACAAGATTTTTAATAGAAACCACATGTTTAAGAACAGAAACATCTGCTATCCAAGATGCCTTTCAAATCAAATACCTTCTCTAATATCCTAGTTTTAAAGCAGTAAAAACACAAGCCACTGCTTGTCAGTGCCTGCACCCTAGGACGTGGGATGGATCCAATATCATCAGTTTCATTTCAGTAACATGCCACATGCTGATTTTTAACGTAACCAGTTTTCCAGTTAGAGCTATAAATTATTATTCCTCCCCTCATCATGACAACAACAATATTTTAACTGGCTTGCTTCCTTTTCCTCCTCAGGATGGGCTGGATGATAAAACACATTTTGCTGAACTTTCTGAGACCAAAAATAAACCAAACAAAATTAAAGTGGAGGTTTTTTGTTTTTTTTATCTTTCACCAGGAAGGCCATTATTTTTCGAACAAGGCTGTAATTTCTTAACACAGTACCTTTGATCCACCCAATACTCATTCATGTTTTTACTTGCAACATGCAAAATATGTATTGACTTAAAGTGCGTAATCTTCCTACAGAAACTCACCTCACAGGCAGTGTTGCAGTTTGTGCCAAGTTATCCTACTTACATCTTATACGCACACACTTTGTGTTGTTTTTTCTTTATAAACAGCACCAGACAGGGGTGCCAGGACAGAAAAACTAATGTGAAAAACTTTACATATCTGTGGAGATTTTTTTTCCCTGTGTTGCTTGTCGACTTCGAGTGTGCCACTTGAATCAACTCCCACTTACAAGCAGTTGGACGACTGGATGGGTGGTGTGGATGAGTGGATCAGCGGAGCATAAATAAACAGATAATTCGCTGGAGTATAAAATTAAGCAGAGATTCAGTCGGCATGGAAATGATGGAATCAACATAGGAAGTTAGTGTTGTTGAGTTCAGTGCTCACGTAAACAGAGGCGCCACATTTCAGTATTTATACCAAGTGAATGCCCATAACGCTGTCAACTCACTAATGACGCATGCTTTACATCACATTGTGACTAACAGGCTTAAGTGTTTGCATGAAGCTTTGGGAATTAAAAAAGATATGCTGCTGGAGGGAAGGTAAAATGTTAAACTGTTTATTGCGTCCTCTACCCCTACGGGAAATGCTTCAAGGGAGTGTAACCAAATATCAGAATGACGCTACTCTTGCTGGTCGGAAGAGAAATGAGACACAGGAGAAGAAAACGCACACACATACATATAGTTTTTGTTATGGTAGATAACTCTGCATATTCACTGGCAAGAGTACCAATTTCAACAAGCTTATTTCCCTGTAAAAAGGCTATTATGGTGCTTTTTTGCATTCTAGTGCCCTTGTAATTTTAAGTAAAATCATAATGTGCTGAATAAAAAGTGTATCCCCCAAAACAAAAACCAGTAAAACCATATAATTTTCATAGTGTAAGTTATTGAACTACTTCAGCAAAAATCTTTTATTGCTCAGGGTTTTTTAAAGACCTGAAAAATGTGGCAGCATGGTAAGATGGAATATGATGAAATATGAGGAGATTTCAGCATTCAAGGTGGCAGTTAGTGTCAAAGGGGGCCGAACGCCCTTACAGAACTGGAGTCAAGTGCAGAACCAGATGTGGAGACCGCAGAGTAAAATTCACAAACTTTATTTGATAAGGTAAACTTGGCGATGGATTCGTGGCGTGGTAACCTAACGTGGCGTGGGCTAAGAGTGGCAAGTTCAGGGCATGGCTGGTGGCTCGGTGACCGATTGAGGCACACTGAGAACAGAGCAGAAGGGAGTTAGCAAGTTCAGGAAACTTGTTCGTGGAGAAGAGACATTGTGTGGCTTACTTGGCAGGTGGAATATTTAGGCTTGGATGGGGAGGTGAAGGTCCAAGTGGCAAGTCGGGTGCAGAGATGAAGGGCTGACCTGAATTCCAGAATTCCCTGTGAACAACAATGGCAGAAGAGCAGGCAAGTGAGTGTGGTGAGGGTTTCCTTCCAGGGGATTGGAGCGTGATGTGAGTCCAGTGACAGCTTGACCAGTATCTGAAAGTCAAGTTCAGCTGTAGAGTGGAGCTGTGGCATGACGAGGCAACTGTAGCAAAAAGAGATTAAGGTAATTGCACATAAAACTTGGTCACAGAGCGAGAAGAGTGAGCCTGTTACCAACACGGGTAAGTTGACAAACTGGCGATGAAGGGACAGTGACGCTGGCCACAAATACCCTCCCGTAGATTGCCATGGATTAGTTCCAGGTGCACAGGTGAGATGGTGGCAGCTCCGCCCAGGGCACACCAGAGGAAAAGGAACTTTCATGGAAAATTCCTAAATCCTAAATCTAAGTTCAGTATGTAGTCAGCTGAATTGTATTAAATTAATTATTTTTTGGGGAGTAACTGAATATACCTCAAGTATGAACTATGAAAAATGTCCAAACTTTTTTGTCACGCCTGTTTTATTTATAGTCTGTAGCACATTTAAACAAAGAGAAGTTGTCTCGAAGTTCTTTAGAGACCGGCATGTTAACAGGTCTCCAAAAACCCAGTTTCAAAATACACGAAAAAGTTCAAATGAGTCTTTTGCTGTTCTATTAACTAATTATTATGGAAAATCACAGTGATTTAGTGGTCATTAAAATGCATCCGGAATTTGTAAATTGATTATGATTCATCTCATAAATCATGACACACTGCTCTCCCTTGCATAAGCTGCCTTTATAGGTTAAATGTACCAGTATATATATATATTGGTATAAGTGCTTTGAGTACTTCAGTAGAGTTGAAGACACTATATCAGAACCAGTCCATTTACCAAAACATTCATTGCTTGTCTCAATTACTCTGATGGCAAATCAACATTTCGGCCTCATGTTTGAGAAAGGACCAGACCAACTTTTATGTAAAAGTCATGATGCTGCTCTTGCCTAATAACAGCTAATATCATTTTCATTTCCACCACAGAACACACTGAAACTAAATGTCAACAGATTAATGTTGCAGTTGCAAAGGTTAAGCATGCTGAAAGAATGATATTCGTGTTTTACACCACTTCCTGGCGTCACTGAAATGTCTCAACTCTTATCTCATAGGAAAAAAGAAAATAACAGCCCCATACTTAAATAAACTCTGAAAGATCAAATCATTCTATTAAAAAAATAACGATTTTCCATTCACAATAAAACCAAAAGCGGGGTTGTACCATTCCCAGTAATGATCAGCCCAGTACTCCATTTCTTTATTTCAATGTTCCTTCATGCCAAGTGAAATGAAATGTGCCAAATCTTAACCTCCTGTTGTTCGGTGCCGTTACGTTCTCAGGCTTAGTTTTCAAATCGAGTACAACCGCTGAAGTGATGCAAAAATGTGTCGGTAGATTAACCGAGAGATGGAGGCAGCCCACGTCCTCGTGACAGCCGGCGTGAAATACGGCTCCAGCTGCAAGGTTTAACAATCAGTTCCGCTCCCAAAATAACCTTTTCACTTCACAACAATTTTTCTTTCCTACCCCTTTTTCTTTATTTACTTTTTCCCTTCTCATCCAACCAGATTCCATTTCTTTTTCTTTTCTTTTGAGCAAACACTGATATAAAAGCCCCCTTTGTCTAAATGATAAAAAGCTATCTCTTTGACAAATAGATGAAACCATCAGCGACTGAAGATCTGTTCTGTTGCTTTGGCTCTTTGTATCACTGCTCAAACACATCCTGAAAGTATGATAAAATTGATGCAGCATTTCTCACACTGTGTAGTTTGTTTTTCACAGCACTTGGATGACATTATTATGAAAGGGGTATTTAATATATGGCTTTTAGTGAGTATTGGCTCTTCTCTGTTTATTCGAGAACCCCTGCCTCTTCGTTACCTGTTTGATCAAGGCCTTTCCATCCTGATTACAGAGATCCAGGTAAACTGCTTGAGTTTACAAGCTTTTTTTCACTTGGTAATGATTGAAGCTCCCATGCTCTTGGGTGCTTTGAATACTCCACAGGTTCTTTTGTATCCTTCCCTAGATACGTGCTTGATACAATCTAGTCTCCAGACAATATTGATTCTTGCAGCAATGCTGAATTCAATTAGGCACTCCCAAGCATCTCAAGGATCTGTGAAGGGTGGATAGGAGGAGGGGTGCACCACATCTCGATTCTGAATGTGATAATTAATACCCCCTTAAAAGCTGTAAAAAGGGGTATTTCATTTTAACCAAACAGTGAAATACTGTGTACACCAATGTATGTAGTTAAGGAGATAAATACTTTGTTTTTGTTCGAATCATATGAATGCACTGTAAGTCACTGGCTTATGAAACAAAAGGTGGGAGCTGTCTAAAAATAGTCCTAATTGGACCTCATTCATTCATGAGCAAAGCCACAACTGGTAGGCTGAAATAAAGCATCTAGGTCATCACGGTTCCTCTCAAACCTTAAAAAAACAGAGAGATAGAAGCTGCTGGAAAGTCATCCAGATTAGAGATCACGTTTGGTTTAACACAATCCTCTACTCTGGCATCATCAGCAAGAGCTATGATAAGAGTCGATGCACAAATGAAAGCTCACATTCGCACGAGCGTGTGTACACAACTGGATTTGTACCTCTCAACGTCACATGAAGAGGATTCATCCATTAAGATTATTTGATGTCTATTTTTAGCTGCGTGCACCAAAACAAAACAAATGGGTGGATGACATCACGTTAATTCTCCCAAGTACACTGTGAAAAACATGCGGCTCATTGTTGTGATGGTTATTATTATTATAGGAAATGAAAAGTCTGTCGAGGAACTCACCTGTGTTATTAGGATGTGACATTATGAGCATCATGTGGTCTTTTAAATGTTTGATTTCAAATTTTCTGATAGCTGAAATCTGAAAAAGCAAATAAAAAGAACTAAGAAGAAATGTCTGTATTTTTGCACTGTACTCTATGTTACACCACTAGTTCTAGTAGTGAAAGTGTGAAGCTTTTAAGGACATGAAATACATGAGAGCTGTAATCTGCATGAAAACCCATCTCCTGTACAATGACAAAATGAAGGCAAAGAACAGTCTATTCCCCTGCCCTCCAAGTCGGTTATACCTGTAGGTCAGTTATGTAATTTCGCACAATTAGAACATGTGCTTGAGTGGCTCCATTTCTGAGCGATGTAAAGACAGAAAAAGGACTGATACAATCCCCAAAAGGAAGGAAGGACATTAGAAAGGGCGGTGTATGGGATAGATAATTTTCTCCACCAGGATTGCGTAACATTTGCACACCACATGTTTTTGAAATAGCTTTCAAGAGGAATAAATTTAGACAACTGCACCCACACAAACACAAAATCTCTGGCCTTGTTTGTTGCAGTCTGTAGGTGCGTTTCACATCTTGTGCTCCGTTTCATGATCACCTATAATGAAAATTAGTGCAACTGCTGAACCAAGAAATAAAACAACTCAAACTGATTTGTTAAATGTTGAATCCCAATTGTCTAAACTGCACAAAATTTATGTTTTCTTACTGAAACCTTAGCGTTGTTGCCTCATAGCAAGAGGGTCCGGGGTTCAAACCTCCTGAAGGAGTTTGCATGGGTGGAGTTTATGTGTTGCCCCTGTGCCTGCCTGGGGCTTCCTGTCACAGGTTGCCTAGTGTGGGAAACACTAACATGCATGCTAGGTTGATTGGATATTCTAAATTGGCCGTAGGCGTTAATGGACGACTATCTTTCTGTGTTAGTCCCGACAGACTGGCACTCTTCCTCCTGCTTTCTCAGAGGTGGGATAGGCTCCAGCCCCTTGCACTTGTGAATTGGATATGTAGATGTAAACATGCATGCATGTGTGAGTGTCTGTCTTTGTGTGCTTCTGTTAAGTGAATTGTTGTTGGTTGCTTAAATGCATTTTATTGAAACTCTATCACTATAAGTAAAAGTGTATTTAAATAAGGCTTTATCTGCTGTGTCTTAGAGTCAGTTCTGCCACTGCCATCTTGTGTCAGTTTTTCCTCCCTCTGCTCTGCTCTCTGCTCGTTCTTATCCACCAGATGCCAAATGTTTCTATGAGCATGCATCATTTAAAATTCCCCTTTGTGTTTATGACAAAAAGACTTCTTTTTCACAAATAGATAAAAACCATCAATGATCCTTTTCAGGGAGAATGATTTTGTTTATTTTACAAAAGGCTGCCTCGTGAATGCTCAGCCCGAGCACCTGTTCTGTTGCTTTGCCACATGCTGAAAATACAGGAACTGCAGAGTTTCCCACATTATGCAGCTTTTTTTCCGTTACAGTACTTGGATAACATGACTTTATTATGAAAGCAATATTTTATATATTAACATAGGAAGACCCTTTGTGGGACATCAACACTTTAGCTGATGCTAAGTGTGCTTTGGCAGTGTCATGACTCACTCTTGAATGACAGCACAGGCACCGGCCTGACTGTTTAGTCAGTCACACGATGCGCGTTTGCTTGTAAGAGCATTCATTATTTAGCAATAGAAGTTATATATAAACAATTAAATAAACTGGTGTAGTTAATTGTTTGGAGTAACCTGCCAAAAGCCTGCCTCTAAGAGACAAGCGAGAAGGTGAGAGGACAGAAATGTCACTACTGAGGTCCTTCATGGCTGTAATTGAGAAAAAAGGATTTCGAGACACACAGTATGCAGACAAATGTGAAGTATGCTTCAAGAGTCTCATTTTGAAGGCTGATATCAGAGAGGATAGCTCTCTGGAGCTGGCTTGATTACTCTAACCTTATGTATCATGCAGTATGTGGGCTGTAGATGGGCCAGTTACTTCGTGTCTATCTCAACAGTGGCCTACGCTTTCCAAATAAGCCACCACCACTGGGCACAATACACACCTAAAACTAGAGTTAGGTAATGGAGCACTCATAGTTTACACGCATAAATAAATTTATGACGCACAGGATAAATGTAAATGTACTCAGAGTGGAGGAGTTATCAACATCAAATCTAATTCAGGATCAAATGTACATTTATTTTATACTTTGTCCTATCTATCTATCTATCTATCTATCTATGACCAAAACTGAAGAAAAAACACATTATATGAAAGTTACAAACTAATTTGCACATCACTGAGTAAAATAAGTATTTGATCCCCCACAACCCAGCCAGAATTCTGGCTCCAGATTGGCTGTCTAAATGATTACGCAGATTACAATCAATCAATTACAGAGACTCCTGATGTCAACTGTATAAAGCACATCTGTCCACATGATCAATTTTATTCCATTCTAACCTCTCCACCACCATGACCAAGTCCAGCAAGCTGTCAAAGGATGTCAGGGACAAGACTGTAGACCTGGACAAGACTGGAATTAGCTATAAGGTCACTGGCAAGTAGATTTATCAGAAGGACACAACTGTTTTTGCGATCATTTTGAAATGATCATCGAATGCCCTCAGTCTGGAGCTCCATGCAAGACCTTACTGTTGCAGCATTCACAAGGTTCCCCTGCCCAAGAGGGCACATGTACAGGCCTGCCTTAAGTTTGCCAGTGAACCTCTAAATGATTTGGAGAAGGCCTGTGAGAAAGTGCTGTGGTCAGGTGTGGTTGATACCAAAATCAGGCTTTTTGACACATTTGCAGGAAGAGAAATGTTGAATATGGTCCAAGGAAAACCATCCACACAGTTAAGCATGGAGGTGGAGAAATTATGCTTTAGGTTGCTTTTCCACTAAGGGTATAGGACTATGTAACCGCATTAATCGGCCAATGGATGGGACTGTGTACGCTAAAATCTTGGACAAGAACCTCCTTCCCTCAGCCAGAATACGGAAAATGTTCAAGTAATTAGACACAAATTCCACTAAAGAACGGATGGCAGTTGCTGTGACAATCTTGGAAAGGAAGAAAACTAAACCAGACAGAAGATAAAGTAAAAAAGCAAAAAAAGGAAAAATAGTCCCCAGAAGACATCAGTGCAGCTCAAGGGAGTCACCCAATGGATCAGTGGTTGTATTTATTACAACAATCTCAAATGAGTTGCGTTAGAAACTCTACATTGGTAAATCATTCATTTAGAACAGTCATCGACAAACAGTTTGTGAATCAAGCCATTCTATGTAGGCAGCTACTGAAATAAGGATAAAAACAGGTCAGTGCCGTGAATGCTGCAGTGTTTTGTAACATAACTGTGTAGGCTGCTGACTCCCATTCTAAGACTCAATCTCTGTCTCTCCATTCACAAGAGAAACAGCCAGACAGACTGACAGTGGGAGGGAGATATGATTAAAGTGGAAACGAGACAAAAAAAGATCTGAGAGAGACTGAAGAGGACTGAGGACAACATAAAGGTCACCCACTCACAAAGGAGAGCAAGATGAAGAACATGCCCAGAATAGCAGCAGATAGGTCAGATGATGAGAGAATCAAATAAAGTCATTAAACAATTCTTAAACGGGAATCACACAAAAGCAACACAAATAACAACAACAAAAAAAGTCTGTTTTTCTCTTACAGGTCACAGCTACAACTAATATGGCGTCCACCTACAAATCACGAGCAACTAAGCATCTTTTTTTTAGGGCTCCCTCTGGACACATATATCTTTAGTTGTTTGTCATCTTCCATTCAAAACACAAAAGACAAAACCAAGCTGCACAAGAGGATCATGAGTGCTGGTTACACAGAGGCTGATGAATATGGAAAACGAAGCAGGCTCTTAACATAATAGTAGCGGCTTCAAAGAGCAATATACTCCTCTGAGCAGTGAATGGTCAAGCAAGCATGTTGTTATTCAATCTGTCACAATGTTAGAGGGTTACAAAAAGGGAAGGACAGATGAGGTGATGTACACAACACAGAACGAATGGTGTTAAAAAACCTGTTACACATTAAAACACTATTGGTTTAAAAAGCTGCTATTGCAACTGCAGGTTCAACTATTTCAAATTAGATTTATTTATATATACTATATATTGAATTTAAATTTTAATGTGTGTGTGTGTGTGTGTGTGAACACACACTTGGTAGCAATGAGGAGGAAAACTGCCTTTTATAACCTTAGGAAAAAAATGACTGCTAGAGTGGAAGATGATAAAGTAGCTGTACCACATGGCTTTGGGTGGTGCAGTGCTCATCACCATTGTCTCCATGTCTGCGTGTGTTCTCTCCGGGTACTACTCCTCCTTCCCACAGTCCAAAGACATGGATGGAGATGGTTAATTGATGATTCTAAAGTGACCGTAGGTTTGAATGGCAGTCTATCTCTTTCTGTTAGTCCTCTGAGAGTTTGGCAGCCTGTTCTGGGTGTGTCCCGCCTCTCGTCCTCTGACAGCTTGGAAAGGCTCCAGCGGCCTCCCAGCAATCCTGAACTGGATAAGCGAAAGACAATAGATGGATGGGCATAGTAAAGGAAAATTGCAATATGTCACCCTGGAATGTAGAGAATAGATTCCAGTGTAACTTATAACTTAGACCAAGGGTGTCCAAATCCAGGCCTCAAGGGTTTTAGATCTCACCCTGGGTCAGCACACCTGAATCAAATGATTAGTTCATTACCAGGCCTCTGGAGAACTTCAAGACATGTTGAGGAGGTAATTTATCCATTTAAATGAGCTGTATTGGATCAAGGACACATCTAAAACCTGCAGGACACCGGCCCTAGAGGCCTGGATTTGGACACCCCTGACTTAGACTCTGGAAAATAGAATAAGCTGCCAACGAATATGAATAATTAGTTCAATTAAATTCAATTTATTTATACAGCGCCAAATGACAAGAACAGTTGCCTCGTGGTACTTTGTGTTGCAAGGTGAAGCCCCTACAATAATACAGAGAAAACAGAGAAAACTCCAACAATCATATGACCCCACCTATGAGCTAGTGCAGGGGTGGGCAATCTCAGTCCACGAGGGCCGGTGTCCCTGCAGGTTTTAGATGTGTCCCCGAACCAACACAGCTGATTTAAATGGCTAAATTAGCTCCTCAACATGTCTTGAAGTTCTCCAGAGGCCTGGTAATGAACTAATCATGTGATTCAGGTGTGTTGACCCAAGGTGAGATCCAAAACCTGCAGGGACACCGGCCCTCGTGGACTGAGATTGCCCACCCCTGAGCTAGTGCTTTGATGACAGTGGGAAGGAAAAACTCCCTTTTAACAGGAAGAACACTCTGGCAGAACCAGGCTCAGAGAGCGGTGGCCATCTGCCGCTACTGGTTGGGGGTGGGTGGAGAAAGACAGGACAAAGACACGCTGTGGAAGACGGCCAGAGATTAAAAATAATGATTAAGTACAGAGTGGTGTATCAACACATAGTGAGTTAGTGAAGTGCGGTAGCTAAAATATTATGCCACACTAAAGTGTGGCACTGGAGTTTAACTGACAGCAATAATTTTCAACATTAGCTCTTAAGGATCAGTCCATCCACTGTGGTGAGTCCTTGTAAATAAGGGAGGAACCAAAAGAAGCTGTTAAGGTTGAGTAAACCCTGCGTGTCTTGCACCAGCTTATCTCTCAGAGGGTCAGGAGGGAAGAGATGACTAAGAGATGGAATTAGCCACCAGTGAAACAAGCAAGGTGATGGATGTGCAGTTCATTAGTCTGAACTCCACAAATAACAGGCTCTGATTAGATTTAAATCAGAATTATGTGATGCTTCTGTGTCCAATCTTGCAAATATAAATAGAGTGAAAGGCTATTATAGTGCTAGCTTCTGTATGTAAAGATCAAAGAGATTTATATTATTAACAAAATAGCAAATTAAAGAGTTTTATGGCATCTCTCGACTTTGTAGTCTACATGTCCTTTTATAGCACGCCTCCTGGGCTTTCTGCCTTTTGCTCTTTTATCTTCTTCCTTTCATTTTCTGGTGTTGCATCATTTCTCCCCTTCTTCTTTTTCCTTTTTCCTCATTTAATCATTTACATGCTCAAAATATAGTCTTTCTATTTTAAAAATCAGATTGCACATCAAACATTACTTGCATTGTTTTAAATACAAGGCTTTACTGAAATCTTTACAATACCGATAATGAGAAGTGGAGTCATGCTTTCAGGTTCATTTAAATCATACAGCAAACAGAACTGATTTGATTTGGTTTGAGTTAACATAATAAAAAAGTTTGGTCGACTCAAGGGCACATAAATTACTTGGCTGTCTTTTAGCTTCCCAGGATTGAATAAGATGTCTTCTGATCCCCGTTTCTCACACTGCCCACAAAAATAGCTCCTGCAGTGTTTACAATCTGTCCACTTCTTAAGCACAAAGAGTGCATTTGTCCTGCGTGGCAGGAGTCGGTTGTGTGGATCAAGCAGAAAACAAAACCAGCTTTTTTAGAATTTGTAGAAAAAAGAAAGAAAGAAAGCCTTGTTTTAGCCCATCGCCAGTGTAGCTAGTCTGTGGCAATGGTGGGAAGGGACTTTGTAATTGCTACTATATCATAATTTAAAAATTGCAAATAGCATTTAAATATATTTACACTGAAATATTGGACAAACCAGTTTTACCCACATAAGATGCAATGCATCAAAAATCATATGATGATAAAAGACTGCTTTAAAGGCAATCCATGTTCACCAAGAAGACAGACAGACAGGACGTAAGAAGTCTGACATGAACTCTGATGGCTCATAACTGTTGCATCACTATGAATTGAAACCTCGCTGGATTCTTGAGATGCTCAGTCGCTATTATAAAAGCCCACTAATGAGATTCCATTTATAGACAGTTAATTTATATGATGTCAGTGCTCAGGTCAAGCCAACACACACACACACACACACACACACACACACACACACACACACACACACACACACACACACACACACACACACACACACACACACACACACACACACACACACACACACACACACTTTTCGTATCTGGGTCTCAGAGGAACTCATCCTAATGGGTGAATGTACGAATTCCTTAAGTCCTTTTCTAATTTACAACCCACAGTCCCCAAAACATTGGTATTAAATAAAAATATAATGCAATGATCTGCAAATCCTATAATATCATGTCTTTTTCACAACAGCACAAAGAAAACATATTAAAAATTGAAGTGTTTGAAGTGTGAAAAAGTACCATTTTAACATATATTAGCTTACTTTAAATTTGATCTCAGCAATAAAAACGTTGGGACAGGACCATGTCTACAATTGAGATGATCCCCTCCCCCTATAGTGCTAACTATAGGGAACTACCAAGGAGACCACCAGTTGGATTTCTGGGAGAGGAATATTGTCCCGTTTTGTCATTTCATTAGAGAACAATCTGGACTGCAGGAAGCCCAGTTCAGCAGCTTGGCTCTTCTACTATGAAGCCATTTTACTGTAGTGGATGCAGTATGTGGTTTAGCATTGTCTTACTGAAAAAGATGTCGTTTGAACAGGAGTATATGTTGCTCTAAAATCTGCATATACCTTACCTCAGGATTGATAGTGCCTTTCCAGCTGTGCAAGCTAATCAGGCACTAATGCACTAGTCAGAGATGCAGGCTTTTGAACTGAGCACCGATAACAATCCAAATGGTCCCTTTACCTTTTTCATGCAGGGGATGCGGAGTCCATGATTTCCAATACAATTTCAAATTCAATGGATTAGGGAGTTGCGGTCACAGACCATGGTTACTAGAAGTGTTCCTGATCCCATGCAGTGATTTCCACGAATCATGCCTGCTTTTAATGCAGTGCCGCTGGAAAATCCTGAGCATTCAATGTTCATTTTACACTCAAAAATTGCTTCATATTCTGTGAATTTTTACAGTCTTTGCAAATTTATGTTCACGAACATGATTCTGAATTTTTTTTTTAACAATTTGTCGATGTACTTGTTTGCAGATTGGTGAACCTCTGCTGCTCTTTACTTCTGAAAAATTCTGGCCACGTTACTAATCGGTTGCCAGTTAACGTAATTAGTTGAAAAATGTTCCTGCAGCTGTTTCTTTTTAGAACCACTTGCTATTCCAAGCCTTGTGGTTTATGGGAGCGGTTCTTTTCAGCCCAGATGAGTACTCAGAGATTTACCTGGCTACTTTTTTAGTGTATTCAGATCTGAAAGTTTGACTTTTATTAACAACAACTGGCTGTTAAGGTTATTAAAAAAACCACCAAAACAGCAAGTTTACATGTTTCACTGTTAAACCACTAACAAATAAATCTAATAATCATTTACCTATAGTGCAGCAATTGTTTACAAACCGTTTCATAGCCCTTACAACATAGACCCAATTAAACATTTTTTCGTGACATGATAATAGTACGCTGTAATCATTAAACCAGAATAACCTTTGTAGGAGCTATAAAGAAGGTATAAATAAGCAGTATTATCTTTTATTATATTATACTAACAAATATATAATTCTACTTGCAGTAAAGCACGCACTCACACACGCGCACAAACATATTGCAACTTGAATCATCCACTGTAATGTTCACTTGTTACCACTTTAACAGAGGGTCATTCATTGTGCAGATACGTTCCACATCTTGAAAAGAAGCCATCTATGTGTTTTTTTTCTATGAAACCTTGTCACCATCTGCAATTTCTGGCAAGTATAGTACTCTCTGTGCAGATGGAAAAATGTTGTTTTTCTTCATACTTGGGGCACATTGTAATCATATGGTATTCTAACTTGGCTGTTTTCCTGGTTTTGTTCTCCCACAAGTCATGACAGATGGTGTATTTAGGTCACTGTCACTGTTTTCAATAACACTAAAGTCAACTGATCTATCAGGCTTTCATTTTATGTGGAAATTAACTATATACTCCTTTATTTAAAAAAAGACCCTCACAGACTCAACCGGTTTAATCTTTAAAAATAATAACTATTAGAGATCACATATGTTTATTTTGAAATTTTCATTTGCCCTTTTTGTCTTTCTCCCATAGGACCAAAAATGGGTCTGATTTTAAGATGACGTGCTCTTTCTGACAAAAATGTATTCCGTGATAAGGCGCTGTTAATGGTTCTAATAGGCTCACTTATCCAGTGGTAGGAAAAGTTAATTATGGCTCCAAATACCTCAAAAGTGGGAAAAAGGTCAGCTATCCTTCCAACTTTCCATAATATGCATGTCCTCGTTTAAAGTAATCTGATAAGAACACTCGCAGGTATAAGGGAACATTAAGGAAAACTATTAAATACAAAACATTAATAATTTTAGTTTCTAATAAGACTTCTCAGTAAATGAGAATGTTACACACTAGAACAGATAAAGCATCAAATATCTATGAAAATGACACATTTTATTATTATTATAAAATAATAAGTTTGATTATTTTATTATTGCTAACTTAAGGAGGCATTAAAGGTGATATTAACCTTGACTGTAGCATGAACTGCATTGTATTTTCAATTTTTGTTAAAATATACTAGTGTTGCAACACTATCATGTAATAAAAATGGATATTAAAATATACTGAAGTAGAAATAGTGTTCTAAATCATCCCAGTAATCGTAACTGGATAAAGTTTACTAACACAATAATACAAATATCCCAGAAACTCAAAACTCTGGGTCCAAAGGGACCATGACAGCTTTGTTAAGCAATGTTGAATTTATTGTGTTATACTGTAAAATAAACCCATTGTCACCCACATATGAGGACATACTTTAATAAAGAAGAAATGAAAATACTGTTCAACATTAAGTAATGAAGTAATGACTTCCTGTTCAAATGTGAAGTTTCGGCATAAGGCCCAACTAATCGTATATAAAAAGTAGAAAAACAAAAATGCAATGCAAACAAGAGCTCAGATCTCGGGAGGATAAAGAAATATCCCAAAAGCTTGAAAAGGAACACATTTTGCACAGACATTCGTTGTATAATGCTGCCTTTGATGACATTCACTGCCCTCAAGGACTCAATTACCCTAACACGAGATTCAAAGTCCGAAAAGGCAGTCTTTCTTCTGAGCAAAGACTGACTGATTACACAGCAGATTGGTCAACTCGGGCAAATAAATTCAGTAGCAGAAAGTAAAGGAAAACCAAGAATAGATACAGATTCTTGTGGAGAAGGAAAAACAAAGGGCTCTAATGCTTCACATGTGGTAAGATGATCTGGCAGCTAGAGAGGGTAGGACACAGACTAAATACACCAACAGTAAGAGGTGGGTGAGAAGTCAGACTAGTGGTCTACTAGACAAAATAAAACAGGAAGTGGAACAAAAAGACATGACCTAAGACAAAACATGACATCACAGTGGTTTGTAGCAAAAATATCTCAACCTCTTTTATATGGGTTGGGAGACATTCATGTCGCCTACAGGGTGAATTGTAACTGCTGTGGTCAAGTCTTGCAATGTTATACTGCATACTTTATTCTTTTTTAAAGATCCATTATTTCCCATCAGACTCAGCTATATTTGGTGTGTAGTGATAATTAGAAAATGTTGGCACACTGACAGACTAAATTAAGCTCCAGACATGGTAAAAGTAACCATGCAGAAACTGCAACTTTGCTATAATGCTTGCTTTCATTCACATGGTCATTTTATTTTTGAACAAGAATTTTTCAGCCAAATAGGAAGTTCATGCCAGTGATGAAGACTCAAAGAGATTAGATCTGTTCTGTTGGCAGAGTGAATCACGTTTTGTGCACTTTTCAACTTTCAGAATCAAACTTTATCGTATTACTATTTGAGTTTACTCAAATTGAAACCAGTGTTTCCAATTTAAAGCTTAAGCAGAGGGCTATTTAGTAAAAGAAGGGCTCCAGCTGGTGAATTCAAACCCAGGGCTTTCTTGCTGT